>NW_017728943.1:18944080-19049736 GCF_001723895.1 Crocodylus porosus
GGAGCAGGCAGGTGGTGGTGCCTGGCAGGGGTCCCCCCATGGTCCCCTCCCTGCTCCTCCAGCCTCCCCTCCCCCACTCCCTATGAACCAGCATGGAGTCCGGCTCTCGTCCCCTGCAGCAGTGGGCGGGGGCTGCCTGAATCACTGAAGCTCTCCAAATCTTTTTCTGAATCTATCCGGAGAGCTTCAACTGATTTGGCCCTTTTAATTGGTCCCCTGATTCAATTCAGATTCAGAGGTTCAGCCACTGAATCAGGCTGAATCTCCTCCTAACTGAATCAGTACCTAAAGTTTTGCGCAGCCCTACTGTCTATGTATTTATACCATAAATGGAAAGTTTATTGAAAAATAAAGTTACAAAATTGTTTGGCAACAGAATTGTTTTCCTGACTGGACCAAAGTCAGGATTCTTCTATAAAGTCCATAGTTTTATACATTATTGACTAGCTTCTATTTCCCCTGGAGCATCATAAGCAAGCAAGTGATGGAAGGGGGGATAAGGTAATTTACTATCAAGCCAGAAGTGTGAGCTTGAGCCATATCCCAGAACTGAACTGAAGTCTGCCCCAGGTATAATTGAGACCTGACTGTTTAGTCAAAGATGCCTAGATACAGTATATGGTATTGGCTACAAAAAACAAACCAACTTTACCCCTGCTACCCCTAGTGGCTGCTAGGTTCAGGCAGCACTTTGAACTTTTTTGAATTATTTGAGTAAGAACAAGAGTTTGCATGCCTTTTTTTATTGAATGTTATATGAATAGTATAAAAACCAAGGGTGGGGGAGCTAGTCCTGTGGTTCAGGTAGTAGAATAGTCTGAAAACGTGTGCTCAGTTTTTTGCTCTGCCATGAGTTTCTTTTATGAAAGCAAGGAAAACATTTAATTATGTATTAGCTGTACTTTGGTAATGCCTAGGAATCCCAGTCACAGAAAAATTTTTTTTTGGTGTTTCAGTTCCATCCTTTACAATGCGGATTAATATTGGGTGATAGATGTTAATCACACTGTTTAATGAAGTACTGGAATGTGTTCAGATAATACAGTGATGAGCTCAGTATGAGAATCTGAAGATGACAAGATAGACAGGATAATAATGACACTCCTTTTCTTAACCTCTTATTTCCTTACCTGTTTATACTCTAAGTAGGGCTAGTGAAAAATATTTCAGTTAAAATTGGTCATCAAGAGGAAATGAGGGTGTTTTTTTCTTAATTTAAATGATTTTTATTCATGGAAGGCACTTGCTTTCCGAGGGAAAAGTGGTATCTTGTTGGAAAAAACCCAAAATATTTCGTATTTTGGCTTGAACATTTCCCTGCAAATTGAATGAAAATAAAAGTAAAAACTTTCTAGAACCGGCCCCCCCTTCTCCCCACAACCCACCTTTTCTGAATAGTTTGAATTAGAAGCTCTTTACAGCAGGGACTGCCTCTTGCTTGTATAGTGCCCAGCAAAACAGGCCTCTCATTATCTGTTGGGGCCTCTAGGTGATACTGGGTGCATCTACACAAGACGCTTTATGTGCAGTAGCCTAATAACACTGCACAGTAGTGTGACTGGAAAAGACTGTGCTAATATGCTACTGCACAGTAGTATTAGGCTACTGCACAATAAGCATCACTAAAAACATGTGCACCAGCACTACTGCTCAGTAGCACAAGTTACTGTGCCTTTAGTTAGTACTTCATTAAGCGAGTATTAAATTAAATGCTCAGTAACTACTGCATATTAATGAACATGTAAACATGCCCACTGGGTGCATCTACATGAGACACTTACTGCAGAGTTGCCTAATTAGTTTCACAGTAAAGCATCATCTTATGCACTAGTGGTGCTATTAGGCTGGAGTAAACTAATTAACTCTGCTGTAGGAGAGTACTGCCCAACACAGTTACTATTTTATGGCGGAGTTATTTACTCCACTGCAACAATCATGTAGGTGGGGCTAGCTGCATGAAGGTGCTGCCTGTCAGCTAGCCCTACACTATAGCACCCTTGTGCCCCAGCCAGCCCTTCCACAGCAGGTTGAGCTGTATAAACACTGCACCCAGGAGCAACAAATTCTGTCATGACTCTTCATTTGTCGATGTGCCCACTGAGATGCAAATAACAAGAGGAAATGATATCAAACCCCATGCAGTAAGTGCCACCAAGAAGCATGCCTTGGTTGCTCATCTAGAACATACCAAAGCCCAGAAATGAGTCAATATAGCTGGTTTAGGGCTGTCATGAGCACATGCCCAGAGCTGACCTTAGGCTTTCTTTCTTGGGTATATTTTTTGGCACATGCTCAGGGAGGGTTGTGCTAAGCCAGGTGAACAGTGGCCTTTAGCATGACCTGAGTGAGAAGGCAACTTGTGCTTCTCAGCGGTTCTCCTGGGTTCACAGGAGAGGCAACATGGTTGTCCCTTAAAGCCTATGTCTAACTGAGTTGTGCACGTGCAAACGAGGGTTTGTTGTGTGCTAACCAAAGATCCCAGATGAGCTTGAGCTTTCTGGTGTTATCCTGCCAAGACACAAGGAAACTGCAGCAAAATTTGCCTTCCTATCAGCAAAGGAGGCTGCAACATCTGTGTGAAAGACACAAGGATGATGGGGCAGATGTGGGGAAAGATTGCTGCTCATTAGGGGATCCCCATATAGGCTTGTATAAGCAGCTTGTGCTTTGATTTCAAAGCAGCACTAATTTTCTCTTCTGGCTCTTGTCAAAATGACAGCTTGGGGCTCAGCTGCCACCACGCTGTTTTTGGAATCAAATTACTAGAAAGGTCAGACTCATTAACATGCAGTTTAGGAGGAGTGAAAATGCCAGTGAGAAACCCATGAGCTTTCAGTGTTACAAGATGCAAAGCGTTCTGGCAGAGCCTAATCTTTGCTTTGGTTTTTTTTATATGGGAAGGGTGTCCCCTCACAGAAGGAAGGAAAAAAAGGGCCCTTTATGCACAAAGGTTACACACACAAACATATATACACCAAGTAAGAGGATACTATTACTCTTCATTATGACTTGTTTGTTCAGTGTCTTTCGTCTTGTTGGTATGGGGAACAGGGAAGCACCTTATGCATCCCTTCTGTGGGGCTGCTGCAACATGCACACTACTTGTAAAGGCTCTGTGGAGTACTGCAGGTTGGAATGTATTGACTATTATTTTCCCTCCTACCATCAATACGAGGGGCTGCACCCAGGAGACCACAGAACTGGATGTCTTGGTTCTGCCTCCAGAGAAAAATCCCTTTGTGCTAGGGGTGTAGTTTGCAGCTGTGTTGGTCTAAGGACATAGGCGGACAAGGTTCTTTGCATGAATTTGATATCTTTTATTAGACCAACTTAAATAGTTGGAAAAAATTTTTAGCGAGCTTCCAGAGGATTTTTAAACCCGAAAGCTTCCTAAATTTTTTTTCCAACTACTTAAGTTGGCTTAATAAAAGATACCAGATTCACACAAAAACCTTGTTTGCCTTTGTGCTAGGAATTTTCTTGTGATACATGGAATTACAGTCCTTGTCCAGCAGGAAGTATTCACAAAAGAAAACTGCAGACAAGCAAACAGGCTTTCACATAGCTTGAGTTCTAGCTTAGTCTCTCTTGTTTACCAGGAAGCATACCCTTCTTGAGCTCTGTATAGCACACTGAGACATCTAATGACTGAATAGAGTACTACTAATAAAGGTATTATTATCAGAGCTGGTTGGGATTTTTTTTGTGTTTCTCCCAGGGAGAAAATAAGATTTATTTGTGGGGTGAGGAGGGAGGGAGAATGGCAAGATCTTTAGACTGAAAACCAAAAACTTTCAATTTAGAAATATTGCCACTGCATCAAATAGGAATTGTGGTAGGGTACTTACCACCTCCACTCTTCACCAGCCCAAAGCAAATAAAATACAGCACCTTATTGCCCTGCATTGTGTTCAACCCTCTGCAAAACAAAGACACTCCTTGCCCCTAAGATCTTGTAGTTGAACAAGATAAACATAAAAAGAATGTAGTCCTTTACACCAAAGTCACAATATATTTCCTCTGAAAGGTGTGTCTCATCCATACTGTGTTTGGTAATGAACCCCAACCACACACTTATGCATTCAGAACATAACCTATACTCCCACACACCTGCTAGTAATGTACTCCAATACCTGATCATATGCACATGAATCCTTGGCATCTCAAACAAAGATTTATATTTTTTTGCTTTGAGTGTTCTGGAGATAACACATTCTCAGGCTCTCCTGAGGGGACGGGTGGCAGGAGGTGGGGGCAATGTCATGGATAATTGCTCTGTTTACACATTTACAGGAGAATCTGAATTTTATTTTGTTTCCCTAGTCACCCATTGATTCAAGTGGCACAGTCTGGGTCATGTGCAAAATCATTACTCTCCTCTGGGGAATAAAATTGCTTTATATGTCTGTGCTCCTGATGTTGCTGCCATGTTGATGTGTTGGCTCCTGGCTAGATACTAGGACTCATGTTGTATCTCATGAAGTGAACTCAAGTTCAGGAAACCGTGTGGTTTCAATATATCTTAGTTAGTCTACAAGGTGCATATTTACCCTGCCTTCTCTCTCACCTGGGCATGACAGAAATGACCCCCTTAGTGCAACCTAGTTGGCAAAAAATATCTTCCTAATCCCGGAGAATGACATGCATGTTGGCTGTGCCCTTTGTGGCAGGAATTCTCTGAAGTGTGCTCAGTTTCCCGCTGGTGGGGGGACCTCGCTCCGAGGGAACATTCTGGCCCAGCAGCAGAAACTCTTTAAGCCCCCTGTCCTTTAGAGTGACATCCCAACACTGCTCTCCCACAGAATTTCACCTTTGTGACCTCCAGAAGCTCCAATATCTTCTTTGCTTGCTTCACAGGATGATCAGTGTAATTCTCAAACAGTTCTCTTTGGTGACCGTATGTGCTGGCCTTGTGCATGTTTCAAATGGTCCTGGTTCATTGCTAAGGAGAGGTGCCACAGTTCATTTTTTGTGTTGATCAGCTATGCTCTTCTTTGCCAGGGAAACAAGATAGTGGAAATCTCTGATTATTCAGAACTAGCTCATTCTCTCACTTATTTTCTCATAAACAGAGGATGGGATAGGGTTACGGTTTTCATACTGTGTCTGCATTTCAGTTAACCTGGGCTATTTTGCTGATCTGGTCCGATACCTTGTTCCTGTTCATACACACATATTTCTTTTCTGAGTTTGGTAGGTCATCTTCCCTGGGCCAGCTGGCCTATACTGAGCTATAGATTAAAGCCCAGAGTACTGCTTACACTCAGGCTGGTAGCCAGCTTAGTTTAGAGTGTTGTTGCAAGCTAAATCATCTGGGCACTGCTAGTCCTCAGTGCCATTCCAAAACCCCCTCCGGGCCATGTTTCTTTGGCCTTCTACTTACTCTTATCTTCTGTACCAGAAGTTGTGAAAGAGTTAATTGCTACGTGCCTATTCAGTGTTTAATCTCTGCAGTGCCAGCAACATTCCTATAACATCTGTACAGGTACCCAGGCATGGTCTGGTCTTGTCTCAGCATGGTCTGGATCCATTTGGTGTGCTTTGGGCCATAGAAATGTAAAACCTGGCAACACATCACCGTCACTCCCACAATAACTACATCCCACAACAAAAACAGCACCATTCCTGGATCTTACAGCCACACCTCCAGAAATGTAATATATATCATCCAGTGCACTAAATGCCCTGATGAAAACTATGTAGGTGAAACCAAACAACAGCTACATATCAGAATAAATGCACACCTAAAATTTATCAAAGACAAAAATACCTAATTAATATCTGGTGATGCACACTTCTCACAATACAACCACTCTTTCTCCAGTCTCTTAGTTCTGATCTTCAAAGGGAATTTCCAAAACACCATTCATAGATAAGCCTACAAACTTCACTTCATAAATCTACTAGATACAAAAAATCATGGACTAAATATAGACATTGACTTTATGGCACATTATAACCTGCCTACTATCTGATACCCCAGGTTACCGCTCTACAATTTACCAGCTACATTCTATCACCAGGTCAACATTCTCTCCTTCCCCGCCACCTACCTGTCTTGCATCTATTGCCTCCCGTTCCCTCTGATCCTTACTGCCATACATTTGCATTTTCACAGACCTGCATTTTTTATATCGGCTTTTATTCCACCCTGGAGAGCACACACACACCAGCAGACTTTCCCTATGTCTGAAGAAGGGTGTTTGTGCCCGAAAATTGACTAAGAACAATTTTTCCAATTGCTCAGTTGGTCTAATAAAAGATATCACATTTACCAAAAGAGCCGTGTCTGCCTATGTACTTAGACCAACACAGCTATAACCAATATGCCTAGTTACCCAAATCAGTTCTTCATTGAAGCCATATCCTCTGAGTTGTATGGCTTTGCAAATGCTAAGTTTTGTTGTATGCTTTGCATATTACTCACTGGGAAGTTTTCACATGACCATTCTCACTCCCACTACAAGTTACTGGAACACGGTGACGGTCATTCATAATCTCACTCATTTTGACTGATGCTTTTTTACTGGCTACATCACTGTCATCCTGATCAGGTGCTTTGAGTAACACATTAACTGCATCTTTGATACAGATTTGAAAAATAGTCTTTAAATAGCTAGAGATAAAACACCCACAAAAAACTGCAGATCTGGGTAGCTGAATTAGTCTGAGGTCAGGCAATGGGTAGGGCAGTGTACCACCTTTAAGACTAACTGGTTCAGAGATATGGGCTTTCATAGACAACAATCTTCTTTTTCAGGTACTCTCAGATAGCATCTGACAAAGTAGGTTATTGCCTATGAAAACTCATGCCTCTCTGAACCAGTTGGTCTCTAAGGTGGCACCCTTCCCTACTTTCTGCCAAACATATATAGGTAATGGGTATACAGGTCCATTGGAGAGAGGAAGCATAATCTAGTAGTCAGGGAACTAGCCCAAGAATTGAAGCCTCTGCTTCAGCACAGACTTCCTTAGTGACCTGAGAGTAGGCACTTAAAGCCAGATTCACAAAATAACTAGGTTTCTAAAGGTGCTGCTAGATGCCTTGGATAATTTTTGTGTGTGGATACTCACCCTAGCTAAACCCAAACTCCAAACCTTTTAAGTGTTATCTATCACCAGTCATGGGTAAAACCTGTCAGAAACGTGTAAAACAGGATAATTTCTGTAGAGCAAGATTTTTTTCCCTGTGCCACAGTACATTGTATAGCATGCCTAGTATAACCAGGTCCTGGGCCCTGATTCATGTTCTGAGGCTCTACTAAAATGTATGATGCAGCTGCTGATGGTTGTGATGATGATGATGTCAGCTCAAGAATGGTGGAGGAAAGGCAGCAGAAGGCATAACATGGCAGGGTTGCCTCTGTGCTTTCCATGGACCAAGTTGATTGCTAGCACTTGACTGCCTGGCTGAAATATGGAGCGCTCCTTGATGAAAAGGAGGGTTTGTGCATGCTATCCAGGGCCTCCTGATTGCCAGGAATAATTGCAAAGTATTTATCTGGAAAGAAGATGTGCCTGCCACGTGCACAGTGTATGCCATCATCAGCATTATGTATCACAGCTTCTTGTTAGTTGAGAGAACATTGAACAGTACAATGCTGTAGCCAAGGTGATACATCAACAATTAGCATATAATTAAACGCTTATCAATGCTATCACCCCTTGGCACAAATACAGGTGCAGAAAAATGAGAAAATCAAAACATACTGGGATTCAGTGGTCATCACAGATCATACTGTGCTATACAACTAGCCATATATCATGGTGGTGGATAGGAAGGCCAGGACAGTATTACTCATCAATGTTGTTTTCCCTCTAGACCAGTGGTTTTCAACCACTGGCCTTTTCAGGGAGAGAGCACACAACTTTTGTGGGCTGAAGCTGACTTCATCAGATGCTGTGATTCCTCTAGACAACAAGGTAGAGTGCATAATTGGAAAAAAGCTAAGAGGGTACCTCTACAAAAGCTGAGACAATCTTGTCTTTCAAGAACATCAGTGTGTTACCAGTAAAACTGCACAGGAATGGAGTTGACTGTGAAGCCTTTAAGAATGCTGTGTATGGGGCAAACCATGCCATTCATACAAAAAGTTGCACTTTTGGGGGCAGTGAATCTTTCTGCGAGTAAGTAGGAATAGTTTTTCCCTTTGCAGTTGCCATGTTCTGTACACACATCAATACATGGATGAACCTGAGGAATAACAACAACAATAAGACGCATTGTGGTTCCAGCTCCTTAACCTAGACCCAGTCCGCTCTGTGGGCCAGTGTGAAGTAGGTGGGGTCCACGCCTTACTTTCACTTTGTCCCCCACCACATTCTTTTCACCAAATAGCATTGTTAGAAGCATTAGGCTGGAAGGAAGACCACATTTTTCTAATGGGATTTTGCCTAGTCTTTGGCCAGGAACACAGTGGGGTGTGGTAGAAGGAAAGTACTTTGTCCCTCCCTCCCATTGCTCATCCACACAGGACTCTTCCCCCCAGTCTTTGCATAAATCCCTTCCAGGAAACTCATAGGTGGCAAGTTTAGAAATGGTCATTATGGCCTTTTACTCATTATTGAACTGAAATCAAACAGAATCCTAATTGTGGATGGACTTGGTTGCTTGGTTGCCTCTCTGGGGGCAGGAGAATTAATACCACAGAACTCTCACAGTGTAGAGCCACTCAGGCATTTCAAGCCATGTAGCTTCTGGGCTTTAGATATCCTTGTTAAGGCTTCAGGAAAGTTGTTCATCAGGAAGAGTGTTGCATCCTATTTTATATGCAAATTTCAGCATTGGCAGGAAAGTCATATTGTCTCCTGATGACAGGACAACAAAAGCAATATCTGGCCATTGTTTTCTTTGCATATCAGCCAGACGACCTTGAGGCCTGCCCAAGTGGAGCAGCACAATTTATAAATATCCTGTTTCGCAGGATCACATTATCAGGTGCATCAGAGAATGACCCTGGTGAAGAATCAGTTGAGGCTGGCTTTTTCTCTCTTCTGGATTTTTTAAAGACCTCAGAGATTTCTCTTTAAGGCTTCACCTTCTGAGATATCTAATGATGATAATTGTAAGAGGCTGCAACCAGACAGAGAGAAAAGAAGAACCATTTGCCAGAAGGAAAATGAGTAATACACACTGCTGGACAGCAGCCAGCTTGCTTCAGCAATGGTTGTGCGTTCCTCCTACCGAGAAATGAGCAAACTCATAAAAAGAAGAGCTGCATCGGCGTGTCAGAAATGCTGAGGCAGGAGGGCAGAGTGCTGTATCCAATGGAAATGTACCCAGGAATCAGTGCCCTTAATATGTTGGAGATAAAGACAGTGGATTGTCACTGATGTTGCAGTCTCACTTTCCAGTCCTGTTATGCTGCTTCAGTGCTGCCACAAACCAAGTGTGCAGAGGGGAAGGAGAGCACCATTTTTTCTTAGAAACCTGTGGGTGGTTATACCGGGTAGTCTGGCAGAACTGTTTCTCCAGCAGAGTACACTGGGCTAGGGTGAGGAGATTAATGAATGCCCTGGCTTGATTCATCTCTGTCTTCCTATAAGGTCCCCTGTCATTTTGAATACAGTCTTTAAACTGCAGATTTAGGTCTAGCTGGCCCCATGTGAAGGTAGCTGGCCCCATATTTGAGCTGGCTCCATGTGAAGGTAGCTTGGCAGCTGCCTATTTGTGGGGCTAACAGGGGGCTCATTTGGGTCTAGTAATTTAGACCAGTCTCAGGGCTGCTCTGAGGCTATTGCACCCAATAGCCATGCCCTAATAGGCCTAATGTGTCTAATAACCAGGCTCCTGGGACTGGGTCATCATTTGCATGTTCCAGCAGTTTGGCATTAACTATAGGTGGGCGAGCAATCCATTTATAAGAATATGGGCTGCTCACATATCTGCAGAAGTGTCCGGCCATGTTGGCATCTTAGCAGGTAAGTACTGGTTGAGTATCATAATGGTAAGATTTGAAATAAGAGAGAAGGTGTAACTCTTTGTGGGTTGCACTGTATCCTCATTCCAGTTTATAAAGAAAATGGGGACAGGACACAGCAAATTTCTCATGGGATACTTGTAAACTAAAATAGTGAAGCCTGGTTGCAATAAGGGACTAGGATTCCTGGAAAGCTATCTTTGTCTTTCCTACTTTTGGGTTGCAGCTCCTTTTCAATGCAGCATCAAATCTGGTGTCAAGATTAATCTTAGGAAAAACAGGTGAAGATTAATCTTAGGAAAAATGCCACAAGACCTTTCATGACCCTAAGTGCTGAGCACCTTGATTCTAAGTCTAACCTGAAAGACAGCAGGCCAGAGGGGAAAAGTGTCACAGCAGTGCTCACATCAATAAAGATGCACCAATCATCTAGTAGCAGAGAATCTGGTCTAGCTGGTCCTGGAGCTGAGTACCTCCCAGTGCTAAGAGAGCATACCGGGGAAGGTCCCCATTTTCATTCACTGACAACCTTTCTCACAGAGCCAAGGACTTCCCTGGATGGTCTGTCTTCAAACTATGGCCCAGCTCTGCCCAGCTGCGATTCTGAAGTTGAATCCATGCACTATTCAAGGTGACAGAACAGCAGCTCACTGGCAGCACGTTCTGCACATGGGGCCTCTTGATTGTGAAGAATTAGCCCTCTACAGCTGAGCTAGAGACCCATCTCTGATAGGTAAGGCTGTGGCAAGTTCATCAGCCTCTATAGTGGGGTGAGGGAGTATCATAATTTCCAGGCCATAGAAAATCCCAATATTTCAAGCTTTTCCTTTAATTATGAATGTTCCCACTGGAAATTTCAACTTTGGAGAGATAATTAGACGGAGTGCTCTCTTTTCAAGAGAGCAAGTGATAATGAGAAAACATGGATTTTAGGCTATGTCTACACTGTGGCAGCTAGTAGTTGGTCTTGCATGCTGAGGAAATAAGCTCTGCTCCCCTCTCCCACTCCACATGTATCAGTTCTAGAAATGAGGCATTGAGGATGCCATAGGGATGCCCCTGGTACTGCAGTAAAAACCTGGCTCTCCAGTGTGCTCATTAGTGGTAGGCTGGGGAATGTCCAGGGTATCCTTCCAACTTTCCAGTGGTTATGTGCAGATGGGGAGCAAGTGGGAGAGGCTTATTTTCTGAGTGAGGAGGCTGAGCACCCTGCTGCCACTGTGATGCTGACATACTCTTATTCCGTCAACAACTCTGCATGTACAAACTCCTTACAGGCTATTGACCCAGATGTCCACCCAATGCAGGCTGCCATCTGGGTCAATACTTGTCACATAGAATCTCTGAATGGATTGTCTGCAGGCAGAGTTTGTTCTGGAGCCTCTTGGGTTATAAAGCATAAACTCCTTTACTGCCTCAGCTAAAAGAAAAGCAAGATGTGTGAGGTGGGGTAATGGATTTTATCAGACCAGTTTGTGTAGACAGGGGTTGTGCTTTTGTGCTTCCAACACCCTTCATCCATTCAGGGAAAGAAACAAGCACAGTTCTAGCTAAGTAAAAGTTAAAAGAGTTGCTTTAGTTTAACCAAATTATGTTCATGAAGTTGATGACTTCAAAGGGAAGTAGGCAGTTCTCACCTGAAGACAAGCCAGAGAAAAACAAGTCAGAGCCAGCTGTAGAAGGGCCAACTGTGTTAAAGAAGGCAGCAGCAATCTCATGAGCTCTCCACACAACCCAACCAACCACTGAGAGGACAGGGCAGGTGCTTTAAAGAGATGTGGGGTATGCATGCTAAAATGATTGCTTGTTAAAGTATTAAAAACCCAAAAATTAATTGGTACACTAGATTGCAGAAGCTCTGTGTGACCTTAAGGCTTCATCCCATCTGGGCAGAGTAGGAGGTTTTAAAGGCGGGATAGAACAGGGAGGAAGGGAGGGGATGTGGTGCTCTACATCAAAGAGCAATACACATCCTCAGCAAACAGCACTGACGTGCTCTGGGTCAGAATACAAGGGGGTCAGGGGCAAAGGGACCTAACAGTGGGGGTCTACTACAGGCCACCTGACCAGGGGGAAGAGCTGGACTGGGAATTCTCAGGTCTGTTCACGGAGGCAGTTAAGTCAAGGGACATCATTATGGGGGACCTAAACTACCTGGACATCTGCTGGGAGGAGCAGTCAGCCAGGTCTGACTGCTCACACGTTGGCCACAGGTGACGACCTGATGAGGAGACTGCAGGTTCTCAACCACCTGGGTGATAGTGACCATCGCCTGCTGGCATTCACCATCCAGCGCAGGGTGTCAAGGGTCTGCAGCAAGGTAGCAGCCCTGGACTTCAGAAGGGCGGATTTCAATGAGGTAAGGAGAATAGTTATGGAGGAACTGAGGTCCCGGAGGGAGGGGAGTTGGGAGTCCAGCAAGAGTGGTCGTTCCTTAAGGAGACGATCCTCCAAGCCCAAAGGGTGACAATCTCCATGTGGATCAAAGGGAGTAAGAGTGCTCAGAAGCCCCCATGGCTCACCAAAAGCATCCAAGAACATCTCAAAGCCAAAAAGGAGGCATACACCCAGTGGAAGGGAGGGGCCATCACCAAGGATGATTATACTTCCATTGCTAGAGACTGTAGGGGGGCTGTTAGGAAGGCTAAGGCAGAGGTGGAACTGGGACTAGTCACCCAGATCAAAGATAACAAGAAGTCCTTTTTTAAATACATAGCGGGTAAAAAGAAGGTATTAAGTAATGTGGGGCCTCTGCAGGACACGCTTGGTAATCTGGTGGTAGCACCAGACGACAAAGCTAATTTCTTTAAAAGATTCTTCGCCTCCATATATCTGAGCAGGGACCGGGACATCCCCACACTAGGATTTTGGACAGACGCAAGGGAGGTGCTACCAGGCCCAGGGTCAGTTAGGACCTAGTCAGGGAACTTCTGGAGGGACTAGACATGTTCAAATCAGCAGGTTCTGATGATCTCCACTCCAGAGTGCTGAGGGAATTGGTAGAGGTCACTGTGGGACCCCTGGCACAGCTTTACAAGGACTTGTGGTGGTCTGGTGAGGTGCCAGAGGACTGGAAAAGGGCCAATGTGATCCCCATTTTCAAAAAAGGGAGGAAAGAGGACCCAGGAAACTATAGGTCCATTAGTCTTACCTCGGTTCTGGGGAAGCTCTTTTAGAAAATTATCCAGCACATCTGCAAGGGACCAGCAGGGGAGATTATGCTTAGGGGCAATCAACACGAGTTCATTAGAGGCAGGTCCTGTCAGACCAGCCTGATTGCCTTCTATGACCAGGTCACAAAAGCCTTGGATGCAGGTGTTGCGGCAGATGTAGTCTTTCTGGACATTAGGATGGCCTTCAATACTGTCTCTCACCCCATCCTCATTAAAAAATTAGGTGACTGTGGTGTCGATGCCTACACAGTCAGATGGGTCACAAATTAGCTGAGGGACTGCACCCAGAGAGTGGTGGTGGATGGGTCATTTTCGACCTGGAGAGATGTGGGCAGTGGGGTCCCCCAGGGCTTGGTCCTCGGGCCTGCACTGCTCAACATCTTCATCAATGACTTGGACAAGGGAGTGAAAAGCACCCTGTTCAAGTTTGCAGATGACACTAAGAAGTGGGGAGAAATGAGCACGCTAGAAGAAAGGGACAGGCTACAGCTAGATCCGGACAGGTTATGGGGTGGGTGGATGAGAATAGGTTGGGTTTCAATATGGACAAGTTCAAGGTGTTGCACCTGGGGAGGAAGAACCAGCAGCATACCTACAGGCTGGGGAACTCCCTTCTAGCCAGCACAGAGGCAGAGAAGGATCTTGGAGTCACTATTGATTCCAAGCTGAACATGGGCCGGCAGTGTGGGGATGCGGTCAGGAAGACTAACTGCATCTTGTCATGCATCCATAGATGCATCACGAACAGGTCCAAGGAGGTGATCTTCCCCCTCTATGCAACCTTGGTTAGGCTGCAGTTGGAGTGCTGCATCTGGTTCTGGGCGCCGCACTTCAGGAGGGATGTGGACAGCATAGAGAGGGTCCAGAGGAGGGCCATTCGCATGATCGGGGTCAGCAGGGCAGGCCCTACGAGGAGAGGCTACGGGACCTGAACCTGTTCAGCCTCCACAAGAAAAGGCAGAGGGAGGATCTGGTGGCTGCCTATAAACTGGCCAAGGGAGACCACAGGCAATGGGAGAGTCCCTGTTCCCCCAAGCACTACTGGGAGTAACAAGGAATAACGGCCATAAGCTGACAGAGAGTAGATTCAGGCTAGGTATCAGGAGGCACTGCTTCACAGTCAGGGCGGCTAGGAGCCGGAACCAACTTCCAAGGGAAGTGGTGCTTGCCTCTACACTAGGGGTCTTCAAAAGGATGCGAGACAACCACTGAGGCGGGGTCGTTTGACTCCAGTACTCTTTCCTGCCCATGGCAGGGGGGCAGACTTGATGATCTGCTTGGGTCTCTTCTGACCCTACCAACTATGAAATTATGAAATGATGAAACTATGAAAGATCCCCCCAGTGTGACTTGGAAAACCAGGAATAAATAAGCAGCAGACAATCCCCTGGGACTACTAAATTTTTACCTTTTCTTCAAACCCCTCTGATGGACTCTCTCCCTGGAGGCTGCAGGGCTGAAAGGGACACACTGCACTTACCTGAAGTGGTGGGGAGATGTGCCAAAGGGAGCTAAGTGCCTGGATGAGTGTAGTGTCCCAGTGCCAGTGGGCTTCTGCCAATGTCGTGGCTTGCTAGAGCTCTTCTGAGGGCTATGACATGTTGCCTCTATCTTTGAGGTACTGTCTAAAATCTCTGCCAAAAAATGTGCAGAGTCCCCCCAGTGGAGTCTGTGTGCTACATTCCAGACTGAGAGCTGCTCAACAGCTGGTTTGCTGCAGCTGGACGTCTCCCTGTGAGCTGCATGCAGCTGTTTACACAGTGTCATCTGGTGTATGCCTGACACAGGCATGAGAGGGAAGAGCTAGCAGTGGATGGAACAGATACAAAGTGTGTGTGAGAGTGAACAGAAAATTGCTTAATGTTAGAAATAGCTCCAGCTTCAGCAATGAGCACAGAGCAAGCTGAACAGTGACAAATTGCAATTATCTCAGCTGGCACAAAACCCTAAAGAGGCAGCAGTGTTGCAGCTATAGCAACTGATGTCCACTGATTGCTCTTCCTGGGTTATTCTTGAATGTAGGCAAGGCTTATGCAGTCACTCGTGCATATATATCTATATCTATATACATAGATATATATGGGGAAAAATGTGTGGATGGCCAGATATATGGACTCACTTCACATGTGGTGGGGACAACTCTGTGGTAAACGCTATCTAGGAGGCCCCTCAGACCACTTCACAAACAGTCCCTGGGTTGGCTGTCTCAGTCAGGAGACACAATGGACAATGGAGAAGGAATTAACTATTTAGACCTTGTGGATTTCTCTGTGGGTCAGGGCAGAGGAATGCTCCCTGGGTGATAGTGTATGGAAGTGAACATTGCTTTTGTACATGCTGCACAAAGCGTGGAGGTAAACAGAAGCCTTTAGTCTCTGGCACTCCCCTTTTTCATGGGCATGACGTTCATTCTCCAGTTCATTATGGCAGAACAATACTATTATCTTTACTGAATTTACTCCTGATTTATACTTGTGTAACTGAGGGGAGAATCAGAGCCTGGACAGGCAACATGTTTACCTCAACCTAATTGGCATTATACCCATGTAAGACAGTAGTAGCAGATCTCTTGAGTGCATTTTAAAATCCCTTGACAGTCCTCATCCTCCTGGTTTACCTGAAGCAGATTAGGGTGCTTTTGGTGTCTTTGTTTTTCCTTGTAGATGTGCAACACGGTTGATTGTATAGTTCTAGGAATAGGTTAGACAAGGACTTGTATGGGATGGTTTGGATAGGAAGATCTTGCCTTGAACAGGGGTTTAGACTAGATAACCCCCAGAAGCCTCTTCCAGCCATACTATTCTATGATTCTGTGACACAAACCCATGAACCAGGGAAATTTTACCTAAACTTATGGAGAAAGATTCAGGGATAAAATGCCATCAGTGTAAGTTACACACTTTTAGGTTTTGTCTGTCTGCATTCATCTTGGGGTAGCACTTTGCTCATGGCAAGCAAACCATTCCTTTTCCCCACTACCTAGTGATGAGGCATTCCTGTGTTCCAGGATAGGAGTGTAGGAATATAGAATAGCTGTATGTCTGTCTGTTCCTGATCCTGGTGTAATTTACAGTAGTATACAAAACGGATGTAAATTACACCTAGGTATATGTTCTTCTGCCCATGTCCACTGGCGTTCCACACATTTTTTTCAGGACACAGAAGTTCTCTTTTTATCCATAAAACAGCAAAAAGTTACACTAACACTGCCCCCTGCTTATGTGCTTTATCCCTGTCACCTCCAATGAGCTTAATGCATAGCAGATCCATTTTGTGGCTTGCAGTGGAACAGTAAAAACTGGCTTGGAAAGAACCTCTCTGTTTTGGAGCATACATTCCACACATAAACTGAGACTGTGGGAAAGAGTACATGCTGAGAGCTTTGCAATGGCCCAAAACTCATTTCATTTCATTATCTTCATTTCCCTAAAAAAAAATTCCTGCTCATTTCTGAACCTCGCACTGACATCTGTCAGCTTTAACTTCTTCCCCACCGCCCCATTTTTCCTGTCAGTTCTACAAACCATGTTCTTTACGGTGCAGAATGACAAGGCTCTCTTTCTGGCCGTTGGCTGACCAAGAAACTGTGTTCAACAGAGAACTCTTATTGACTGAAGTGTGGCAGACCCACAACACTGAGTTTAGTTTATTTGGGTCCTTTCTACTCCACGTGTTCCCTTGATGGGAAAGGAACATCCCTGGGCCTGAGATGTGGTCTGAGAGAATGATTTTCTGAAATTATTCATGACTCGACCCTAGTGATACTGAAGATGATGTCACATACATGGCCATGCGTGGCCTTTGCTCTGCCTCCAGTCCGTGCTTGATTCATGCCATCATATTGTCTGACATCAGTGCTTTGGCCTGTGGCCTTAAACCCCGAGACTCACTCACTGACATGGTCTTTCACTTTCTCTCACACACACACACACACACACACACACACACACACACACGATAACACTCAGTCTTTTCTCCCTGCTAAATATGTGCAACCATACTCATACAGTGACATCTTGACTCATAATCTTTCCTTCTCCCCAAATATAAACACTCACATATACTGACAGTCTGTGAGCATAAATAGGCTGACACTGACTCATTTGACAGCCGCAGTGTCCAGTCATGTTAGCAGTCCTAGTCCCCTTTGACTCAGGTGGAGGTGGGGTGGAAATGGTGATGCGGGGAGCCGCACAGAACTATTTCCTCAGTGACAACAGGATACCTTTGATTCTGCTTAGTTCTAATGTAAATGGTGAGAGAGGCAAAAGCCACATGATGCAGAGTTTTAAACAGCTAGAGATGAGGGGAATTCAGGGTTGGGGTTTGGGTTTGTTTTACAGAAACACCACTTGCCCTGGTTTTGACCCCAGTGCAGGTCTGGATTTTGAATCCAGAAGAAAAGTAGGATGTTTGAAATCTGGGATCTGGGTGAGGGCCTGTCTCTAGTTACTGTCTCTGGTTGAGTGGCCGTTCCCAACTTTGTCCTTATTGAGACCCCATGTTGCCAAAGACAAAGTCTTGTGACAGGTGAAGGCACCCTTCTTTTCCCCATAGCTGCTCTCACAACCTCTGTATCCTGTTCACAGCTGCCTGGTTAAGAGGCCATTCTCTTGAATGATCTTCATTTTCAGATAAAGAGAGGATAAAAGGAAAGGAGGAGGACGACTCTGGCCAGGGAGCCTCTGTTCAGATCTAGATTTTACCTACTTGGGCTGCCACTGCTGAGAGGTTGGACTTTGTAATTAGAGGAGGAAATCTGGGCCCTGGAGAAGTCACTGGGAGCTTTCCCATTGATTCTGGCAGGGCCAGGATTTTACTTCTAAGTGCTTATGTTTTTAAAATCCATCTTATCTCAAGGAGCCCCAAAGCATTTTATAAGTCCTGTGCACATAAGAATCAACCAAATTTCATCTCATCTCTGGGCTGCAGGCTGACAGTTGCCAGAGAAATTTGGCTAGGGACAGACACAGGGCAAAGGGCTTATGGGCTAATTATGCTAGGAAGGACAACTCATTTAAGCTGGGGGTAACTGGTATTTCACCTGTGTAAAAGATTAGTAGATAGATGATGCAAACCCCTAAACAATGGTAATGTCACCTAAAGCTGTAGATAATTACACCTAAAAGACACAGAGATAAAACTCCTCTGGTATAAGATACACCAGTATAGCTTTTCTCTCTCTCTCTTTCTATCTGGTCCCAGGCCACCTAGTGGTGAGGGATACTGCACAAAAGTAGAAGAACTACACATCTGTCCACTCCTGATCCTGATGCAGTTTATACTGGTTTATGAAGTGATGTAAATTACATGAGGCAATGGGCATTTTTGTCCATGCCTTCAGCCACCTAGACCGGTAGCTCTTAAACTTTTTAGACTCAAAACACTGCTTATAAGACTCTAGGCACCCCTTTGGAAAATACCAGCTCTTAGTTTTCACTTATTTCTTGAATATGGAAAAAAAAACTGCAGAGAACTCAGACAGACCACAATAGGTCAGAAAGTTTATAACACCATAGATTCCAATTTTAAATCTCTGGGTTTATCTTGTGAATCATGCTTGCACACCTAACAGAGCTATAACATTGTGTGGTGCTCTGTGGCACCCTTGAAAGAATCTCAAGGCACTCCAGAAGGCTACAGCACCCTGGTTGAGAATTAGTGATCTAGACAAGGGGTTTTCAACTGGGGGTATGTGTACCCTTGGGGGTACTTTGGAAGGCCCCAGGGGCCACGCAGCAGTGGCTCGGAGACGCCACTGGCACTTATGGTTTTGCTGCCGCATGGGTGACCCCTCTCCCCACGCTCATCGACTGGCAGCCACGGGACTCCCTTCTTCCCCAGCTCATTGACTGGCTGCTGGGGGACTCCCTGCTTCTTGACTGGCTGCCGGGGGTACTCTGACCAAACAAAGATTGAAAACCCCTGATCTAGACAATTGAATGACACTCATCACTGGAGTTGCTGAGCACCTCAGAATAATTAATGGATTTTTCTTCTCACAACACCCCTGTGAAGCATTAGCTGATAGAAAACTGAGGGATGTGGTAGAATAAGTGGCTTGCCATAGATCACATAATAAATTGTTAATGGGATTAGGAATCAGTTCACATCTCCTGCATCAGAAGCCTGCTGCCTTGCTACTAAGCCGTCCTTCATTCCCTGGAACAGCCTTGAGAATGAGATCGCATCTCCATCTCTGTAGCTAGAAACCACCACAGGGGAAATTTTGGGACAGAGAAGAAAAGCCTTAGGCTTGTTCTGCATAATCACCTTTATAGGGATGATCCTTCATGGAGCCTTTGAGCGTATGTTAAAGAGAAGCCCAAGCTCTGGGGCAGTAAGGGTACAATGGCAACTTGCCAGGAGATCTAATACTTCATATTGAAATGAGCTCCTGTAGACAGATGTGCCACTCTCATGTCTGTGGTATTCAAGTACATCATTTTGCTTGCAAATCTACCTGCAATGTTTTGACTAAAAAAATTTCTTCTTGCAGTTAAACAGCTTTAATAGACAGTATAGACACCAGGCAGCTGTGGGCAGTGTGATACGGCTCTGCGGTCTCCACTTGGTCTTCAGGCTGCACTCTAGAGCTTGGGCATTCCTGATTAAGGACAGGATGTTACCAAGCACCAGATAAAAGGATAGAAGAACAGGCCGGCTAAGAGCACGGAGAGCACTTCCACCACACATAACCAGTGAGACAGACGGAAAGGCTTCATCCAGCTCCCCTTCCTCCGTCAAACAAATTCCTCTGTGATAGACCTGAGATGGGGTGGGGGAAATGGTTCTTCAGGCCAGTAACAGAGTGAAGTTTGGCCAAGTGTTAAAGTTATCTTCTCAAGCAGGACATGCAGGGAGTGCAAAAGGCTCCCTCAGCCTGAAGAGCATAGCCACGAGCTTGCCTGAGCTGCATTTTCCATGTTCTTAGTAAAACAACTGAAGTAGCTAACATTGTTAGTGTGGCAGAAATCCAGGGGAAGAAACATGCCAAAGCAAAGCCAGGCAGTCCTCCAGCAACACAGTTTAGATTCAGAAGTTGAAGTGCACTAAAACTTCAAGAGGGAACAAGAGCGCAAATTGAAGGACTGCTTTACAAACACCTCCGAGATGTGAAGCTTGTTTAGGAAATTTTTCACCTGATTTAAATTAGATTCATACCTAATGACCCTAACATTCCTAATGTCCTAGGCAGGACCTCCATTTTCTAATCCAGTATGAGGCCTTGGGGAGATTGGTTAGCATTGCCCAGTCAGAATAGTATCATCCACTATATTGTATCACCAAAACCATTTACTGCAATACTTATAGCAACATACATTGCTGAAAATCTCCCATCCAAGCACACACTGAGTTTAGAGACACTTCCTTGGGTAAAATCTGAGTGGACCACAATATAAGGTGGTCCCAGGGAACAGCTTTTTCATACTTAGCTGCTCCTCTTTATGTGGAAAAGGAAAGGTCACCTTTTTGCTTCAAAAGATAATTCACCATTGGTAAGAAGAAACTGTAGGTCTTTCAAATTAAAGTTTCTGGTATGGGCGGAAGGCCCCAGTTGCAAGAGTGAATATATATTGGGGGAATGATGTGAAACGACAGCACAGACATGCTGAAAGGGGATACAGGAAGAGGAACCGAAATGAGAGGTGAAAGTGGTGGGGAAAGATGGCAGAGGGAAAAGATATATGGGAGTACATGTTCACAAAGATAAAGGAGGGAGAAGGCAGAGAGGGGAGAGGGGTGACTTCACGGCCCTTCCAAAAGACTTGGAGGTTTTATTTCTTGTTCTACCAACTCTCTGCATGACTCTGAAGACAAGTCTCTTCATGGCTGTATGTCTGTTTCCCTCTATGAAAACAAGGGACAACCATATTTTCCTGCTTCACAGGATGGTGGACACATATTAAGACCCACAATCTGAACAAGCCAATTATTACTGTGAAAATAGCATTTTGCAGGGATGATGAGAAAGGCTGACTCTGAAAAAGTTACTACTGAGAGTGAAAAGCGTTATTCAGAGACTTAATACCGAATGAGGAGGTTGTGCTTTTGAAAGTGGGTGTTGCTGGTGAAAGCAGCATTAATTCCCTTGATTATCAGCATTGTTATTACCAGTGGAGTTTTCTCTGAAAACCAGAGCATTCAGCATAAGGTAATAAGCTCAATGTTGATGATAATGAGGATGAGGATGATTTACAGTTATGCTTAGAGGCTGCAGTCAAAAGCCTCATTGTGCTAAGCTCTACTCACACACATACATCAAGACACGCGCACACACATCACAAAAAGACAGCCCTCTCTCCAGAGTATCAAAATATAAGGTAATGAGCAGCTGCAGCAAGCAGACAACAGGAGCAGTAGGGAAGAGTAGAATGAATTTTCCTAATCAGGTTTCCCCCCCATGTAATGATAACATCCTAGCTTGGTTACAGGGAAACCATGCCTGTGTGTTGCTTGCGTGGAGGTATTTTACAATGCTGTGCCACAGAGGTTAGAGATCATGTTTGAGAATCCTGGGCAGATCTATTTTTTTAGGCAAATTCCTTTTGCTCTGATGCCTGATGGGAGGGGGAATGTGTGGCAACACCTGCTCTGGGGTTTTTCTGTTTTTCTTCATCACATGCAGGGCAGTGATCAGAAATGGCACTTCCTTGTGCTAGAAGAATGGTCAACATTTCAGCCACGGTTCAGCTGGGATCTTAACATGTATTTTGCTGGTCAATTCACTGGATAAACAAAGCACCGAGCAATAAAGTCAATGCAGCAGAACTGCTGATTGTACTACAGAACGGGAGAAGTGCTGTTCAGCCCATGACAGAGCCTGTTACATCATCACAAGCTCCCCTAGCACCAGGAATTGGACAAGGAAGAGAAGACTGCTCTCCTTGCCTTTTCTTCCTGAATGTATTTCCATGCCTATAATTTGCATGAATGCTGAACTGATTAACCTCTTGAGTTCCTAAACACACAGAATGGGCTCTCACATCCAAGACTGGGTTTACAGGGGTATCAGTTAGAAAGGCTCTTTTATTCCCCATAGTCCACTGGCATTGATGAAAATCTCCCCACTGATTTTTGTGATTGTGCAATGAGCGAATTTAATATGTGATGCCGTACAGGACCCCCACTGTGTCAAGCTTATAGGCACTTTTCAGAGCAGAACAGCACTGGACACGAAAAAAAAAAAGAAAGAAAGAGAGAGAGATCTAGTTACCTGGGGGAAAAAAGGCTGCTGAAAATGCCTGACTCATTTAATGTCAAGAAACTCATCTATCTGAAGTGACTTGTGGCCCAAAGTTGCTGCCCTTCGTGCAGGGTGAGAAATGATTTTCCTATCCCACAAATTTTTCAAGCTTTTTAAATGTCTCTGTTCCACAACTGAGACCTTTCAAAGTGCTGCATGAAAGTCTGTTGTGGGAAAGGCAAGGGAGACAACAGCAAACAGGCCAGTGGTGAGGTCTTTCTCCTGAAATCCACTCTACCCAGGTTCACATTCCAATTGCTACTTAAGTTAAACTGGGACTTGAACCTACATCTCCTCTATGTAGCTAGATGTCCTGATTCCCAGGCTATTCCCAGATGGGATGGCTCTCAAGTATTTTGATCAGAAATTCTGTCCTGGAGCTGAGAAACCATTTCTGATAAAAGCTTTGTTAAAACTGATCTGTTCCCTCCCCAACCAAATTTCAATGTTGGCGTAAACAAATCACCAGCTTCTGGACAAAAACATTTTCATCAGCTAATTCCTGACTAGCTTGAGTTGTTGGCTGCTAAGTCTGCAGAAGCACGCTGGTGTTAGTGAAGTTCCTCGTGCAATAGCAGCAATCTTACAGAAATCAGCATGAGTATAATGAGTATAATATGCCCTTGCACGTGCACATCTGGTGGAAGTTCCCAGGTTTGAATGGGTCACAAGGGACACTTATACACAGACATAGAGTCTGCTGCCACATTCTGTAATTACAGCATATCAGAGCAGACTCGATTAATCAAGCAGGGCTCCAGCAGACTCCAGTGTCACGTGATATGCTGATACACATGATGCTCTGGGTTAGAGCGACTCAGCCTGTCCCCTCCCCCACTCCTGGAGCACATATATCAATGCCCAAGGAATGAATTAAACTACCACACATAAGGACAGTTCCTCTAGCTGGATGCTTAGGCAGATTAACAGTGGACAGTGCAAAAGAGTTCCCATTGCTATACAATCTTAATTATTAGACCCCAGCTGAAAATGAGGTTCTATTGTACAGGGCATCATACCTAGGAAGAGACAGGCTGACCCTAAAGTATTAACTCTCTGAATAGGCAGGCTAGAGCATGAGCAGGAGAGAAAACAGTATGACAGAGAACTGAAGTGACTTACTCAAAGTCACACAGCAGGTCAATGGCAAGTCACAGCTGCTTTGGTTCCTGCTTAAAACAGAAGATCAATGTTTCCATCTCCAGGCCTTGTTAATCTTAGATATTTCACCTTCATGAAACATGCTTGGAAAAAAGCATTTTAAGAGTGTGAAAGTAGACAAGAAATGAAGATAAGAAAAGACTTCTGGAAATTTGCACAGTTTCCCTTGGAGTATAAGATTGAATTTGGGCCACAGCTAGAGATCAGGTATTCTGAGCCTGGGAGCATTATTGGGCTGGAGCACAACTACAGATGAAAACTGGTGCTAAGTGGTCCCCATGTGAAAGAATATTTATTCATTTTTAAACCACTGGACTATTGCCAAACTTGCCAGGAATACCTGGGTGAAAGGCACAAGCCCTGCTGGCAAATGTGCCAGGTATGTTCCAGTACAAGATGCTTGAATAACTGTTTTAGGACAGCTGTACAAAATGGACCTGCTGTGTGGCTCAGTACTCTTGGGACACCTGGAAAGACTGCTTGTGGTGAGTTGCTGAACACGGAGTATCAGGCAGGCCCAACACACCACTGCTTTGAATGGTGACTGAGGCCTGCTTAGCAAAGGTGCAGTGCAGCGACAGCCTATAACCCTTGAGAATAACAGCATCACTGGATTTTGTAGGCAAGCCCTTCTGTTATTGTACTGGGTCAGAAAGATTTCACATAGCCAGGTACTATAAATTCCCTTGAAGTTTTTGGTCTGAAAAATGGCTTCCCACTCTGGGCACCTTGTCCATCAGTGTCTGTAACCACAGTAGTATGGGAATAGAGCCATTACTGTCAAAGGTTAGCAGCAATGGGTACTATTAGTCTGCATAGTTGGACTATTAGTCTCATAGCTAAGACCTGTCTAACTGCTACCGAGGGCGGGTCAAAACCATTACTACTCTTGAAGGAAGTGTCACGGAGTCATTACACTGGGTCTCCATCAATCTTGCTGTAAGAGTGAAGAGAACTGCTGTGGCTCAGCTACACGAGAAAGAAGGCTGCACTGATGAGGCAAATTCCAGCCAGTGATGAGGATGACTATTACTCGGTAGTAAGACTTAGTTAAAGGCCAGGATCCTATTGTGCTAGATGCTGTACAAACACAGAACAAAAAGATGGTCCCTGTTACAAACAGCTTAAGATCTATGACATACGACAGATGCAATTTTCCATCCTGGTACCAAAGGGCCCAGGCATGACTCTGAGGAAATAAGATTCATTTATCCACTCCTGCTTTGTGTGCAGGAAATGAGGTAGCTGATGCCCTTGGGCATCCTAGAAACACAGGTTGTGAGCACAGTGCCAAGCTCACCCTTCAGTTTGCCTTTCCCACCTCATTTCCGGAATTGGTGCATGCTAAGGGAGGGGAGGGGGCTTATCTCCTTAGTGTTGCAACTAAGCAGACCTTCTGTCAGGGAGACCTACCCTCGCCTCCTCAGGCATAGGAAAGCAAGAAAATCAGAAGTCAATGAAATTTATGTCTGTCTACCTGTGTGTCATTTCTTATGTAGTCCTATTACCAAGGAGTGTGAGTCACGAGGCTTCCAGTTATGAATGCCCATTATTCAGATAGATTCTTATTAATAATGACTGGAGAATTCCTGAATGTTTGGTGCTCAGTTGTACTTTTCCTTTTTTGATGATTCTGCAAGAGGAGGGGTTTACTGTCAGATTTTGCCGCATTCTACATATTCCAAGTTTTCACTTGAAACCCCTGAAATTTCCCTGGGGAAGACAAGCTTTCTTCAAGCTGTCACTGTGCTGTCACCTCTCTAAAGCAGCATGGCAGGAGTTGCTCATCATTTGATAAATAGCCCGGCAGGAAAGGTGAACCCTAGCCGCCCATCATTCATAAGATAATACAGTGAGATTTGTAAATGCCATGTAACCAGGTGCTCAGCTACAGCAGGTGCCAGCCACACTTAGGGCAATGTTTACATGGCAGCCGCCAGTGTAAGCTGTATAAATAGACATACCCTAGATGCTTTAGCCTAGCTAGTTTGAGTGTAGTTAGATCAGGTACTGAGAGATGTACCTAGAAAGCTTTGTGCCTTGGGCAGTGGCAGTGGCCAGGTTAGGGGAGGTGGATGCGCCAATGGTAGTAGCTAGGTCAGCAGTGGTAGTGGCTGGGTGAGAAGCAGCAGCAAGCTGCCATTCTTGTGTCTTCTAAGATGGCACCTGGGGCTGGTGTCCCATTCACCCACACCAGTTATGCTAGTGCAGCTACTTATAGCAGTGAAGACACAGTGGCATATGATACAGTAGTGTGAGCTAGTGCTCAGGACACCTGTGTGCTCATATACAGCCTGCAATGCCTCCTATGTTTCTCATGTCTTCACTGCTGATATACTGAAGTAAGCTAGATTGCAGCCAGCTCAGGTCTGATGCATAAAGTGGTTCATTTCTCTGGAGGCCACAGAAATCACAGACACACACTCATTAGATGGCACAAAAGGTGTATTTGCAAATAGGGTCAGAGCAGAGTCAAAAACTCAGATTACTCTGAACCCATAAAGGAATTTTGCAGGGAATATTTATCTTCTCCCTCCTGGGCACGTGTGCAGAAACAGGAACTCTTACAGCTCACTTCCGTTTCATACAAGCATACATGTGGTTACATCACTACATACATCGCATGTATAGTATAATTAACTACTTAAGTATGCAGGGCGGAGAGGTAAATATGCATCAGCTAATTAAGCATGCTCAGAGACTACTATAGGTCCCCAAGAGTTCAAACTCCACCCCCCCCCCCTTCAAGGACACAGTCAGTTGAATTCCAGCTTCTGTAATCTGTATGAGAAAGGCTAGGGAGAAGCTGGGGGAGAGTCTGCGATTTAGCATAAGAAAAGCTGTGGCAAGGCTGGGAAAGGAAAAAAGTCCTTGGCAGTGTTTCTTTCTTATCGGGTGCAAGATGCAAGCTGTGCATTTCTAACAATACTCCATTTCTAACAATATTCCATTTCTGACAGGTCTACAGCAGTTACAGCACCTGACTGTCATAGCCACAGCCTCAATTTTGCTAGAAGAGGGAGCTTGCATTGGGACAGTCAGGATCCTAGTAGAATTCACCCACATGTAGTTCCAAGGAAGTTTTCAGAATCCACTTCTCAATTCATGTGCCATTAGGGTCAAAATTAGTAGCTGGAACTGCAGTTTTTTTCTTCCTCTTCACTTGAAAATCTTGTCCAAGTAAAATGTCAGGGCATCTGGTAACCTACCAGATTCACTTAAATGGGGATAGTTAGACTACCCAGAAATCCTGGCTCCCAGGTGCTCTGCTTAGCCACTGCAAAAACTGCTGCTTTCATTCACCCACAGGAAAAGGGGTCTACAGGACTGGCATGGCACAGGAGTGACTTTCCTATGGTGAACATAGCCCTGCCCATTTCATTTGACAGAGTATGCCTGACAACTTCAGTGGGCATTGGCCTGAGTCCAATACCATTAAAGTCAATGAGAGTTACTCCATTTGTTTCAGTGGGCATTAAGTATAGCCTATACTGTACAGGATTGGATGGACAATACATGCTGTGATGACTGGCATCCTCTAAGTGCCAAACCTGGACATACAGCTTGACTAAGAATATTTTCAGGTTCAGAAACAGCTGAATAGGGAGAGTCAAGCTCTAAAAAAGAACCCAAGAATCCAGTTTCTGATTGCAAGAAGCCTGGGATAATTTGGGCCTTTAGGAGGAAGTCAAAGAAAACGTGGCCATCTTAGCTGGCTTTGGCTTTAAATGTTGTGATTTAGTCAAAGTCAGAGGAGGCAAATGTGGTAGAATAGGGGTAAGGAAAACAAACACACCCTTGGGACAGTTACAGCAAAGTTTGGGAGGGCCAAACGTTTTAGAAAAATTCAGAAAGCCACAGTCTAGGTCAGTTATCATCATGTAAAGCATCTCATTTTCCTTCTGCATGATGTCAGCACAAAGGTTCTGTCATGCAGGTTGTTGGAAGTCAAAAAGATTGAATAGAAAAGATAGAATTTCAGTCCTTAGCTCAGTCTCTACACGCTTCTCTCCTGAGTTTCTCATGAACAGAATGATGCTTCTCATGACATGATCATATGTGACTGTCTGCTATTCCAATTTATTTATCAATCAGTTGTCTTTGTTTTTTAGTATCGCTGGAGCACCCAAAGGCCCCAGGCTGATTCACTGTCTATTTATCTGTATTTTATACATTTGATGTGAGGTGTCACAGAAAGTCTCACTACAGAGACCAGGAGTCCTAGCACCCCATTACCCTGCCCTGAAAACCCTTGTAGTAACCACTGTGCAATGAAACTACTAATAACTAACGTGATCTTTCTAGTACCAAGTCAAAGTCCCAGCAGGTATTTAGCAGGATCTGTGCTGCTAGAAGTGATGTGTATTGAACATGGTACAAAACCTAGGCCCAAGTCATCCATGCCTATTAGATTTCCTATGATACGTGCACCCTAGTGTTCTAACACTGTTCCATTGTAGACATTCTACCTACCAGCATTTCCCCAGCTATAGCAACTAGGTACCTTATTGCTCTTTGCCTGTCTAGCCTGAATGGCATTGCTGGCAAGCAGAAAGAATCATAGAAAAGCAGAAGGGACTTCAGAAGATCATCTGGTCCAACCCCCTGCTCAAGACAGGGTTATTCCCATTCCTGTTACCCTGTTCTGTTATCCCCTCAAAGTTGCTGTATAATAATTTTGTCTGAGGCTTCCAATATAGCTGAAAGTTTGGAAAGCACTTTGGGGATGTTCTGAATGATTCTTTATTTCTTAAGTGCTAACTGTATGCTCAACACAGCGCAAGTTAGATATTTAGGCAACCCCTGGGTCAAAAGAACTGCATCCCAGAAAGGAGCTATATAACTTCAATTACATAAAAGCTGTAAATAGAGTGATGTTAAAGCAAAGATTCTAGTTCTAATGGTAACACGGAGAGAGCCTCTTTCATTGAGGGTAGTGGAAGGACTCTGATAGACTCATGCTGACGGATATTGGAAGATTTATAGATGTTTCTGACAAGTTAAGATCACTTGATGAAGAGAGACTTGGAAATACGTGTGCAGAGAGACACATAGGGAGAAGCAGACAGAGGCATGGGGGTGGGGAGAGAGAGACACATGGAGAGCTGCAGTGTCTCTTATGAATTATGCAGTTAATTTGGCGGAGTCTTGCAAAGCCACTTTTGCCGTCTGCCTGTACAAACTCTAAAGCTGCAACACATGGTTACAGCTTTCCCTGGTCTCAAGATGCAAATGGGAGGCTGGGTGCAGAGAACAGCAGCAGGGACTGAAGGGATGTGGAGAGAACACAACAGGACAGACACGAGAGGTAGACTGCAAGAGAGAGGTGTGTGATCCTCTCATTGCATCTGCCAAAAAGCAACTCCTTCTGGAGTAAGTAGCTGCTCAATGCTGAACCATGGTTGAAGGTAGGAGCTGGAGCAGAATCCATCAGAAACCCCAGGGGTAATTTTAGGTTGGCAAAAAGTTTCCACTCGGAGGTTTTCATTTCAACCAGCAAAATTGCAGTGGTTAGTGGCTTGATGGATGTCCCAGGTCAGAGGTCAGAGTCACACAGGAATCTATAGATGGTTGAATGGGGTTGAAAAGCCAGGTGGTCAATTAACAGGAAAGAGCAGTGCCAAAATTCAGCAATCATTTCTCTAGATTCTTTCACTTTTTTCCCTTCTGCGGAACCACAAAAAACAGAAAAGTCCAGTGACTAGAATGGAAGTGAAAGATGGCATACCCTAGGAGTGGATTTTAATGCATATTCAGTCACTTTTTTATTGACAGCTTCATGGGGCTTATGACCTAAAGAGAACGCAGTGGTCATCCAATCTGATCTCTCATGCAATACAAGTCATAGAATTTAATTCAGTTTCAGTCACAGTCAAAGTGAAAGATTTGAGGCCTGCTGCTTCATTACCAGATTAGTGAGGTGAGATAGTATCTTTTTTTGGATCAGCTCATGGAGTTGGGAGAGGCAAGGGACGCACATTTGGGCTTCAAGTGTCCTTTATCAGATCTTACCTCACCTCACCAGTCCAAGAATCCTAACAGTTAAAACACCAATGCTACTTTCTTCATCAGTCATAAATATCCATGTGAAGGGAGTGCAAAATAGGAGTCAGACAGCACCAGCTATGAACAGCAGCATTTCACACCCACTCAGCACTTGCTTGGTGCTGGTACAAACAAGTACAAAGATTAGCTCCTTTGAATAATTAAAACTCCTTTGACTAGTTAAAACTGACAGACTTATTCGTGAAGTCACATTATACCTAGTTTCAGTTCAATCTCATTCCCATGGCCAATCCGAGAATTAAAGCTCCTGCCATTTTAACATCAAAGATGAATCTGGTGCTGACCTTAGATTTACCCTTGCATGGCTGTGCAGAGTTATTAAAAGTGATTAAGTCAGAATTACCCCTGCAGCATTTTGCAGTGATATTATGATCTCTGGGTCATGGTATAAATCAGGGAGAGCGTGTGAAAAGTTTTATATGAAATCCTCATTCTGGAAAAGCTTCTGCACACTGTCTGCATGGATTTGTTTTCTTGGCAAACATTGAAGATAACTGACCTCTTAAACCTATTCATTTTGATGGCTTGGCCCTGGAAAATGGGACATCTTAAACCATGTGTTGGTAGCGTGTTTGTGAACTTTGATAACTGCTATGGCTCTTTTTAAAAAAGTTTTCCATAGATTACAAGGTAAATTTCTGTAGCTTACCCATGGGGGGGATACCAGGATTTGATCTACAGAGGCAAAGAAAACTGGGCTTATGTCCCTGTTGTTCTTTTTTCCAATGTCAAAAGAGCCTGAAGGTTGTGGAGATTTTAGTACATCTTGCATTTGAAATTAAAATCTCATTTTGTGTGTTTGAGTTACCAGACCCTCTGGATGCTTAGAGAGTCAGCAGGAGTTTAAATGAGATCAGAAATAGTTTGAGACAGAAATTTGAATAATTGAGAGGGGAAGCATTTTTAATCTATTTAAAACTCTTTTGTTCTTTATGTGTTGTAATATGAATTTCACTCAAACATTTTGGACGCTTGTACACCTGATGCCATTACCATGCACACATGATGAAAATGTCACTTTGTGTGGCTTAATGGCATCACACTGCAGACGTGCAGGAGTTTTGGGGGTTTAAAATAAGTTTGCATTGTTGAAAACTAAACTACATCCTGATATAGTTTAGTTTGCAATGATGTGTTGCAGCTATTAGTCAGCTCACCCCACCGGCCAAGGGAAGGGCAGCCAGACTCTGCAGATAAAAAGAACTGGGCTCCTGTCTTTGGCCAGTGCCTGCTGAAGGCAGAAGTGGCAAGGGGCCAAATCCTTTTTTTTTTTTTTCTGGCAGAGCCTACCCATCTCTCCTGTGGCTGGAGGGTGAGCTGCTGGCAGGCTGAGTGGCCCCTGAGCTGCAAAGGGCCCCAGTCCTTCCCTTCACAGCAGCAGTGCCCCTTGGGGCCACCCGAGTAGGCTGCTAGTGGGTTAGGTGCTGCCTCAGCTCAGGGTTGGGGAAAACTTGGATCAGGCTGGATGCTGACTCTGAACTCGGGCAGCACCTGGCCTATTAGCAGCCTACCTGCTGCCACCTCAGAGGGAAGGACCAGACCCCTTGCAGCTTAGAGGCTGCTTGACTTGTTGGCAGCTTGCCCCCTGGCCGTGGGCAAGCTCTGCCAAAAAAAAAAGGGTTGGGCCCCTCACTGTAACAGTGATGGCAATCCCTAAATTGAAATGGCGGGTTTCAGTTAAAAACCCATTGTTTCAATTTAGGGGGCACAAAATGCAACTCTAAGGACTAACCTCCCCTCAGGTGTACAAGCACCCTTTATAAATAGTTCGGAGAAGAACTCTAGGAGAAAAATCCAACACACTTTCAAATAGAGTTTGCAATCCACTTTGCTTGTTCTTCAAGAAGTCCATTAAAAAGAAGGTAGCACAGATGTAGTCAAGTTTCAGTATGGCTGAGACAGTAGCTCTAACAACCTTATCTAGAGAAAATGTCAGAAAAAATACACTGAAATGGAGAAATCAGCTTTACAACTCATTTAAAATATGGCTTCTCCAGTAGAACAGTGCCCCTAACCCAATGCACAGACTCATTATTGATTCAGAAGGAAGCATGCAACTTCCTGTTGAGTCACTGAAGCCCCTTTGAAGAAGTTTTCCATTCAAGTACTACATACTGCCTTACCCTGTTTAGATCTGATGGAACCGTAGATTGAGATATGCTATGGACCCTAGTCAAGCATGCTAAATAACATAATGAAAGTAATTTTTTTAAAGTTGTATTTTCATAACAGCACCAGAATAAAGGACTTTGTAGTAATTATATGTAATTGGAAAGTACTACACTCTGTCCTGACATCTGAAACCTTAATTGTGAGGTTTCATCAGGCTGAGTTTTTTCACTGTAACTACTGTGGAAGATTTACTGTACTTGAACCAGCTTTCTGAGTTAGATACAATTAATTTATACTGGCAGCCTCAGGGTAGCACTGACAGCCTGCCTGGGGCAGTTATACTGCTGCTCATACAAGTCTTTATTGTTATTATTGCTACCTTCTTCATGGTTCAGAGTACAAGTCCTGTAGGGGGTGGTTACTTCATCAGCCAGGCCCAGGAGCCAGTCTTATCCCTTTCCTACCTGAAACTAAACAGAACAAACAAAATATCGTCATTGCCATCCCCATTCCCATCCCCATCCAGGGCAAAGGCTTCATCACAGTGCTTCAGTATTGCCTTCCCACTCAGCTTCCCTCCTCCCCAGCATTATCTCTCTGGGAGCTTTTAACTTCCTCCAGGGCCAGCCAATCATCTCTGTCATCTGGCCTAGCACTCCTAGGTTATTAACCTCTAATCCCCTATGGCTGGGCTTCAGCTCCTGAGCTATGCACCTTGTTACAGGTTCCCTAACTCCTTTGTTAGTCCTTTGCACTGGAGGGGAGCAACTAATATGTGATTTATTGAGAACACCCCCTGCCTGCCTTCACCCAAACTAAGAGCAGTGTACTTTTCCAGAGTGTAAGCCTCACATTTGTTTAGCTTCAGTTTCATTTTAAGCAATGGCTGAGAGTTACTTCTGATCTCCTTATCTACTTAATGATTTTCAGGTCATTTGGAACTACTCCACTCCCTGCCTGGGTGAATGTAACTCATCCAAGTATTCAAATATTCCCTAATATTCAACTTAAAATGACTTCTGGGAAATGTCCTAAGGAAGTAGTTAGAAAATGACAACATTCCTATTGAAGTTTTAGCCATCCTAAGAAATAGAGTTAGATGGTATATGCAGTGTTACCAACTCTCATGAATTTTGGCATTGTTCTTAAAGTCTTCACTTCAGGAATGTGAAAAACTTAGTTCTTTCTTTTATTTATATATAATATGTATTAATATTTATTAATTATATGTATATATATATGAATGAAAGAATTACGTTTTTCACATTCCTAAAGCATAGACTTTAAGAACAATGCCAAAATCATGACAGTTGGCAATACTGCATATGATGGCTAAAAAAACCTATCAGTAGCATGGAAGTCTCTAGGAACATTTAAGATTCACTTGGCTATATTTATGCAATTTGTCCCTGGACCTTCCCTTCAGATCTCTGTGCATGGAAGAATTCTTGAACTTAACTTTTACTTCCAGGATTGCTCAGTAATGTGGACCACATCTAGACCACAAACATAGTATACCTGGCTGTTCCAGGGGTACAATCATGGGGGAGCAAGAAACCCTCCCCACGGTGGGGACCTGGAATGGGGGTAACCCACACCGAGAGGAAAACCCCCCAAATCAGGGTTCATTTACCTGCTTTAGGACATCAGACGCAGGACGAACTATGCCAGGAAGAAATGCCTGGGCAGTTCATCAGCCACGCTTATCTACAGCTGGAGCTGGCATGGGCAGGTGATGTCATTAACAACCGCTGTTCAGCTGGGATAAAAGCCAGCACCAGCAGGGAAGAGAGGAGAGCGTGGGAGACAGTGGAGGCTGCAGAGGCTCTCCACACTGGCTGCAGGCAGTACTGGTGTGTAAAGGAAGATCCTGCTTGGAAGGGTACGTCTAAGGCAGTGGAGGCTACAGAAGCTCTCCACACTGGTCGTAGGCAGCACTGGCATGCAGAAGAAGATTCAACCCGGGGGAGAGTGGAGGAAGATCCTGACAGAGGTGTAGAGTGGGGTAGTGTAGGGGCATGTGGCCAGGCGCAGGCTCTAGGGCTGGGAGTGAGGAAGGGCTATTCAGCCTGACCTCTCCTTCCTTATCAGCCCTCTTTTCTTTTGTGTCCTTCCTTTTTCCCCTTTTTGACTGTGGATGTTCCTTTGTTGTTTCCTTTTTGTCCTTTTTCTCTTTTTCCATTGTCTGTAGCCCTACTTTGATGGGGTGTGGGTGATACCCTAAAAACAGAAGCTGCACGCAGGAATCATCAGGCAGTTGGTATAGAGCTGGAGAGGCATACAGGAGAGGTGGACACTCAGCAGGCCCCAAGTTCAATAGTAAGAAAATAAAACCAGTTACCAAAAAGGGCACGAAAAGTAAGAACCAACAAGACCAGAGGGCAAGCTGCATCAAGATCAGGTGGCCTGTTGGAGCCTGGCCTATGGAAGGGGTGTAGGGGAGGTGGAATCTTTTCCAAACTGAAAAATTAATTGGTCTCCTGATTCGATTCGGATTCATAGATTTGGCTGCTGAATCAGGCCAAATCTCCTCCGAATTGAATCAGCACCCAAAGCTTTGCACGGCCCTATTATTTTGTCATTAAGTTTATTTTCTGCCACTGCAAGTTTTATCCATTTATATTCTTACTAGTGTATTTCAGTCTCCTGCAGACTGTTTAAAGCATTGAGAATTGCTTCACATCTTTTGCAAGCCTGTTCTACAATCTAATGACTAATCCAAACCCATTGGAGTTAATGGAAAGACACCTACTGACTTCAGTAGGTTTGTGTCAGACCCTGACACATTTCACTGTCAGGATGTTCTACGTGTGATGCAGTCTACATTTTCACTTGCTTAATTTCCCTTCATGATCCTTTGTTATCCCCCCACTTACCCCAAGAACTAACTCCTCTTCCTTCCCAAAGGTTAAGCTCTTCAGATATTTACAGTCTGTTCTTAAGATGCTCCCAAACTGAGTCATCTTTTAGAGAAGCTTCATGTATTCAAGTCTTCTGATTCAAGCTAAGTCAATCCAATCGATTCCCAAAGCTTTTCTGCACTTCTTCCACAAACCTCTTTCACATTATTAATGTGACTGGACACTAAAGTGTCCAGATCTGCATGCTGTTGCTGTGGGAAAAGGGTGAGCCAGGTTTACTCTCCTTCTAGCCCTTGCCTGCATCCCTGCAGGGGTAGGGCTTAGTACCTTCACCCCTCTCCAGGTGGAACCAGGCTGTGTAATCCCTCTGCAACTGGAGCTCTGGGTGCTAGACCCAGTCTTGCACTAGGCCGGATGGAGGTTGGCACCTGTAAGAGTTTTGTTTTGTGAGGCTCACTTTGACACTCAGGCAGGGTCAAAGTTCTGCATATTCTCTCTCCATTACCCCTCTGAGAACATAGCATTTCCCCTCTGTCCAGCCAGATAAAACCCTTTTCCAGGCTGTTGCCATCTTGCATCCTGACTGCAGCAATGACTTTTTCTAACCTTGACTAATGCAGCCTTGTCATGTTCACATGCACCCAGGATTCTGCGCTAAAGATAATTCTCTTTGCCTGTTGCTTTGACCTGGCCAAACCTCTCTTTGAATCCCTCCACTAGTTTTCCCTTTGTTATCAAATACCCTTCACTTTCAAGACCCTTAATGGCCTAACCCCACATTACCAAAGGCTGACACTTAAAGCAGCCTATGATGTCAGCCCTCTTAGATTATACCTTTATAGTTTCTCCCAAGCTGCTTCTAATGTTTGGGAGGCACCCTAGTAAACATCCACAGAACTCACTCTGTGTTTTAATCCAAATTCCTCCTTAAAATTCTCCTTTGCCACAATGCCCACAAAAAAAAATTAACTGCTAGGCTGCTGAGACCACTGTCTATCATGCTGACTAATATTGTCTCATTGTTTCCTCATACTCCTCCAACCATCTGCCTGTAACCGTCTGCTGCAATTGTCTTTTTCTTGGGTTGTAAGCAATATGGGGCAGGGGCCATCTTTCTGGCTCTGTGTTTTTACAGAACCTTGAACACTAGGGTCTATAATTGCAGGTCCCAGGCAAGAAAAATAAGTACTACTAATAATAAAGTTTTCAACAACATTGAAACAAAATCTGCAAATGAAGCACTGCCTTGTCTTTCCCCCACAGGTACACAACATGCAATGGGTGAGCACAACAGAGCTCTATGTACATATTTCCTCTTATTTATCTACCTTGATGTTTCCTCATAACTGTTTGTAAGTTCCTCTCAGACCAGCTAACCCCTGCTGTGCCTGGGGAAGCTGACCCCAAGTTGAGCAAGTTACCTCTATCTGTGTGCAAGTCAATTTTGAGGAGGCAGTGGTTCGTAAAGATTAAAGGTAATGACAACAGAACTGCAGGGCTTCTAGTACTGCCATTTCATCTTTTCATGTCCTGTCTGAGATTTGTAGATGGCAGGCATTTAGCAGAATTTGCAGATTTCTTCGGATCTGACCGGGCCCTTCTGCTATGGTCATTGTGGCAGTTGGACCCCCCTACTGCCACTGAGCCACAGCTTAACAACAATCAGGTCATGACACCTGATCTGTAAAGCCAGGATGAGAACGCTTCTCTGCCTCTTGAAGTGGTTGTGAGACTTAATCAAAGCACTTCAGGACAGTGGTATTAGAAAGTGCTGTTATACTGAGGAAGCCTTGACAAACAGTTTCTATCTATGGTTTTCTAGTGGCTTCATCTTTCTTCACAGCACTGAGAGGTCTCCAACCACATTTCCAGAACTAGCAGAAATCTTTGAGCTGGTATAAAATGCAGCAATACCAGGCCCTTGTGAAAAAGAAAAAAAGGACTAGTACAAGATGGATTGATGGTATAATTGGCAATCAAATTCAATGTAAGTTCCCAACTCACGGACAGCAGTTTCTGACTCACCTAAACAACTCTGCTTTATTAGACATCCCAACTATGTCCTCCGACATGTAACTAAAAGTGGAAAACATGATCAAAAGGTATGACTCTGCCGCACAATGAAATGGCCATGGAAACACAACTCCCTTTTTGCTTTGCGAGGTGACATAATGGCCAAAGTAGATTAGCAACAGGAATGTTTGGGGAAAAGATCCCCAACTGTTGCCTGTTTCCAAGGAGAGATGACTTCATCCAGGACTATCAATCTGTCTTCACCAGCATTAAATTCAAAGCTTTACCTTTATTCACACAGAGTAAAATTCATTCCTATCTAGAAGAAGCATTGGGTTCCCTTTATGTTTAAATCATAACTAGGACTTAACTGTGGTCATCTGCCTAGTCAATAGTGCTACTCCCCTGAGTAAAATTTTGCAGAATTAGAGCCTTGGTGTGTCTGCAGATGAACAAGTTGGCATCCTAAATAGTCCTGCCACTGGTCTAGTACCTCTGTTTTTTGACAAGCAGTAAATAGAGCTTTCATTTTTCCAAACATTCCAATGCAAAATCTAGTACGTCATAAATTTGCTTTAAATAATTAACAGCAAAACTATAGTAATGATACTTAATGCTAACATAATTCTTATGTATTTTATAGGGGTGGTCTAAACTGTTAAGGGAAATGTAACAGTGTGGTCTAGAATACTTTATAATATCCTTTGGTATTTTGAAATACTGATGCAGTACAATACAGTGTACAACAGTGTTACTGCAATGCTTGGGGGCAACCACAGTAGAAGGTAGCAACTATTACACTTTTTAAATGGACTGATGTATCATTTTGAAGCTGTGATAGAAAATGTTATGAATTAATGTGTACTGTCGACAGTGTTAATGAAAGAACCATTAATAAGTAGCCTGAGAACCTCCTTTTTGCCACCTTAATGCTTTCTGTTTGCTACTTTGTGATGAGTATACTTATACTTTGAGTATGAGAATAGCAAGCTGTAAGGCTAGGAGTTGACTTTTTCAAAGTAAAAGTAAAAGGCAAGTAATTTCCCAAAGGGACAGATTTTAACAGGACCCTTGATGCTGTACACATACCATGCAGTCTGTCCAAGCCTGTTTCAAACATTTGTTTAACAGAATGTAAATATAAAGGTTGATTTGGCGATACTGAAACATGCTCCTTTTGGGTGGCCATTAACCTGTATGTCTGCTCAAGCTGCCATGGTGCCTCAAGGGTGTCATAGTTCCCATATGCCTCATGGCTATATTCTCTCCTATAGGTCCTAATCCCCAGTCAGACCATATCTCCTATAAGACACTGATCTCTTTGTATAAGGATTGTGGCAGAAGGCCATCTCTGCTTCTCCCCAAAAATTCTGCTCTGTGACAATTTGGTTAAGATGGGCCCTGCAGAGGGTACACACCTTACTCTACCTCTTTAGTTAACCTGAGCTAGATACATTCCTCAGGGAGAGGGGAAACCTGCTCCCTCTGCCTACGTGACTAGCATCACATACCTGGATGAGGAGCTTGGGCTCCCGGGGGAGCTGGGAACTGCCAGTCTACCCAGCACCTAGTGATGCATTTCAAATTGGTTGCCTGACAGCCAACAAGTGCTGGCCTCCATTGGACCAGGTAAATGAGGTCATAAGGGCTATATAAGTTAAGGACTGCCCAGGAGGAGGGGACAGCAGCCATGAGGAAGACTCAGAGAGAGACAAGAGCTGGACCATCTGAAACTTGCTCTCTCTCTCAAAACTCATGATCAAGGAACTGCCTCTGAATGATACTTGTGAGTAAGCTACCTGAGATCTAACTAGATATATAGCTTGCAGTAACTCAGATGCGTGATCAAAGGCTACCCAGCCATGCCAGTTTGCTTTTTGGGATTTCTCTGATATTGCTCTACCCTGTATCCTATTCTAACCCTACCCCTTGTAACCAATAAAGTTCTCCTTTGTACCTAACGTGGGAGACTTATTGGGAGTGGGTCTGGATTATGCTTTGGGGTCCCCTTAGTTCAGCTGACTAAAGGAGACCTCTACTTGTGCTTCCGACTGAGGGAAGCACCCCAAGTTCTTGAAGTGAATCAAGTACCCTCAAGAGTTACTAGGCCTGTGTTTCCCAGGGTGCACAGAGCCAGAATCAAGCCCATCCCTGGGTGGTGGCAGTGTTACCCCCAGTCTAGTGGGTGTGCTCCAGGAAGGGGGTCGACCAGACGTGAGGCGCCCCCAGAGAGGCACTCGGAGCCTGGAAGGTGGTTGGGTGCACTGAGGTGGGTGGCTCAACACAGGAGTACCCCCTACTGGCCCAACACAAGAATAAGGCTGAGGCTCCTGCCCTGAAGCTTGATTAACAGGGCTAGTAACTTCTGGTACCTGTCCTGGTAACTTCTCTGGCTTCTTCTCTGTCTTCCCTGGTTGTGCATCTAGTACCTTGGACTTCAGATTGACCTCATCTTGCTTCCTAGCCCCCTAATTCTAGGTCGTCCTTAGGCTGGCTAGGCTTCTGAACTCCATCCTAGCATCCCTGGTTCTACTCCTGTCTCCACCCACTAGTTTGGATGTTCCAGTGGACTGTGACACTTTGAATGGCTAAGCATCACATGCTGCATGGGCAATCAATACTGCCTTCCTTGTGTTGCTAACTGGGGTCAGGATACTGAACTATACCCTGGGAAAAGAGAGGGACCTTGGAGTGTCTTGATATGGAAAAGGGTGTGAAACATTGGCTTAGAACACTGAAAATCTTCCAGGTGACATACACCTAGAATTGCTGGGGGAGAATGGGGGGTGTGGGGATTTTTGTGGGAAACAGATTAGGTTGGGGCTTTGGTTAATTGAATTATGATATGAATGAGGCTGGTTTACAGGTTTAGTCTCAGGAATATAGCTAATAGACATCCTGTGACAGCCTCTTGCTGTGACTGTGTATTTACAGGCATTAATGAAGTACCACTTAATAATTCATTGAAAGAATTTAATTTTGGACGTTAATCCAAGCCTCTGGAGAGTACCTTTTACTACTGTTGTATGATGTATGTGTTAGACCCTGACTCCATGCGGTGCCCAACGACTAGGAAGATGATGATCTAATTGCCCATGGATCCTGTTACTCATTATGCAGAGCAAGCAGGGAGCAAACACCAGCACACATTGCTCACAACAGCTTTATTTGGGCAGGGGGCTGGACTCGATGATCTTCCGAGGTCCCTTCCAGCCCTAATGTCTATGAAATCTATGAAATTCAGAATGGAGACAGCTTCAGACAAGGTTCCCAAAAAACAACAGATGGGGAACCTGCAGTGAACAATACTTTTTTCTCACATTTATACACTTTGGTTTATACTCATTAACATTTATTCTACCATCGCCCCTCCTATGTTCCACCCATTTCTCCTCCTACCTTAAGCTCTGCCTCTGTTTACTGTTTGTTTCATTAGCATGGAATTGCCTATGTATTCTATTAATTTACATGCCTTTTTGCTATGAGCACGTGTCTAAGGCCATGAACCCTTTCTTTTGGTCAATAGGCGGACTTTGAAGCTTTCTTTACCAACTACCATCCACTCTTTTGCATATGTTCATCTTGGTTACATGTTATCTTCCACATTCCAATCTATTTTTCTGTCCTAAATTGTGCCATCCCCACCCTTTATCTTGTTCCTTGCTGTAGCTGGTTCACAGCACACAGACTTACTTGCTGCTCATTCCAGAAAAATGGTTAACACATTTAAGATGGTACTTAGCATAAGCAAATGGCTGGCTTAGCTACCATTCTGCCTTGTGGTCAGCAGGTCTGCTAAGCCACAAGTCATGCCTCATATTCAGCTGCAAATCCAATGCTCCTCAATAATCCAAATTATTGTTAACCTAACAGTATGTCATGGACCAAATCCTCCAGTGATATAATTTGGCAAAGTTCTGCTGTAATCTATCAAGCCACAGTCATTAACACGAGCTGTAAATTGAACTGCACATGCACTGTAAATTGAGATGCACATGCACTGTAAATGCATGTAGTTTACTATCCGCTATTCATTTACCCAATCTGAGAAATATGCACAACACTCCAAGTTGTTGAACACATGTCTAAGTGTGTACAGAAGTTCTAAGCTAGTATACCATGTTATATATGGTGGGCCTTTCTTCTCCCTCCCTGTCTTTTACCAGTCTTCTAAGGCCCTAGTCACCCATGTTCCTGAGAGCTGAAGAAGGCTTAAGGCCCAGAGCCAGGAGCCCTCCATTTTAAAGTTGGGTGTCATTTTCCTGTGGAGTTTCTGAGATCCAGAATTACCTGGTAAAGGCACTTACCTTGTGCAGCTCCATCTGAGCAACAACCCCAGATGGATGGAACCTCGAGCTGTGTGGGGTACATTCCTCTTTCAGCGAGCCCACCCCTCTAGCTTGGCAGGGCTGCCTAATTGCAGAGCGTGGGGATAGATTGGCAGGAAGAAAGACATGGACATTTCAAGCTGTATAGGATGGGCAGTGAACGGCAGGGCAGGTGCCAGTGGAGATGTCTGCCACTGGGATCCATGCTTGTCTGCTTAACCCAGAGACTAAGAGTGCCTATACAGCTGCTCCCACACATTCTAATTAGAAAGAATCAGAGCAGACTTGATTAGTTGAGTGCACGGGACCATTCTAATTAGAAGGCTTCAAAAAGCCTCACCATCATGTGTATTCAGCATCCCACATTTAAAAATGTTGGTGGGGCACTTTAAGGCTCTTCAAATGAGCTTTAGTTAAAGCACTCCCATTGCCATTTTGAAACTTGGGGTGCTGAATACACATGATGCTGTAGTGCTCTAATTACAGTGGCTTTCTGGGAGCCACTCTAATTACGCCCCCCGACCACACACACACCTTAGAGTACATGTATAGACAACATGTGCTCAGGTGCTACTGACAATGATTCTGGAGTTGTCCTGAAGAGTAGTCAGTTGACTGCAGTTTCAGCTTAAAGGCCTGCACTCAGACATAATGTCTTTCCATGGGGCCTTCACTCGGGAAAGTACTTAAGCCGCCTTGACCTGTATGGGACTTTGGCACATACTTAAAACAGGTGCTGTCCTCAGACAGGGATGGTTTCTTGAACAAGGGTCTATGAGAATATTTAGTAACCTTAGCACAAACATCTCTTGAGCATGTTGGGTGGTGGGGGGCAGTTTTCCAAGGCTCAACACTTGCTCATAACAAAACATAGTCTCCTCTGGGGAAAATGTGCCATCTTCCCCTCTTCAACAAAAGTGAGCTTGGAACGCTCAAAGCTCATCCCTCCAGGCTCCAAAAAGGAAAAATGAAAAGGATATATTTACAATGGGAAAAGTCTTGCCTCTCCCCTCCCCCAACTATCTGCTTGTTAAAATTTGTGGAAATATTTTTGCTTGAGGGTTTGGGGTTTTTTTTAAATACATGAGTAAAAGCCAAGGATGGAGAATTTTAACCTGAAAGGTCAGTGTTTCTCCAGGTTACACTCATGTAAATAGAGATTTCATTTTGAATGAAGTGGTTTTTCATGTTTAACTACTGTCTGGTCAGTTGCTGAATCATGCATATTATCCATTTATGATGGATAAAGTATGTACCAACATCATACACAGTTGTTTTACAATAAAGGGTTATAGGAGGTTTACATTCTTGGGAAACCCCAGTGCCTCTGGGCTGCAGAATTACTGTACTTGTAGAATTCCACCTTAAATGTAATTGGAAGAGCCTGTAGCCAGTATTTCAGTTCAGAGAAGTTTTGCTAAGCAGTGACACATTGCACTTGGATCTAGACATACAACATCTGGAAGCCAAATGTTAGCAGCAATATAAAAAGACCAACACAACAAACTGGTGGGGCATTTCTAAGCCAGGAACATAGACAACATGGAGTTTGTTCTTCTCTGTGTGTTCCTGCCACTGGTGACAGTGGCTTGGGAAGGGCACTCAGACTATTACTATCCACAATATAACTATGGGGATAATGATGAGTGGGTTAATGTGTATCGCCAGGGCTTCAACTTCCAGTGCCCCCCTGGGCAGGTGATAGTGGCGGTAAGAAGCACATTCAGCAAGGAGGAAGGCTCTGACAGACTATGGAACTATGCGTGCATGCCAACCCCCCAGAGCCTGGGGGAGCCAACTGAATGCTGGTGGGAAGAGATCAACAGAGCTGGAACAGAATGGTAGGACACTGCTAAAATGATCTTGCAAAGGAGATATTGCAGTGCCTGAGGGTGGAGCATGGGTATTAGCACTGTTAGAAATGGGACATTACTGCTGGTCTAACAATGATTACAAATGACTTTCCTAGTTATAGAAATGATGCACTCAGAAGTTTTTACAAGTATCATACTTTGCATTTCTATAGCACTTTTCCTCTAGAGCATCTCATAGCATTTTACAAACATTTATTAATTGTGCTTCATATTCCATCTGTGAGTTGGCTTGATAGTTCTGTTGTCATGTTACAGATGGGGAAACTGAGGCACTGAAAGGGAAAGTGATTTACTCAGGGTTGAACTGGAATCAGTGACTGAGCTGGGAAGAGAATCCAACACTCCCAATTACAAGTCTCCTGCTGAGCTTCTTTCCAGTACAGTAGTGGTTTTTCTATCTTTACTTTTGTTGCTAGGAACTCTGGCTTGTGCCTAGTACAGGGCTGCTTACTAGTCACATCTGTATTACAGGGACCAAAAATTCATGCTAATGTGTGATGATGGTAGTGAATATTTCTCTGATAATGACTGAGCATGTAATGGAAAGATCTGATTAATGGCCAATAGCATTAGCTTCAGTTCAGTGTATACATTCTTCTGTGCTTGTAAGAATTAAAATCTGCAAAATTGATTGTGTTTTTTTGTGGGGGAGAGGGAAGATAAAATTCCTTGGGAATACTTATGGCATTCTATTCCTGGTTATTATGTGACCTGAACAGTTCTTTTCTTATGGTCTTTTCATGAAATAAGTTCTAAAAATATTCTTGTAGTTAATTCAGTTTATCCATTTCCTATTCACAAAGTTCAAACGTATTTTAAAATTTTGTTCAAAAAATTTTGAATTGCAGGATTTTCCAAAAACAGGAGCATTGTCAACAATTACGAATGAAATATGAAACCCTTGATCTTCTAGGGATTTGCATTTTGTTCTAAATTATCCTTGCTCCTCTAGTCCCATGTTATAATTTCCTATGGCTGATGCAATTGCTAAGAAAAAAAATCATTCTAAACTTCACTTTGGAAGAAGACCAGAAAGAAAAAGGGAGGGTTGGAAAGTAGACAGGGGCATAAAGATAACCAGGAAGACATAATGTTAATACTGCATTGGCCAGTCCTTTTCAAACTTTAATGCAATTTGTATTTATTGTGTAATAATTTTTGAATGAGTTCCTCCTATGGTTTAAAATTGAAACTATTTGTCTGTCTCAAAAAATCCTTGACATCTCTGACAAATAAGATGCTGTGCAGTTCTACACAAAAATAAGTTTTGTTATCTGAATCATGTAGCAACAATCGTCACCAGAGCTACATGTACTTTAGAAGCCTGTATCCTCAATATATTGCTCATCTCATTTCTTGCTTATTTCTGAGAGCTTTCCACTTTTTTTCTATCCCTTTTCCCAATCTCTTTTGTCTCTCTCTCTTCTATGCCATTTCTGTCTATTACCTATATTAGATATTTCTGTTTTCTGACTTTATTGACCTTCTCATCTCCTGTTTCTATGAGGTATTTCTATTTAACCGGCTTTTCTATCAGCCTGTCTCATCTATTTTAAGTATTTCTCTATTAACTCAGCTTTCCTAACTCTTTTATCAACCTATTCTATTTTATAGATATAGTGATCACTTTTGCTTCCCTGTTGATTTCAAGTGGGGTTTTCAAAAACAGCCACTGAAATTTGGTAGCACTTGTGCTTCTAAGTCTCTTAGTTCCTCATCTTCCTATTGTACTTGTCCCAAACTATCTATCTCAGGTGCTTCTTGTTTCTAGTTCTCTATTGTGCTTAGCACTGTGGTATCTTAAAAATTACCATTAAAAAAATTAGTCCCAGTATGGATCATAATCTGGATTATTGGGTCCCTGTATGGCCATCTCTGTTTCCCTTAGTTTTCTGAGCTGGATCCATGTCAGTTGGCAATGATCTTCTTTGGATGACCTAGTACATTACTCCTCATGGCAGGATGGATTTTATTATCCCTCTGCCAATCTCAGCATCACTGTGGTAAAGTGAAGTTTCACTACTCATTCCCAGGATTGTGCTGAGGCTTCCTGTAGCTGACTCAGCTATAAATGAATCCCTGGTTATTGAAGCTGGGGAGTCAAAGGCAGACAGATGTGATACTGGCCACAGCAATCCCTTATGTGTCCTTGGCTGCAGAGGCTGCCCTGCCTTGACAATACTAGTTCAATAGGCTGCTAGGCTCAGGTTGACTTTTCACCATTAGGACATCAGTTTTGATAGCTGACAATCTGGCTTCACCTTTCTGATCATCAGTAAGGGAGATCCCACAGCACCCAGTGACAGCCTGCTCTATTGAGAAGCAATGAACTGCAAAGTCCTTCCTAATATTGAGTCTGCATTTTGCTTGCTGGAGTTGATTTCTTTCATTTCCTGCCCTGCCTTCACTGACCAGTGAGAATAAGTTTAATGCTCTCTCTGTCACATTCCTTTGACATATTATCAGATGGTTGCGCTGCTCCCTGCCACCTGGGCTTCTCAGCTTTCTGCCTGAACACGCCTCCTTTCTTTTCACCTTTCCTTGGAAGTCCCAATTTCCAAAGCCTTTCATCATATTTACAGCTCTATTTTGAGTTTCCTCCACTTTCTAACTCCTTTCTCAAATATACCTCAGAAACAACAGAAGGCAACCTTTGACCAGTCACTTCTGTTATGGCCTCACTGAGTGTTTTTAATAAAGTGCTTCCCTCATCTATTGTGAAGTTTGCACAGCAGAGAAAAACCCAGGAGACATTCTTTGAAAAAAATACCTGGATGGAGAAACCTGAAGTTGGAATTCAATGCCAACAGGAAGACATTTTACCCCCTTCTCCGTACTTATCTTTCACTATTACGGGCCTAATTGTTTAAAAAAAGGATGTTTCAGGACATGTTTTGCTTAAAAAGAAGGAGCAAATGCTTGAAATCAGGCATATGTTTGCTTTGTGTAAGGAATGGAGAAGGCTTTACACATATGCTCATATGCATTGCCAAATAGGGATAGATATCAACATGTAGTCCCAATACAGGACTAACAGGGGGGCAGTTCAGTCTCCTGTGTTATGCCAGAGTTGGATAACTAGGTGATTACTTATCCCTTCAGAAACTCTAGGAAGCTCTATTAATGTACCTAAAGTTGAGGTAGTGTTGAAGCGATGTTGTTGCTGTGATGGTCCGGGAATTATGCAAGAGGCAAGAATTCTTATCAATGATATCTTTTATTGGATCAATCGTTGGGAACATCTACGGTTGGGATAGCTGTTAACTCCTTTAAAGTTAAGCATGGGCTAAAGGGCTTGGCTAAATCAAAGCTTAGATTTAAGGGACAGATTCTGACTCTACAGTCTGTTGGCTTCTATGAGATTGTTTGGCGAACAAGATCCCAAGTGTGTCTACATGAGATGCTTTACTGTGAAGTAGTATAGTTTACTGTTCAGTAGGCATGCGCATCTACACATGTACATGATTACTGCACAGTAAACCAGCCTCTCTAATCATGAGTAAATTTACTACCTGCAAATGTAAGTAGCAAAATTACTTGCTATTACTAACTGTGCAGTAGCACTTATGTAGATGCCTGACCGGGAGTAAATATGCTCCTGGTCAGCTGGCCACCAGGGGTAGGAGATTGCTCCCTGCCCCTAGGAGCTGCCTGCTGTGAGGGTGGGCTGTGCCACTGGAGGCCAGGTAGGGGCTCCTCTTGCCCTGGCAGCAGGGAGCTACAAGCCTCCCACTCCAAGTTAGTGACTGGGGAGTGGGGGCTGGGAGAGCCTTATTTCCCAGCCTCTGCTTTGCCATTGCAATCAGGGACTGGGGAGCTGGGAGACGGCGACACAGCCTGTTCCCCATCCAGCTCAGCGATCATGAGCTGAGCAAGGAATCAACTCTCTAGCCCCTGCCCCATGAGCACGAAGCAGGGGCTGGGAACTGTCCTGGTCAGGGGCAGATCCCAGACCCTTGCCCTGCTTAGGTGATAAAGGCACAGGACTTGGAAAGTGCTGCAGGGGTGGGGCAGGTCCCAGCTCCCTGTCCCAATCTGCCAGTGGGGCATCTAGTAGTGAGAAGCAGATTGTAACACTTGGGGCAGGGGGAGGGGAGGGGAGGAGGGAAAGCAAGTAAGTGAGAGTTCCAGGGGATACTGTCAGGTGCTAATAAGTATTAGCCCAATCCCTGTTAAGTACTTCTCCATTGTGGCAGCTAAGGAACAATGCCTTTAGAAAGAGAGATACACAATGCAAAAACAGGATACATCTATCCAGTTCCATTTATGCTGGAGGGGGCTACCAGGGACCCAAAGTAAAATTTTACTCTCCCCCTAGAGAAAGGCTTGATTGATTTCTCTTCCTCTGGATGAAATTTACCTTTTCTTCAGGTTCTGTGCAATGGCCCATTAAAGACTATTTAAAAAATATTTATGAGAAGATATTTTCTTCTCCTTGGAAAGGAGCAGATTGCATCCAACAGGGTGCATCTACACAAGATGTTTACTGCAGTTGCCTAATTAGCTCAATAAATGTCTTGGCATCTATACATGTGGTGCTATTAGGCTCCAGGCAACTAATAAACTCTGCAGCAGGATAGTACTTGTAAATACAAGTACTATCCTGCTGCAGTGTTTTTCTGTGTGTAGCACTGCATGGGTAGTTGCTGACCCAACTGGCTGGGGCATGAGGGTGCTTCAGTGGGGTGGCTGTCTGCTGGCTTGCCCTGCACTGGAGCACCCTCATGCCCCAGACAGCCCCTCCACAGCATGTTGAGCCAGGTTGGAGCAGTCCTGGGCTGGTAGGCTGACCCCTTGGGCCCGCTGCCACCAGGGGCTGCTCTGACCCATCTCAACATGCTGCAGTCCTGGGGGCACATGTAAATACAGTGCCTGGGAACAATAAACTCCGGCATGATATGCACTGGAGTTTATTGCATCAGATTTATATGCATGTGTAGAAGCAACCATAGCAAGACTGCAAAAAAGCACATAAACAAACATAAAGGACAGCCCCCTTCAGCCCCTCATCAGATAATGTCAGCTGAATGCTGTGTGATATCCTCAATATATTTCATTTAGTTTTGACTACCTGGGAGCACAGTCTCAGGAGAAGGTGAGCAGCCCTCAGTGGTGAAAGAATAGGTTAGGGACTATTTAGAAAAGCTGGATGTGGACAAGTCTATGGGACTGGATGCAATGCACCCAAGGTTGCTGAAGGAATTGGCTGATGTGATTGCAGAGGCACTGGCCATTATCTTTGAAAACTTGTGCTGACCAAAGGAGGTCCTGGACAACTGGAAAAAGGTAAATATAGTGCCCATCTTTAAGAAAGGTAAGGAGAATACAGGGAACTACAGACCACTTAGCCTTGCCTAACTGTCCAGAAAAATTATGGAGCAGATCCTTAAGGAATCCATTTCTAAGCATTTGGAGGAGAAGAAGGTGTTTAGGAACAGTCAGCATGGATGTACCAAGGACAAGTCATGCCTGACCAACCTGATTGCCTTCTATGATGACATGATTAACTCTGGATGTGTGGAGACCAGTAGATGTGGTGTACCTTGACTTTTGGCTTTTGATATGATCTCCCACAGCATTCTTACAAGCAAGCTTACAAAGTATGAGTTGGATTAATGGACTGTAAGGTGGATAGAAAGCTTGCTGGATCATCAGGCTCAATGGATAGTGATCAATGGCTCAATGTCTGGTTGGCAGCCAGTACCAAGTGGAGTGCCCCTGGGGTCGGTCCTAGGCTGGTTTTGTTCAATGTCTTCATCAATGACCTGGAAGATGGCATAGAGTGCACCCACAGCAAGTCTGCAGATGACATCAAGTTGTGGGTAGTAGCAAGTATGCTGGAGGGTAGGGCTAGGATTCTGAGTGTCCTTGACAAATTGGAGGATTAGACCAAAAGAAACCTCATGAAGTTCAATAAGGATAAGTGCAAAGTCCTGCACTTTGGATGGAACAATCCCATGCACCAGTACAGGCTGGGGATTGACTGGTTGGGCAGCAGCTCTGCAGAAAAGGACCTGGGGGTTACAGTAGACACTGAATATGAGCCAACAATGTGCTCCTGTTGCCAAGAAGGCTAATGGCATAGTGGGCTGCATTGATAGAAGTTTTACCCACAGATCAAGGAAAGTGATTATTCCCCTCTATTCAGCACTGGTGAGGCCATATCAGGAGTTTGTGTCCAGTTTTGGGCCACCACTACAGAAAGGATGGAGAGATATTGCAGAGTCCAGCAGAAGACAGCGGAAATGATTAGGGGGCTGGGGCACATGACTTCTGAGGAAAGGCTGAGGGAACTGGGTTTATCTAGTCTAGAGAAGAGGAGACTCAGAGGGGACTTAATAGCAGCCTTCAGCTACCTGAAGGTGGTTGTAAAGAGGACGGAACTAGACTGTTCTCAGTGGTGGTAGATGACAGAACAAGGAGCAGTGTTCTCATATTGCAGCAAGGGAAATTTAGGTTAGATATTAGGAAGAAATTTCTCACTAGGAAAGTGAGACTGGAACAGGTTTCCCAGAGAGGTTGTGGACTCTCCATCCTTGGAGGTTTTTTAGACCTGGCTAGACATAGCTGTGGCTGGGATGATATTGCTGGGGATGGTCCTGCTTTGACCAGGTGGTTGGATTACATGACCTCCTGAGGTCTCTTCCAACCCTAATTTTCTATGATTCTAAGCACAAAGTACAAATGTTTTTAGGAAAGTGCTGTCTAAATGTAGACTTGATTCCTCTTTTCTTTGGTTAGTAATTTGAGAAAGTGTTTGGATGAGAAAGAGAAAAACAGATGCATAGATTCCTCGCTTCTCTTTTTTTCTCTCTCTTTGTAATACACATATGCATTGCAAGTGCACATGTACACACTGCGAGCTCACGCAACACCACTGCCCAGACTATTGCACAGGCTAAGGAAGAAATTATTTGTAGAAGCTGCCTGTTAATTTTGGCAGTGTATCCCTGTACATCTGTGGATAACTCTTTTAGGTACTGAATGTCTGACTAACGCAGAGTCTCAAGTCTGTGGATGCATTATACAAACCTGGTAATCAGGCTACATGCTGTTTAAAGTGCCCTTTAAAATGTTCCCATTTGTGCTATCTGACACAAACAAGTTACTTTTCTCTCAGTTCTTAGTTTATATGAAAGACAGAGTATGGCATATTTTTAATACAGATGCAGTGGACTGAAGCCAGGGAGAATATTTCTATAGACTTAAATGGTAACAGGGTTGCTTATGTGGGTGTGCTGGCCTTAGTAGCTATTCTCAAAAAAGAGTGAAGCCGTGGGGAAGGGATTGCCTCCCCAAAAGGCAGTGAAAGAATATGGAAAGAGAGAGTCACTTCCAGACTCCCCAATGATTATTTAGCTTCTGAGGGAAATACTCAAATAGTGAAACAGCAGCAGCAGAAGAGGACAGCAGGGCTGCTCAGAGCCTTGGAGAAGTGGGTGACATGGATCCCAGGAAGCGGGCAGCAAGATCTCCTGTAGCCTGGGCAGAAGTGGCCTTTAGGGACTAGCTTCCATTCACTGGAAATGGACCCGGTGAGATTCCCTTAGTCTGAGCTGAAGTACTTTGAGTGCCCTCATCTTTCCCTCAAGCACTTAATCTATCCCCACTTGTCCTTAATGGACTGATAAAGGATCATTATGTTGGGTTTTATTGCTTAAATAATGGATTTATGTAAAACAGAACATAATTTGGTCTACAAAACATAATTTGGGCCTGTGGACAGTAGCTGTTGCTACTCTTGGAGAAACTTTAGCTTTGGATATTAGAAATAGTAGATCTTTGGGAAGTGTTGCAGCAGAAGAGAGATTTATGGGAAAACAAGGGTGCTTAGGCCAATCCTTTTGTTCCTGGAAAAATAGTGTGCTTGATACTTGATTAGCTGAGGCCTTTCTTTTTCCTCTGAGAAGGAATGATTTTGTTTGCTCTTCTTAGGCAGCATCTCTATTTTTCTGGGCCATAACCTCATATACTGAGCAGGGTCAGGCCTCCTCATCCCTTGGAACCTCAAGGGTGCACCAGGAAGTGGGTTTGGTGATTGCAAATATAGTACAATGCCTACCAGGTCAGCTTGTTGTGCCTGGTGGCTACAGGATATGCAACCTCCATCATTTCAAATGTGCTCTGAGGAAGGAATGTTGCAGCAGGTACTCCTTTCAGGCTTTCCGGGTGATATGTGCACTGAAATTAAAGCATGTTTTGCTTTTGTAAGCACAGGTGCTGACACTCTCACATGACTCAGGAAAATTGCGTTCAAACAGCATCTTTTAACAGGGCACAACTATGTGTCTACATCTGCCATGTTCCTTAACAGCATTGATTTGCATGATAGTGGGCTGTTGTGACTGGCTGCTCTCTTTACCAGCATGCCAAGGATTGAATGGAAAGATCTCTGGAACTGCAAACATGTACTGCTATGGCTTTAGGGAGAAAAACATGCCTTGTCTGCTGGCTTGTAACAGGCTCATATCCTCCATGGACTGGGCCTGGTACTGTCCAGTGACCTGGGTGTTAATCCCATAATGATTCTGAAAGACAGAAGTCACAAAGGACATGCATACTTAAGTAGGCATACAACAGGAGAAGCAATGCACTCTGAGTCCCACACCAGTCCAGTTCAGAGGCTTGGGCACTGCATGTAGTGCTGGTCGTGGACCAGCCGGAGAGGGCACCATATGTGGCACAGATCTCAGGCCAGTGGGGTGAGAGGGTGGGCACAATCCATGGAGCAGATCTTGGAGCACGCACCATGTATGGTGAATCTGGCATGGGTGTGGAAGAGGAGGGTCCATGGGTCAGATGAGCTTGACACTCCTGACTTAGAGGGTGAGTGTAGGGAGGTAACTTGCTTTCATTACAGTCTTTGGTTATTTAAAAGGGAAAGGTGAAGTGATAAAATACTTTAAATCAGAAGAACAAGCATGTTGTTTTAAACACCTGGCACTATATACAGAACAAAACAAGGGATGGCTTGCAATATATTCAACCAAGAGGCAAATTCATAGTAAAAATATACAAAAGCTAAGCTTTAAGGCTCTGATTCTCAGCTATGCTTGAGTGCCTTTATTCCTTCACAGTGCAAGGGTGATGTACCTGAGAATCAGGCCCCTCAGCTGGAGCCATTCTGAGAGACAATGAACTCAGATGCCTGAAGTCCCCTGCCTTTGCCATCCTGGCAGTTCCCCAGTCCTTCTTCTACTGGCCAGTGGAGCTCCACCCTTCCTTCTGTTGCCCAAACACCAGATCTAAAAAAACAGCTCCAGCTGCAGAATATTTGGGCTAAGTAAAAACACAAACACACTTGACTATATATTGTAATCCCACACAACCCCAGCCAGCTTCCTACAACCTTCAAGAACCTCCTTCTGAAAGATACCCAGATCTCTTATTTTAGTTACCCCCATGTTTCACTGGGTATCAGGTCCCCGTGCTGTGCCAGGGCTCTGTTCTGAAATGCCTTGTACAGCAATGGTGCTATCAAGTGGTGCTAAAGGATGTCATGCAAATGAAAAAGACGGTCTTCTTCCAGAGAAGCAATAAAACAGAGGCCCTGGGTGGTTGTTTTTATTCACTGCATTTGTTTTGCTGGATTTGTTACAAGACTAATGAATACATCAGAGAGGAGAAAAGCCCTCCAAAATTCAGGCTTGTTTTCAATATTAACACTTAAAATCAGCAGGCCAAATAAGAGTTTATTTTTGTTTTCCCTTGGTGAGATATTTTGTGATTGTAGAAAAATGGCTAGCTGGGAAGAGAAACAAACTCAGAGAGACTTTAGATAAGCTCACAAATACTCATGCCAGGTTGAGGAGATTCTCTTTTCCTCTTTGGAAGAATATGTGGATTTCAACTAAGGAAACTAGCAAGAATGAAAGAGACCTAAATGTTTATATGACTTGAGAGATGAAGAAAAACACCCCATTTTCAGCTTTCCCCTTCCTTCTTCGATGGCTTTCATGTTTGCAGCAGAACTGGAAGAAACCAACCTGTTCACACAGGGCCAATGGCAGAACCCTGGGACTTATAGTGAGGTTTTTTTGTTGGAAACATTTTTTCAGGTTTCCTAGAACAAATTTTTCTTCATTTGGCTTTAAAGACTAATGCAAATACAATTATCAAATGAAAGATTTCTAGCTCTGTTCCAAATCTACACCCAGTAGATTTTTCCAGTGGGATCCAAAGAACATGGCAAGAGAAATTCTCTTGATCTTGGTTTCCAATCATATTTTTATGAGGTGTGTTCCCAAGTTTGGATCAGAATCAAAACTTCCCCAAAGTTTGGCATAGAAGTATACAGATATGTTTATGGGAGCGTTAAGCTCTATGATTTTGCTTCAACCCATTGCAGTATAGCGGGCTAGCTGTAAAGTGTGACTTCATTTCGAAACAGAACCTGTAAAAGGTACACTGAATACAGGAAATGTGTCCTGTATGTGATAAATGCATGGGCATGCATGCTACATGTGCCTTGTTAATACAGCCTAATATTTCTCAAATGTCTCAATCATTCAAAGTCTGCATGAAGTGTTGCAAATGTCTCAATCATGCAATATTTGTCTGGGGTTTTGTAAATAGACCATCACCGGTGCAAGTTATTGCAAATTTACCCCTTTGTTAAACAAATACCCCAAAACAGGTCCTGTAATCTTCGGTATCCCATTTAGCCAATCAAGACCCATCACATTTGATTGACTTACAACCTCTGGACTGGTCAGAAACTGCAAGAAAAAACAAGTTTCACACCCGGACAAATCCAAAAACAGGATTTAAGCAGTTAACAACTGTAACGTGTTAATTCCCTCTTCCTCCCTGTTTTGTTCGGACTTTAATCAACTAACCGTCACAAAAAATGCTTTGAAGCTATACAATTAAACAGTATAAGAGCAAAACAGAATTGCCAGTAAGGTGTGAGCTCCAAGAGAAACAGAGATACATCACTACATCGCACCCAGTTCTTCATGAGAAAATATCCTGCTCAGTGAAAGCTGTAATGAAACTGCTTCCTGGCCTGCATTGGTGAGAAAACACTCTTGCAGCTAAACATATACTTGGACTTTGGTGATAGCTCACTTTTTGAATATTGAATAAGAGTCTCTTTTTTTCTGTCATTTAGTGTTATAGTTTGTTTGTGGTATTGTTATTAAAGCCTTTCTACTACTAATCAAATGAGATGTCGTGTCAATCTGTAACTGCACTAGGTTTAAAAGCCCACTTTTAACTGCAACAGTAGGCACAAGTGAGCCCTCCCTTTTGTTTCTGAATGTTAACATCGCTCCTTAATTTAGAGAGCACTGTTCATTTGAAGCTGCCCAGTGTTTTATACGATGTATTAGTCATATGTTTCCATGTCCTCTGTAGCAAAAAACAGCAACTTTCTCTCCAAGTACTTGTGAAACTCCCTGAATAGTGGCCAAAACCCCTAACTTGGAGGGATGGCAAGCAAGTGACAGCCCTTGCTGCAGAAGGACTTTGAAAGTATTCTCTAAAGTATAGGTATACAAAATGGCTTAGGGTACTTTTGTTCCCACCCCTTGTCCCTCCCCCAGCCCCTCAGCAGCTTCCTAATGGCTGCTGAAGTGCTGGGGAAGGAACACGATTCCCACATGCACCGTGTCAGCTTGACGTTGCCGATGCAGTGTGTGTGGGAAGGGGAGTAGCCATGTGCCTCCTGGGACAGGATAAGCCCGGCTGGAGCAGCAGGGGGCTCAGCTGCACTTTCCCTACCTGTGCCAGTCAGTCCCGAGCAGCACACGGCTCCACCGTCACTTCTGTTGGCTGGTGCCGACCCGGGCAGGTCTGTCCCATCTGGAGCAGCACACAGCTGAGCCAGCTTCCCACGTGCTGCTGGGGACAGGAGGTGCCTGGCCCGGCTGGCATTGGCTAGCAGAAGCAGCGGCAGAGCCATGTGCTTCTCAGGACTGACTGGTGCAGGCAGGGGGAAAATGCAGCTCAGCCCCTGCTGCTCTTGCCAGGCTCATCCTGTCCCGAGCAGCACACAGCTCCGCCACCACTTCTGCTGGCTGGTGCTGACCCGCTCGGGCTCCTCCTGTCCCCACCAGCACGTGGGAAGCCAGCTTCAGCTGCATGCTACTCTGGATGGGACAGACCCACCCTGGTCAGCACCAGCCAGCAGAAGTGGCTGTGGAGCCGTGTGCCGCTCGGGACCGACCAGCGCGGGTAGGGGGAAAGTGCAGCTGAGCCCCTGCTGCTCTGGCTGGGCTCATCCTGAGGTTCGTTTCATGTTTGTAAAATGCTTGGAGAACCCCACATAGATGCACTGCATAGAAATGCAAAATATATTTTGACTGATTTGGTTGGCACCTTGGGCTGAGATTTTCAAAGCTGAGTCAAAAGGCCAACTTCCATTAAAATGAATGGGATTTAGAGGACTCCAAATCTTTTATGACAACTTTGTAACACGCCTATCTACCCCTTTTTGCAAATCTCAGCCATAGTTGGGAAGCTCAGCCAAAGCATGTAAGAGCTTCTAAACAAAAGAGCATAAAAAGTGCCAAGCTTGGTCAGCCCCACGGTCCATCTAGCTCAGCAGCCTGTCCTGAACAATGGCAGAAGTGGATGCTATAGAGGAAGAGTTTTGAACTGGTTAGACCCATTTCATTGTCACTTCCTGCAGCTTCATTGGTGTCAAAGGTCATGTGACATCACTTCCTGATGTGATACCACTTCCTGTGAGATCTTTGAATAAAGCTTGTTGGCCTACTGGGTGATAAAAAGTTCATGATCTGGCCCCACATTCAGAAAGTTTGGACACCCCTGGCTTAGGGCAATGCGGCATGCGTCAGGGGCAAACCAATCAATACAAAAAGCCATGGTTACACACCAAAACTCCGTGGGAAAGGCATATCCCCTGGCTTTCGAACTCAGACATCTAGAAGTTAGGCAGTACCACCTAAAAGAGAGGCACCCCGTGGGTATAAAAGAGGCCTGATTTTTCTGAGATGCTAAACACTCACCACTCCTACTGAATCATGTTGGTCAAAGCATGTTGCTGTTTTCCAGGTTACTTCCCTATTTCTGGTGATATTCCCCTTTGTGAGCGCTTAAATATGGAGGGCAGACTAAAAACCCTGGCTTTAGTGAGCCTAGTTTTCCAAAACTAGACACATGCAAACACTCATGCATCTAGTTTCCACACCATGTCACCTGCATAAACAGGTGACAGCCTTGCCAAATGTAAAACACATTTTGATGACTTGCCATTCCCATGGGAATGCCAGGCTCTCCCAATTAAGTTGTAAATGAACCCAAAGAAATGTTTTCACATCTGTTACATTAAAGCCAATCTCTGAAAGTGTCTTTTGGCTGTGTTGTGAGTGTATATCTGTTTTTGGCATGAGTGTGAAGGCTTGTAAGAGAGCTTGACTGCCAGCCTTCCTGGCTGCAGACAGAGCTGAAGTTTGTTTCTTCAAAAAGAGACAGGAAATGGAAGAAAGTAAGCGCTCATAATAATACTGTCTAAAGAAAGAATGAGGTTAAAAGAATGCTTTAATTGAATGGGGGAGCACTCAAGAGTTGCTACCAGATACTGTGTGGACCAGTTCTGCTTACACTTGTCTAGTTCATTGACTTCAAGGTTGCTTTTCTCTGGGCTTGATCCAGTACATACTGAAAGTTGCAGAGATGCCATTGAGTCCCATGAATACAAGCCCAGAGCCATACTATGTCGGTTCAGTGCCATACTGTTGCCCCTAGCAATTTTTGCCCCCCAAAAAGCAAGCTCCTTACAGTAGTATTAGCACTTTATCCACGTCTAGATTTTATGTCCGACTACTTCAGGGTTGCAGAGCTGTGTCTGTATATTTAGAGAGTCTGTACATTCTTCAGAAAGTGCACAGACGTATTTGTTGGCAGTTAATTTCCAGAGCATAGATAGCATGTACCAGATAGCTACAATTTGATTAACCTTGATGAGATTCTTGTTTTGCAAATACACTCCTAAAATCTTTGGCAAATCTTACACTCTCCTTATATAGACAGAGACTCAGTTTTACCACATGCAAAACAATATATAGCTTTACTAGGATCTCATGATTTTATCACATATCTTGTAATATGTGATATTTTTCTTAAAGGTCTATCTCTTGCAGACACACGAATCCACTACAATCCCAGGCTTTTATTTTAAGTTTCCTACCTTGACGGTTGTAGAGAAAGACTTAAAAATGTAATTGGGATGAACCCAAAACACTCAGGTCATTTATAGATGTTATGTTTTCTAGATTTAATCTAGACTACAGCTGTCACTTTATACACATGGACATCTGTAGTCTGAATTAAAATTAGCTCCAGTCTGAATTAACAAATCTTTACTAAAGGAGGATTAAAGATAATGCAGACAAGGGCAGTCCAAATTAGGCAATTTAAACTGCACTTAACATATATATGAGGTGTTGCTTTTAGAAGAAACAGTCCTTAGGAACTCAGATAAGCATTCCTTAGGAATGCAGATAAATGTTGCAAATGTCAGTCCCCTCAAGGGAAACTTAATTGGCTTTCTGCAATGTAACAGAGGCTGTCAGGCACAGAGTAACACCTCTACAAAGTCAAATGTGCTAACACCACCTCACCATAACTAAGTATCAGTATCCTGGCTAAGCCACCAGGCCTGTCCAGTAGGCCTGTGCAAAACTTTGGTCCCTGATTGATTCGGTGGAGATTTGGCCCGATTCGGTGGCTGAATCTCTGAATCTGAATCAAATTAGGAGACCCTTTAATCTCTCCAAATTGAATCAGAAGTTTCCGATTCTATTTGGAGAGATTTAGGAAGAAGTACTTTAGGTCCACTTCTGGGTCCGCCAGGGAGTGTGCAGGGCCCCCCCACACCTCCCTGGCTCAGCAACTGGTGCCTCCTGGGTCTAAGGGGGCACCCAGGGTCCTCCCGTGGCTGAGTGTCAAGCTGAGGAGGCATAGGAAGGGGCCCCTGTGTGCTCCCTGGTGGACCCGAAGTGGGCCGGAAGTACTTCTGGTCCACTTCCAGGTTCACCTCCAAGCACACAGGGGCCCCCCTGTGCTCCTGTGGGGTGCTCCATCCACCCTAGCATCGCAACATTCACAAGCCACGCCTGGTACGTCAAGCTGTGTAGAAAAAACATTTAAAGCTGGGTCTATGGCCAAATTGCTGATTCTCCAAATCAGCATCGAATCTTCAGATTTGGATTCAGCCAAATCGAATTGGGGACAGTGATCTGAATCAACACATTGAATCACTGTCCCAAATTCAGGCAAAATCCAAATTGAATACAACTCATATTGTACACCCCTACTATCCAGACACATGGGCTACTTGTCTGTGAAGAAGGGGGAAAACCCCTATGTCTAGTAACCCTTAATTTGAACTAAAATTTGATTCTGTGTGATGCGAATCAGTTAAAACATGGTTTAGAAAATGGTGAGCATGTCTAGAAACGGCCTCAAATACCCAATGGAAAATGGAAAAGGCATTGGGAGAACATTTTAAAGTCTCTCTCTTGCTTTTTGAAGATTGGGGGTTAGTAATGCTTATCAGCTGAGGCAATGTGTAATGGATTGCATATTTGTATGGTGCTTTAAAACTGTACGCTGCCCCATAACTAGAATGTGTTGCTTGTTTAATTTCACCTGCTTTCTTACCTAAATGATTGCATAATAATGGACAATTAGCGTACCCACGTGTTTTTAGATGTAGGGCTAATCACTTAGCATTATCCCTGACCTAGAATTTCTAATGCTGTTTTGAAAAGTTCTTAAGACAGATATGGTCATCTGAACCTTATCATCTGGCTTGTATTGCTGCCTGCGTGTCTCAGGTCAGCCCCATGCATTGGCCCTTCATGCAGTGTCAGCACCAGGCCAGTCTTGTTTTCTGGCTCCAGAGTACAGGGCCAGTCTGTAGACCCAATTCAGCTGCCAAACTGGCCCCACACTCCTCATGTGCCCCACAAAGCTGAATTGATACCCCTGGCAACTAACTGACCAACAGAAAACTAATGTGTCTCTGTGTCTTGTTGTTTCCTTTTCTCAGGTATCAGACCTGCTCAAATAATGGCCTTGTGGCTGGGTTCCAGAGTCAGTATTTTCCCTCAGTGCTGGATCGGGAATGGCAATTTTACTGCTGCCGCTACAGCCGGAGATGCTCATACTCATGTTGGTGAGTTCAAGCAGCTATACTAACTCCATGTGTTGCTCTGTGCAGAGCTTACTAAGCATGTCCTCCCCAAACAACTGACCATGACATTCACTGCACTGTTGTCTTACATAAAGAGAACAAGCTAATTCTTTAAGGGGCCAAACCAGATATATGTCGTTTTTGGACAATTCCAGCATCTTGGAATGGCATCTGCATGGCTCAGGGAACAGAGTAAGAGTATATCTATACAGCACTGTGCAATGCAGCATGGAGATTCCCAGCATTGCTTATTTAGACCTAGCTTGGGTACCAGAGGCAACCGTGCTGCACTGAGAAACCAGGGTAAATAGCCTGAAGGGCTCTTCATGTTAACATCACTAGGCAGCTCCTGATACCTCTGAAGGAACTAGCTCAGGTATCCTTGCATAGTACTGCATTGCACAGTAAGAACATTTCATCTCTGACAAATCACTCTCTAGGCTTTTTTTGTAGTACTGAAATGTTGTTCCCATTTGTAGGCCATTTGTATTCATTGTGGAAAAGAACTGACCTAACAAAGAGATGGCAGCCTCTTAGAAAGCAGTATTACAGTTGGCTCATTGGTCTCGCTTCTTGGCATCATGGAAGTGAAGGACTCGGTGGGTCATGACTACTAGGGCTGTGTGAAGCTTTGGGTGGTGATTCGATTTGGAGGAGATTTGGCTTGATTCAGTGGCTGAATCTCCAATCCAAATTGAATCAGGGGACCAATTAAAAGGTCCGAATCAATTCAAAGCTTTCCAAATCTTCAGAAAAGATTCAGAGAGCTTTGCTGATTTGGGTAGTCCCCACCCACTGCAGCAGGGAGCTGCGGCCAGACTCGGAGCTGGTAAATGCTAGGGGCAGCGGAGGAGGGACTGGGGGAGGGGAGAGGGGACCATGGGGGGACCCCTGCCAGGCCCCATCCCCTGCCTACTCTCCCAGACCCTCCAAGCCCCACCCAATTCTCCAGCCCCCCATGGCTGCCTTGCCTGCTCCAGCTCCCAGCCTTTTAAAGAAAAGCTCTGGTGCTCACCGGGTGCTGCCGGACAGGGGCAATCCTTGCTGCTCCCCACTGCATGGGGGGCTCTGCGAAGAGCCCCCCGACCTCCGCCTTGCTCCCCCAGCCTCCTTCACAGGTGCCCCACCTGCCTTGGCTCTGGCATTTTAAGAAAAAAAAAATGGAGAAAAGCCCCGGGACTCACCACTTCTGCAGCAGCCTTGGGGCTTCGGGAGGCTCATGGAAGAGCCCCCCATGCAGTGGGGGGCAGCAGGAATTGCCGCTCCCTCCCAGCAGCACCCGCTGAGACAGGACAGGTTTTTTTTGAAGTGCCAGGAGCTGGGGCAGGTGAGGCAGCCATTGCTGGGTTGGGAGGGATGGGCCTGGCTGATTGCCGGATCTCCGAATCACGTTTTGCTGAACTGATGCAGGACAGTGATTTGAATCACCAAATTGAATTACTGTCCCCTGAATCACTCAAATCCAAATCCGAAGTGAATACTAGCCACTTCACACAGGCCTAATGACTACTGAGCTTCCTGGCTGTCCTTAGATGCCATTTTTCTAAATTCAGGAGGGATCCTATAACCCAGAGTAGGGCAAATTTGATTTCTCCTGATTGCTCTGTGGCTAAACTGAAGACTTCAGCTTCCAGAGCTGTTAATCCAGCTCCTCCAACTGCCACAAAAAGTGATTCTCCTACAGTTTTGCTTAGGAAAAGTCATACTCCAGTTTTTTTGACCAGAAGTCGGTCTTGAAGTGAACTCTCCACAGAGATGCATGCAAGATATTTACATGCCTGCTGGTCTTATTCTTAGTCTGACCTGCTACCAGCCAAATGCAACAGCAGCATATTGATTTCCTTGCTGGCAGGAGGCAAAGGCAAGACCTTTTAGATTTTTGAAAGCCTGTGTTATAGGAGTTAGTGCCACATGTTTGAATATTCCTCAGTCTGCTTTGCTGTCTGCAGATGTTCCACATTTGTAGTTGTATCTGCTACATCTCTTTTCAGGTGAGGGAGACTTGCTCTGTTTGAATCCATGATTTTCTATCATTCTTTGAATCTCAGATTTAGGCAGTTTCTTAAAATCTCTGCCTGTTTGAACACAAGGCATCGTGCATGTGAGACTATTAACATCACTCTTTTTTTTATTTGTGGCCAAATCTTTCATTCATTTTGTTGTCCTGACAATGCTGGTATTGCTGTCACATGGCCATGCTCTGCAACTTCGAATGTAATGAGCCTGCTTCAAATTATTGTCTTGTGTACTTTCGCCCGCGCTATATACAGGCCTGTATTCTGCCTTTCTGTTTCAAGAAAATACAACATTCTTCATTTCCTATCCTCACGCACTGTTAAACAGATGCTGTGTCCCAACAGGCACATTGGGAGGGAGCATTTCAGAAAAAACAAAGTAATTCTATTATAGATGGGAAAATTCTGATCTTCGGTCCATGGACTAGGTCTTGGATGCTGTACTTCCCTTTGCTTTGCCTCAGATTCTCTGCATATCCTTTCATTGCATCTGATGTAGTGAATTGTGGCTCATGAAAGCTGGCCTATAAGATGCACGTCTGTCTTGCCTTATCTCAGATTCTCCAGTGATTGGGCTGGAGATCTGAGCACAAAGATGGATATCTTTGTGAAGATTCACTGGGCATTAGTGTTTCCCTATCTCCTTTATTTTACCCTTACCTTCTCAGAGCCTAGCATCTTCACCTAGCATCTAGCATCTTCTTTTACAAGTCCATGAGAAATAGGACTATTGCTAACATTTTGGGGTTTGACTTTGTATTCTATGCATTTGTGTGCAGAAAAAAGCAAATGTTCCTTCAGAGGACAAAAGATCCTTCCTAAAAGAAAGAAAGACGGACTTTTCCCAATATACAATGGGCAGTCACAGAGGTGGTGCTTTTCAGACTGTGCATAAGACTATTTACTAGGGGTGTGCAAAGCGAGCCCTATTCAGTTCAGATTTAGATTTGGCCTGAATCAGGGACAGTGATTTGATTAGTTGATCTGGATCACTGTCCCTAATTCGATTTCGCTAAATCCAAATCTGAAGATTTGATGCTGATTCAGAGAATCAGCGATTCAGACATAGACACAGCTTTAAATGTTTTTTCTAATTACCTCAAGGTACCAGTGCAGCTTGTGAACACTGTGATGGTGGGGCAGATAGAGCATCCCACAGAAGTATGTGTGTGTGTGGGGGGTGGGGCTCTCCAGAAGCTTGGTGGCCAATCTGGAAGTGGACCTGAAGTACTTCTAGTCTACTTCTGGGTCTGCCGGAGAGCACGCTACCAGCTTTGCAATGAGCCATGAGGGGACTCTGGATGCCCCCCCGACCTAGGAGGCACCAGTTGCTGACCCAGGGGAATGGTGGTGGTGGTGGTGGTGGGGGGGGGGTGTCCCATGAGCTCCCCAGAAGACCTGGAGGTGTACCGGAAGTGCTTCTTGTCCACTTCCGGGTCTGCTGCCAAGCGTGCTGGGGACCCCTTCCGTGCTTCTGTGGGATGCTCCATGCACCCCAGCATCACAGCATTTACCAGCTGCCTGCTACTTAGAGGTATGTAGAAAAAAACATTTTAAGTCGGGTCTATGTCCAAATCTCCAAATCTTTCTGAATCTCTCTGAATCAATGTGGAGGGTTCCAGTTCAACTGCAAGAGATTAAAGAGTCCTCTGATTCCATTCAGATTCAGAGAATCGGCCCAAATCTCCACTGAATTGAATCAGGGCCCGAAGCTTTGCACAGGCCTACTATTTACCTTTCATTTTTAACTCACATTTGCTACTTTGTAAAATATCTTTTTAAGGTAGTATTAAGACCCATGCTTAAGTTCCTTTCTGAACAGAAATGAACCTGAAACACATGCTTAAAGCTGAGCTCCTGCAGAAATTCTTTGCTGAACTGGGACCTACATTCCTATTTAAAAACCCAGGAATTCTGTCCCCTAGTTTCTACCTCTTACCACTCGCTTCCAGCATAGTTCATCATTATGCCCTGACTCTATGAGTCATAACAATAGTCAAAATCTATTCTAACATATTACATGTACATGCTTATTTCTTTTTTTTTTTAAACGAATGCTTGAGGTTTTTTTCTTTTCCTGTACCAATAAGCCTTGTTTTGGGATTCCCTACATTTATACCATAGTTTAAATAATTGGGTTCCTCACAGGAGACTGAAAAACTCAGAATAATTTACCTATCTGGGAAATGCTACAGAAGTAAAATAAGTTTTGTGGTGGGAGACCAGATGGCCTATATCTTTCTGGTTGGAACCAAAATGTAATTGACTTGGAAAGGCAGCAAATTCCTTACAGATGTGGACACATCATTACTAAATAATCCCATTTGACCTCATATTTTTCTTGTTGCAAGGAAATTGAAAAGTTTGACTTGCTGCTCTCAAAAGCAAAACATGTCACCAGAGCAGCCGAAAGTCTGCACAGACTGTTTATGATTGTTTCCCCTCTACAAACAACTGATGCTGCTTAGTGCCAGGAGGTCTGTCTTGTGTTGCAGCTGCTTTCTGTCACAGTTAAACTGTCCAGGCAAAAACAACATTTTCTAAGAGTTTATGGTTTAGGGAGGCTTCAAGGAAGCGTTTATTTCCTTCATCTGAAGTGTCACCACAATTATACTAAAATACATGACATTTATGATGGATCAGATACTATGAGCAGGGCAGCAGATACTACAGGAGGAGGGCAGTTACAGAATCATATAAATAACTCAGCAGTGTTGACACTAGAGGTCCAAATCAGCACTCACTACACGTTCCCAGTGCAAAGGTTATCTGTGTATTCAACTCTCTCACTGTGAACTCAGCCTTCAGTCTCCAAGGCTGGGAGACTGGCACCTTGCAAAATAACTAAAGCCACTCAGCACCCAAGAATGACCACATATTCTTTCAGGCCTTCCGTCTTGCAAAGTGGAGAACAGTTTCCCAAGTTCACGAGTGTTATTATTTGTATCAAACTTGTGCCTGCCAGAGATGGGGGTTCCATTGTGTAGGACACTATGTACATATTAATGGTATACAAAGAAGTTACAGTGTAACTAGACAAGAGATGAAGACACTTGCTTTGGGTCACATGGCAACATTATGGAAAATCGGGGGGAGGGGTAGAACCCAGGCTTTCTGAGACCCAGACCAGCATCCTACTTGCTAATCCAGCTTGTCCCCCTAGTATGAACCAGGCATTCTGCAGTTATCTATTGTTCCTTGGTGCATTGCTCTGTTAGAGCATGGCTAGAACCCCAGGCTGAAGCAGCCTCCACAAAGACATTACAAGGAGGAGCCCTCACTTGGGTTGTCTTGCCAATAATTAATATTAATCAATCTTAATATTATTGGCAAGACTGTCTTGTCTTACTTGCCTCTGATGCCTCTTCTCTACCTCACCATCGACCTGCCCCATCTCAAAGTGATGTAGGCCCTGCTTCATAGCAGCTTTCTACTCTCAGCAGTCTGAAACGACTGATTCCCAGCATTGGCCATCAATGTGCAGCTCCCAAAGGGTTCTCTTGAGATATCAAAAAAAAATGGAGTTTGGGCTGTCCAAGTTGGTATTTGCCAGTGGCCAGCTTATTATAGTGTCAGTATGTCCTTGGGGATTTAGCCATTGCTCATACGATTCACATGCCTTAACTAATGGAAGCATCACTGTCTCAGGTACATGAACATACTGGGTAACCTGGCCCATTCCAGAACAGCAAAGTTGGAGAGTTTGTCATGCCATGTTACGCCTAGGATAGGTGGAGACATTGAAGATGGAAACTGTTCAGTTTTCTTTTTTCCTCGGCATAAAGAGTTCATGTTTCACTGTGTGCCGGGACGACCTTAGGGGTGCTGTGACCTCCCCTAGCGCCCCTACCTACTGTGCCAAACTGGCGTCCCGAACGCACCCTCTATCTCACCTGCCACGTCTTGCTGGTATATTGTTCAAAGGGAGGCTGCCTTCTTCCCTCTCTGGCACAGTTCTCTTGCTGTACCAGGGCTCCGTGCAATTGCCCTGCTGCACGGACGTCCTCTGGCTAATTCCACACTGCCTGTTTCGGGACTTCTCACCTGTGCCAACTCTGGGGCCCTCACTGCCCCCTAACTCCGGGGCTCCTCCCTGGCCCCCTTCCTTTGGCTCTGGACTCCTCACTGCCCCCAAACTCTGGGGCCTCTTGATGTAATGGGTGCCCCCTCGTTTCTCTCGTGGCCCTCGCCACACCGGGGCCTGCCTCCCGCTCTCTTGCTCACACTGGGGCGTCCACATGCTCCCGCCCATACTCAGGGCCTATGCCCATGCTTCTCGCGCTCCCGCCCGCACTTGGGGCCTATGCCCGCGCTTCTCGCGCTCCCGCCCGCACTCGGGGCCTATGCCCATGCTTCTCGCGCTCCCGCCCGCACTCGGGGGCCTATGCCCATGCTTCTCGTGCTCAGGGCTCAGGTGGCCTTAGCCTTACCTGGCCCCCCAGACCCCTTTCTTGGGTCTTGTGCCCGACTCGGGCTTCTCCCAATTGGGGCTCAGGCGGCCTTAGCCTTACCTGGCTCCCAGACCCCTCCTTGGGTCCCACGCCCACTGGGCTCGTCCCGATAATTGTCCACACTGGGGCCAGGGTCGGGACACCCCAAAACGCAGCGCCCCCTGCGGCGCTAGGAATCCCCCCCCCCCCACTGCTGGGGAGCTCCCCTAAGGCTCCCTCCACCCCTACAGCCTCGCCTGGTCCTCCAGTGTCTTACACAGACAACCCAACAGAACACCAAGCCATAAGCCAACCGGCTGTAACACAAAATAAGCCTCCTGGCTATAACATACGTTCAGTGCCACCCTGGCCATTCTCCATCTCCCTGTCAGGGTTCTCTCCACCCTGTATCATAATGCCGACGCTAGGGTGGTCAGGCTGCTCACCTCGGCTCTGCTCTGCAGCAGAGCTTCCTGCTGCTCAGGCTGTCAGATGGAACTGACTCCTGGCCTCAGCCTGACTGCTTATAAAGGGCCAGGCCCTGCCCCCTTCTGGTCATCTGACCCAATCAGTCGCCTTAGCAACCCCCAGCTGTGCTGCCCTGTTGACTGACAGCTAAGCCTGCATCACTGTTGCCAGTAGCAGGCACCCTAGTGTCTGCTACACACTTCCATACAACAGCTAAGTATGCAAGTGCTGTAGATGGACATCTTTGTTGATAGAGTGAGTGCTCTGTTTTTCCAAACTCTCTTTTGAAGTTTACCCCGGCATTGCTTGTCTTTCCAATGCGAGCATTAAATTTGGTTCCCAAGCCAAGATTTGGTGAGATGGAGCCCAAGTAAATGAAGTTTTCAACCACTTCTAGGCTTTCATCATTTATTCTAACTTCAGGAGGGCGATCAACTTGTTGATCCATGACTACTGTCTTCTTCAGGCTAATGGTCAGACTGAAATCATCACAAGCATGAGAAGAGTAATCCATGAGATTTTGCAGTCCTGCTTCTAAATGACTAACAATCACTGCATCATTGACAAAAAGTATTTCATGGACAAGAATTTCTTGGGTTTTTGTTTTTGCTTTGAGATGAGTTAGATTAGAAAGCTTCCCATCGAATCTGGTCTGGACGTATAGTCCTCCTGAAGAACCTGTTGGAGATAGGTGCAGTATGGCCACAACCAAAGCCTACCCAATGTCTTACCAGTGTATGCTGTTGGGGAACTGGACAGCATCTCCACCATCAGTCTCTGCTATAATTCTCTTGCCCACCATGTCTTCATGTACTCTAACTCTTGGGAGCTGAATGTGTAGGTTGGTGGTGATCCTGATAGGTCCTCTCAGAGTGGTTTCTTTGTGGGGCTTCACCTCCCCTCACACTTCACCCCACGCCACTTTCTGGATGATACCCTACAGGGTATGGGTCTTGTATCACCCTGATATGGCTGGCAACTAGGCACTGACTTGTCAAATGACTCTCTGGGAGTCTAAACCCATTCATTCAGGTGCCCTGGGGTCATTTTTACATCAGTCTTTCCTTGGTTCATTGATTCATCAGCTGAGATCAGTCTGTCTGAGGTCATAGAATCATAGACAATTAGGGTTGGAAGGGACCTCAGGAAGTCACATCTGGTCCAACCCCCTGCTCAAAGCAGGACTATATATCAACTCAGCCAAGGCTTTTTCTAGCCGGGTCTTAGAAACTTCCAAGGATGGAGATTCCAGAATCTCTGTGGGTAGTCTGTTCCAGTCTTTTACTAACCTCCTAGTGAGATTTTCCCCCTAATATCTAAGCTAAACTTCCCTTAATGCAACATGAGACCATTGTTCCTTGTTCTGTCATCTGCCACCACTGAGAATAGCCTAGCTCCATCCTCTTTCAAACCCCCTTCAGGTAGTTGAAGGCTGCTATTAAATCCTCTCTCAGTTTTGTCTTCTCTAGGCTAAATAAGCCTAGTTCCCTCGTCCTCTCTCCAGAAGTCACGTGCCCCAGCACCTAAACAATTTTCATTGCTCTCTGCTGGACTCTCCAATTTGTCCACATCCTTTCTGTAGCAGGGGGCTCAAAACTGGACACAGTACTCCAGATGTGGCCTCACCAGTGCTGAACAGAGGAAAGTAATCACTTCCCTTGATCTGCTGGCAACACTCCCACCAATGCAGCCCACTATGCCATTAGCTTTCGTGACAACAAAGGCATACTGCTGGCTCAAATTCAGCTTATTGTTTACTGTAATCCCCAGATCCTTTTCTGCAGAGTTTCTGCCAAGCCAGTCAGCTCCCCAAGCCTGTACTGGTACATGGGACTGTTCTGTTCTAAGTGCAGGACTTTGCACTTATCCTTGTTGAACCTCATGAGATTCCTTTTGGCCCAATCCTCCAATTTGTCTAGGTCACTCTGAATCCTAACCTTGCCCTCCAGCATATGTACTACTCCCCCTAGCTTGGTGTCATCTGAAGACTTGCTGAGGGTACACTCTATGCCATCTTCCAGGTGATTGATGAAGATATTGAACAAAACCAGCCTCAGGACCGACCCCTGCGGCACTCCACTTGATACCGGCTGTCAACTCAAAATCAAGCCATTGATTACTACCCTCTGAGCCCAGTGATCCAGCCAGTTTTCTATCCACCTTACAGTCCATTCATCCACCCCATACTTCCTTAGCTTGCCTGCGAGAATGTTGTGGGAAACCATATAAAAAAAACCTTGCTAAAATCCAGGTACACCACATCCACAGGTCTTCCCACATCCACAGAGCCAGTCACCTCAGCATATTAGGCAATCAGGGTGGTCAGGCATGACTTGCCTCTGGTGAATCTATGCTGCCTGTTCCTAATCACCCTTTTTTCTTCCAAATGCTTAGAAATGGATTCCTTGAGGATCTGCTCCATGATTTTTCCAGGGACTGAGGTGAGGCTAACTGCTCTGTAATTCCCTGGATCCTCCTTTTTCCCTTTCTTAAATATGGGCATTATGTTTGCCCTTTTCCAGTTATCTGGGACCTCTTCTGATAACCATGAGTTTTCAAAGTTGATGGCCAGAAGCTCTGAAATCATGTCAGTCAACTCGCTCAGCACCCTTGGGTGCCTCCCATCCAGCCCCAAGGACTTGTATATGTCCAGGTTCTTAAAATAGTCCCTAACCTGTTCTTTCACCACTGTTGGCTGCTTACCCCTTCTCCAAAGGCATACAGTCCCAAATCAATTCTGCCCAGGCTTCTGGGCTAATCAGTCCAGGTGTCCGCTTTAAGGACACAATCAGATACTCACGTGGATAAAAATGAACTTAGTGCATCCCCAGTTCCTGGGTTAATTGGCTTATCTCAGTCCCTGAAGGATACAATCAAATAATTAAATATTTAATCAAAGCAAATGAAATCAGTGCCTCCCAGGTTCCTGTGTTAATCAGTTCAGGTCAGTCCCTTTAAGAATAAATCAACTCATCAAAAACAAAATGAAAAACCCTTCCTTTGGGTTCCTACCCTGCCCTGGCTCCTCAGGATCAGGGCTGCTGAGACCTTCCAGAAGAGGAGCTCTCCTTCTGGCCACTTTCTCCAGCACCATAGGAGGGGAACACGATTAAAAAAAAAAAAAAAAAGGGAAAAAAGTTTCCTCAGCTATGAAATGGGTATAGTATTATTTACCCACATGGAAAAGATCTGTGGGTTGGAAGTGCCACTATTTAGTGGCTGTTATTACAACATCCTTCCCTGGATGTTGTAATTGTATTTATTATTAATTCCTAAGGTGATATTTTTTCCACAGGGAGACCAAACAAAACAATCACTACTACATCCAAACTAAAAAAAAATCTTATTAAGGATTCAGAGATTTTATGAATATCTTTTAGCAATATATTTCCTCCTGCCAGCAGATTTTTGTTGAATTATTTCATGACACTTCAAAAAACCCCAAAACCCCCAGAAAACAAACCCCTAAATCAAGCCAAACATAAAACAGAACAAAGCAAAGCAAAATCTAAAACCAACTCAAGGGAAAAAAAATCAGTGCTAGTAAAAGAGGTGAAATAGAAAATCTGCTACAAAATACTGTCTTCTGTAATGGAAATCTGTCTCCCTGCAAAGCGGTTACAAGAGAGCAAGCTTCCTTCAAACTATTCTGCCAATGTTTCTAAAATTTAGAGAGAATCCTAGGAGAAGAGAGATGGTCACTTGATTTTATATTTTTGTTCAGATGCTGGCTTTATCTCTGAAATTTATTCCCAAAAATATTTCACTTGTTTATACCTGGTCACTAGAACCTGATGGAAACCACAAATTCATCTCATTCAGGCCATTTAATACCCAGCCTGTTCCCTGGAGACCCCAGGCATCCTGCCAGCTGCAGGAGCTGCATTGTTGCAATTTAAATGTTGCAAACTGAACTACATTGGGATTTAAACCCCCCAAAACTCTTGCATGCATACAGTGTGGCACCATTAAGCCACACACAGAGGCATTTTCATCAGAGAATTCACCTCATTCACCCCTGCTGGCAGTTTGAGGGCCAAATCTGACAAAATATATGAAGAGACAGAGTTTATTACTGGGGAGTTTCAGTCCTTAGGGTTTGCTCACAAAAAGAAGAGATGCTTTGTAAGTAAGCACCTAGAAGTCTCTCAACACGGTCTAATGCCTTAGGGTAGGGGTGACAACAATATGGCTTGCAGGGTGGATCCAACCCATGAAGCCATGTCATCTAGCCCATAGGGACCCTGGAGGGAGTGGGAATAGGGCCTACCACCAAATTCTGGATTACAGAGCCTCACTGGGGATGTGATTTGGTGGTGGCAGTGTGGTTAATGCCACCACTCATCCCGCCACTGGAGGGGGTTCCATGAGGCTCCTTTTGGTAAGATCTAGCCTCTGAGGAGCCCCACATTTTAGATCTGGCCCAGTGTGTAAAGACAGTTTGACACCTCTGTCTTAGATTATTAGAACTGAACACAGAGACATCTTTTTTTTGCTGAAAGACGGATCAAGTTGATAGTGAATATTAGTTATTACTAGCTAAGGGCAGTGCAGGAAGGTGGTAGAAGGGCAGCTGGGTTTGCTGGCAGCTGGAAAAAGTGGCTGAGACAGCACATGGGATGCTGGAAACCTGGGTGGCACCTGACTCCACCACTTCCCAGAGCCCTCCCGGGCTTCCAGCGCCCTGTGCACCATCCCTGCTGTCTTTTCAGCTTCCAGCAAAACCAGCTACCCTCCTGCTGCCTCCCCGCACTGCCCCAAGGGCAAGCCAGCCACTTTCCCGCCGGCCCCAGGCATCCTGCTGGCTGCAGGAACCTGCTGAAGATGGAAGCAGCAAGGGGCCCAATCCTTTTTTTTGGTTTTTTTTGGCAGAGCCTTCCAGCCTCTCCCACAGCTGGAAGGGGCGGGGTGGGGGGGGAGGAAGGGGAGTGGGGCCATGGGGCTCACCCCAGGAAAAAGACTCATCATGCATCAGTTACTCCACATTTACAGTGGGGTTAGAGTGTTGTTGCCTCTCTATATCTCCACTGATGTAATTTCATTAGCACCTCCCTACAATTGATGTAATGCAGTGATGAATAAGACAGCTGGTTTCTCTTCCTAACCTCCGCCTTTTGACATGTGATATTGGTCAAGCTCCAAGCCTTCTTGGTAATTTTGTTTATTCAACTGTAAAACAGGAGTAATAATAATAATAGTTTTCCTACTTTCTGAGGAGATTGTAACTATCATTTAATTAACGTTTGCAGAAGCACTTTGAGATCCTTAGATAACTTATGCTGTACAACTGTGATCTGAGTCATTGTTTCTTTAATTACAAACTGGAAGGAAAATGAAAAGAAGAAAACAGATTGCATTAGATGTTATGTCAGTATAATTCATAAATGGATAAATGCTGGTATTTGTTTGGCTTGGCAATATTTACAGTGTTATGGGGCAAATCAAACAAAACAGAAAACGGCAAGTGAATATGCTTGAAAAGAGTCAGAAGAAATAAGACTTTCAGCTCTTTCAATTCTTTTTTCAAATCATTTTCTTCCTACTATATATATATAATACTCAAGCATGCTCTAAGTAATGCTAAGTGCACTAAAATTATCCAAGGGACTGAAGAACTAATTGCCTAGAGGAGAAACAAAATAACATTACATGGAGGTCTCTGCAGCTTGCTGTTGCTAAAGAATAAAAAGCAAAAATTCTACTGTTGGATCTGCATCCAGTAAATGCAGTTTTGTTCCACTTTTCTTTCAGACAGTAAATTCTGTTTATTTTTTCATTCCCGTAAAGGTTAACAACAGAATATCCAGGACACTATGGGGAAGATGTGGACATGATGCTGTATACTTATGATCATTACATCCGAGGGGCCACTACAACTTTCTCTGCTGTGGACAGGTTTGCCTTTTGCTTTGTTCTGTTGTTCCAAGGGGCATAAATGGACTTCCCTTCTTGCAGCAACCAACTATACGTATCTAGAATAAAACATCTGCTGTACTGGATTTAACTATTGCTTCATGAGTTGCGGCAGCTAACTGGTAGGGCTCAGGGACTAATATCTGTTTCTTCACATGCAAGACCAAAGCCCACAACAAACTCTTCTAATATGTCATTAGTTATGGGTCTTGGGTAGAAAGCTCACCTGGAATACAAGCTTCAACCAAATTAAGTTGTGTTTGGATCTAACATTTTTTTGGGGTCTAGACCTTTATCAAGGTATGTATCCCTTTAACAATCCAGTCTGGGTAAACTGTCATGCGGAAGGACAAAGGGCTTTATTGTAGCCAACCTTTGCTTGGTGTTTTCCTCAGGGAACACAGGACTGCCAGCAGAGGCATAACAGGGCAGCGCTGTGCCCTGGGCACCTTTGGTTCCCTTGGCAGCTTTCTCCCAAAAGGTGAGGCCCAGGACTAGTGCCCTGCTACTGGCTGCCAGAGTGGTTGTGGTGTGTTTACTGTCTCTCCTACTTAAGTACAGGCTCAGCCTATGTACACCAACAGCAGTTGCTCTGTTATCACACAGTTTTACTTCTTAACAAATGAGGAATCTTTACCAGTGTGGATTCCTGACCCCCATGATACAAACCTCCTAAGCCACTTTACTGCAGGTTGGGCAGACCTCTGTGTGGCAGGGCACTTGGTTAGGAAATCTGCAAAGCTGCCAGCAGGTGTGGGCCAGGGATAATTGAGAGTTAGCTGACTCAGAGCCAGCAAGTAAGGCTAAGCTGGGTAGAGGGAGTCACCTGACTCCAGAGGAGGGCTGGGCTTAGAGCAGGTATAAGGCCAGGCCCCAAAAGAACCCAGCAGTAACATCTTGGAGCCTGCTGAGAGACTACCACCTCAGCAGAATGACTGCAGCTCCAGAAGGTCAACTTGGACAGTAATGCCTAAAGCAGTTTGGAGGTTTGGGAGGGAACTAAGGAAAGGAGGAGGTTCCTTGGCACCCAGAGAGGAGTCTAGAGCCCAGACTGAGGGGCTGACTGTATGGGACCAGAGAGGGTCCAGAAGCCTTGTGAGAGGCTGAGAGTGTGGGAACAGTGTGAGGGTCCAAGAACCCCAGAGGAGGGATAAGTGAAGAAAACAGCAACAAGGATGCCATTTGTGAGGCATGGGGCATTATGTAGGGAAGGAATGGAGCCATGCAATTAGCCTGTAAGGCAGAGGCGACTGGCATCTGCTAGTCATTTGAAAGCAATTTGGGAAGCCCTGGAGCAGCCTTCTTCATATCAAAGTAAGACATCAAGGCATGGCAGGAAACTGAAGGGGGGATTGCCCAAAAAGTGAGAGCTGTAGGAACTCCATGGGCTTCACGGCCACCCCTGAAGTGACTCCCTGCTACATTCTCTCTCCAACATACAGAGGCTGAAGTTGGTCTGGTGTCAACTACACTAATGTAGTGAAAATTTGGCTACCTTTGGCAGGGAAAGCTTTTCCAAGTTTACACGGAGCGCACAAAAGCAAGAGTACAGTTTTCATCATCACATTGTTGCAGTTACTTAAAACTGGATTACACCAAACACCAGTGAATGTTCTATATTATGGAACAAGATGGTAAACTAGTATAGCAATAACTGCTTGAGTAACAATTTCCTGAATGGGAAGCTGGGTTTCAGGCAGGAGGAGTCATACAGAAAGATGAAACTATTAGTTTTCTGGATGATGAGTAAGGCAGGATCCTTGATGCTGTGTTAGACTAAAAAGGGAAGATTTCAAATGAGAAACTTTACCTATATGATTCTCCTGAGGCTCTTGCCTCTTTTACATGGCCACACTTCCAGAGCATCAGTGGTATTACACTGCTGTATAACTCTGGGTATAGCAGAGTAGCCCTGTATTGCTAAGCCTGCTGGGGGAAAGACAGGCACAGATAATTCAGGTTACTGGAATACACGTGTTCCTTTATAAGAAGTAAGAGTTAATTGCTTTACCTATTTCAGGCCTGACCATTATCTATCATTAGCATTTGTTACTGCTGCATAAGTAGGGTCCTGTGTATAATGTGATCATGCAATGTCATGCCAATGGATGTGCAATTGCTCTGTTTTTGAAGTTTCTCTCATTATGCTCCAAAATTTTTACTGCAAAAAAGAAAGAAAGAAAGAAAAATTACTAATCTCAAACATGTGAATCAAATGGAAATCAGTGCAGCACTACTTGCTTGAATCTGCAGATGGCCTGAAACAGGGGGGTCTGAGAAGACTGTGAGATGCTCAGATTAAACTGTGTGGGGAGCTGAATGTGAAACGTAATAATGACACTGCACATGTCACAGCAGTTAGCTGTTGCATTGCTGTTCAGTTTATCAGAGACATCAGGTTAACTGGTGAAGCCATCATTACTGATGTAGATAGTGAGTTTGGGTGCACCGGCTCAGCTAGCTCCTTCCAAGAATGGCTTGGTGAAGAGTCAAATACCCACCCCATCCACTCAAGGGTGTGACTGCATCCCTGACTCAGAGGGAGGAGAGGAGAAGTATATTGGCCACTGTGACCTGCCCAGTCATCTGCTAGGATCACTAGGGCTTCTCTGGGTTAGGTCATACCCTGTACACTCCACCTTTCAGCATCTGTTTGACACAGGATATGGGCAAGATGGACCAGTGGTCTGACCAAGTGGACATGTCTACACAAGATGCTTACTGTGCATTACCTTAATAACACTGCACAGTAGCATGACCGTTAAAAACTGTGCTAATAGCCTACTGTGCAGTGTTATTAGGCTAATGCACAGTAAGCATCACAAAATAACTGTGTGGTGGTGCTACTGTGCAGTAACTTTAGTTACTGTACATTTAGGTAGTATGTCATTAAGCAAATACTAAACTAAGTGTGGGGTACATCTAGACATGTGCATTTACTGCAAAGTAACCAAAACTACTGTGCAGGACAGGTGCATATCTACACGTGCACACCCGTACTGCACAGTAAGTATGGTGGCTTATGCCAACTTGACCACAAATTTGACATGTGCATCATGCAGGTATCAAAGTTACACCCAAGTAGTTACTGAGCAGTAACACACATGTAGACACCTTATTGCACAGTAACACTGTGTGTGTGGACTGACTTAGGACTAACTTTAGTCCCAAGTCAGTCCATACACAGAGTTAATTCACTTAAATGCCTGCATGTGTAGATGCCGGCCTATTCCTGGCTACTTTGCAGTAGTGTACTGCACAGTAAATTTAAGATAGTGTAAATGCACGTGTAGACATGCCCACGCAGTAACTAAGGCATATTGATGAACTTGTAGATGCACCCAGTAAATGGTATAATAAGGACAGAAAAACTGCCACTTACTGGGTGCATCCTGTTGTAGCTGTGAAGGTTCAGGGAATATGCAAGAAACAGGTTTTGTGATATGGGATAATAGAATTTATTGGACAAACTCACAGCTGGTGACCAGAGGAAGGGCATTTTATATTCCCTCACCTCACAAAACTTGCTTCTATACATTTGTTGGCAGCCACAGCCTTTGGGCCAAACCCAAAAGATTTTGGAAGATAAAGTAATGGGACACAGAAGTCAATGCCAGCTGCAGGTTTTCTGGTGCACATCTAACTGAAGATTAATGATATTGTATACGTGGTGTTATACACAGTGAACAGTTTCTTAACTACTGTGAGACTCATCAGGGTAAGCTGCACAAAAACCTCTAGACAGATCACTGGATGCAAACATGTCAGGTATTTTAGGCCTCTCATTAGGTTTCACCAGACCAAAAAACCCCCCAAAAACTTAATAGGAAATAGATTATGTAGGGATTGAAGAATTTCTCTGATTTCCCTGCAAGGTTAGAAACCCAGACAACATCACTACCAGGCATATGAAAACTGCAGAGTGAAAGTAAAAGTCAAGTTGCTTTGTTCAAGCTCACAGATGTTTTTATGAGATAAATTAAATAGCTTCAGTGTTGCAAAATATGTCCCTGGTCCTGTGAAGACTTGCATATACATTTACGCTTAAACTTTAAAACACAATACTTATTCAAATACGTTAAAATGAAACACATGTCTGTATGCTTAAGTGTTTGCAAGATCAAGACCCTCATTAACATGACAGGAGTCTTTCCATTTTTAAAAACCTTAATATATGGTATTACTAGTACACGCAAGTAAAACATTATTTTACATAGGTCTGATTCTTATCTAGCAATGTCCCTTTATGGAAAAAAAATGATTAGATCCAAGGACAAAAAAACCACCTGGGGCAAAGGTGGGGTGGGGGAGAATAATGCTGACTACTGGAGAGCAGGGGGAGGAGGAATGAGAAAAAGGAAGGGGGAGTAGAAGCTTACCTGCCTCAGCTCTCCTCATTGGGGAAACAGCTGCTACTGTAGCACTGTAGGCTTGTGCTGCTGCAGCTGAAGGACAGGCAGTATCATGGCCTCCTGGGGCTGCATCTAGTGCTCTGTCTATTTCCCCACCCCTGGGCCAAGGGCTATGTATCCCATGGCAGTCTCGTCTTGGGGGGGAATTTTTCCATCACCTTCCCCCACCCCCTACAGACACACTATTGGGTCATGGGGCCACACCTGCCCAGTTCCTAGGCTGGGCAGCACTTTCTGTGGCAAAGACTCCTGGAGACACGGGGCATACTGGCATCCCCTATAAGCTGTTTGCCAGGGTTAGTGCCCCACTTGCCTCCTGCCTATTGCTATTGATTAGATCTCAGCTTTTGAATGGAAAACCTCCACCAAAACAGCTGCTAATTTAATGGGCCATAATTTTGAATTGCAAAACCTTATTCAATCCAGGTTGTCTGTAGTTTTGGAGGCCTGAGAGATAGAAAGGGTAGTAAATGCCTGTGACCTGCTACATGCATCACTGATGATAATATCTTAAAATTAAACTAAAAATATGATTTGTACTGCACTGAGCCACTTGCCCAAGCAAATGACAGTCAAATATAGCCAGCCAGGCAATATCTCCACTTTCACCCCACACAACTTTAAACCTAACATGAGGCAGATGCTGCTCCTCATTGTTAGTAAAAAATGAGTAGCATCTCAAAACAGACTGAATGAAGCAAACAGACAATGAAAGTTGAACTGAAAAGGCTTTGGCCAGTCTAGACTCCAGGAATGAAATTCTTCTCTCACTTACACCATTGTAAATCAAGAATAGTCCATGGAGGTACATAGCAGTATAAGCAAGAGCAAAATATGCCTCAGTTCCACATAGCAGCACCTACAGACAGGACATACAGCTGCATCATCTGTGGGGAGCCTACTGATGGAAGATGACTCTTGTAGAAAAATGTCCCATTTCAGCCCTTCTTGCAGTATGACCAGCCCAGTGTCACAGATTCAAGGCTGGACAATTACCTGTATTTTAAACTTTTGACATCTTCAACCCCTGTGAAAAACTGCCATTTGATAATATTTTACAAGTGACCAAGTACTGCATGGCTGAAGACACCACTACTTAGAATGACAAGGGTGTTCAGCATCTCTGACTTCCTCATTCTTTTGCCTCTTTGATGAACTTATTAGCATGTATATCAAATAATGCCCAATATAGGAGTGAATTCAGTGAGATACTGAGAACTGGGCTGAAACCTATCCATTCATTTCACATTACTTAGCAACACATCACATGGCAATGACCATGGATGAGAACAAGCCTGGCTCTTCTTTAGGTCACTACTTTGCAGCTGACTCAGGCTTGATCACAGTCAAGAGTCATTACCTTCTGATGAACTAGAAGTTCTGATGCCCTTGATCTTAAGGAAACACTGACCTGCCTTTCACAATAGAAGAGAACATAATACTCTAGTATGAAGCAGACAGGAAGTATTTTCTTTCTGAAGAACCCTTTTTATATAAAATGTGGCCTCTGGTGTTTCCCTTGCCTCACTGATGTCCATTTCTCCTTTTTCTTCCCATACAGGGATCGCCAGTGGAAGTTCATCGTCTGCCGGATGACAGATTTCAACTGTCAGTTTGAGAATGCTTAAACATAGTGACTCTATCAAACTTGGGGAGGGAGGGAGGGGAGGAGGAATAAAGGAAAAAGGACAAGCAAACTCACAAAGAGAGCATCCAAATCATCAGCTTCCTGCTGATGTTACAGATCTTTTTTGTCTCTTGGAGCTGTTTAACTTCAAGACCAACTCAATGCACCCTCTGGTCTAGTAGCGTGCTTATAACTGCACCTTTGGAGGATTCTCTTCATTTTTCTTTGTGGCTTCATCTCCCTGTTAAAATGCTTATAATATGCAACACATTTTTATTAACAGCTACTCTTTCATATCTAGCCACTCTGACCTCACAACACTTTATTTTGCATTGCCTAGTATCTCTGTACAAAATGCTTTGTATTCCTGATCAATACCCACATGGTTCAAATGCAAGAAGAGCCATCTAGTGCATACCTCACTAATTTTTCACACCTCTGTGCACACAAATTCCTGTGATTGCTATCAGCATTTATGAGTTGCAGCACTGCCTAAACAAGACTCTGGCATTCTCTGTAATACTGGGGATAAGCCCTGGAGACAGCTATCAGTGTAAGCTCATTTTTTCTAATGCCAGGGTATATAGGGTAATAACACTATTTGCACAAGAGGAAATGTTACCCCGATGAGAACCGAAGGAAAAAGCAAATAGTAGCTTCACCCATCTACATTTGGAGACCAATTCTCCTTTTCACTACGGCCCCTTTATATTCTTATTTGCATCTTAGTGCTTTGGACTGTAATACCAGCTCACTGCACCTTTTGGTATAGTAATATGCCTAGAAGTTTCAGCAGAGCTGCATTAATTGCTGTAAGAGCATTGTTACTGTAATGGTCCAGGGAATATGCAAGAAGAAAGATTTTTTAATTTCATTTCATATGATGTGTCCCTACCCAAAAGCTTCTTTAGCATTCCTTGCAACTATGGAGTTGATCCAATAAAAGATATTACCTCACAAGTCCTGCTTCTCTGACAGATGAAATCAGGGCAGATCCCCAGAGTAAAGGAGGTGTCCATTACTCACTAAACACACTGCCTTTGCCATATATTGTTATCAGAAGTCCACTCTTCAGGTGAACTCGGCTATCACCATTGACAACATCCATGGCTCACATCGGCTCAATAAAAACAGTGACCTTGAGTGAACTTAATTTTTCCAGTTTAGAAGTCTTGTTCCCAACATGTATGCCTTAAAAAAGTCCAGACAGTTGTTGTAAACCAAGAGATGTGAGGTCCTTTTGGTGGCTTAGTTTGATGTTTGGAAGTGTTAACCTTCAAACTCACCTTGGACCTTTAATCATTCAAGATGGCACTCGCACAGCTGCAGCCCAATAAGGAAGAATGATAACCTCCTCCGGTAGGTTATGTTTGGCACATTGTGCATTTGCAAGCATTCATGGCTTTCCTTCACCCAAGGAAGTCAATGGCCCACTTCCCATTGACATAAGATCAGGCTTATAATGAAAGCATTCATCAAAGTAAAATTCTAAGAGCAACTGGTAATTGTCAATTTCCCTCTTCCAAGCATCCCTCCTTGCTTGACTATCTATTAACATACTATCAACTGTTATCCTTCAGACCACACTGGTGAAATAAATGAATTCAATACATTTTCCAATGCTTTAGCCTTGTTTTTTCTTTTTTTAAAACAATTGTTCACTTTACTCATTAATTTGCTAAAAGCTCAGTCATTTGCAGTGGGTGTCACAATAATTAGTAAGGTTCTGTTTCAGTCAGTTATGGAGACAAAGAAGACCAAAGGGAGGGAGAAATTAGGAGACACAGGAAAGAGAGAAGTTTCTTACTGACATTAGCAGAGGTGGAGAAGTGAGGAAGTTCCAATAAGCAGGAGCTACAGAGTAGGTTGCACCACCAGCAGCAATGGGAGAGGAAATGTAGTTTAATTAAATTCATAGGATTTTTGGTTCTCTGTAGGAACACCTCCTCTTGATAGACACCTGCCACTCAATTATGTCCTGCTTCTTTTTCCTCTCACTTAGCCTATTTAGACCGTAAACTACATGGGACGTGGACCATCTCTGGCTGGCTCCATCTACCCTACAAATTCTCTCTGCATTAGCAGGACCACCTGCTCTGCCAGTAGAGCTCCTCTACCTCTGCTGAGCTGCACAAAGCTTTCTGAACACATGCTTGAAAGCATGTGCAGACACTCCCAACCATTCTACTGGCTCTATGTTCCATAGAGTATCTAGTGCTTTCTCAGGCACACCTCATACTGTGGTGAAACCACATAGAGCTGACATAAGCCTGGTGGCATAGTGATGGCAGCAGAAGATCTGGTAACACCGACAATCGAGTATGCACTATGTTTGAGGACTCCACCAAGCTTGTGTGTGTATTAGGGCTCTTTGAAATTTTGGTGGGTGTTTCATTTAATTTTGGATTCAGGCATTTCGAAGGCTGAAACACCAAATCCAAAACAAAACACAAAGCTATGAAACAGCTCCAAAATGAAACGGGACCATCCCAAACATTTCAAAAATGTTTCAAAATGATTCAGATGTTTCTGAAATATTTCAAAGCTGTTTTGGAGGTGAGCTTGCAGGGAAAGAGAAACTAAGAGGGAGGGGAAGGGTGGGGGGAGGACTGCTCTGATATTGACATCTGTAGCTGGCCAGTGACAGCAATCTGTCCCTGAGGTCCCTTCCAATCCCAGGGCTCTGGGGGAGGGACAGAGAAGCACCATAAGAGGCAGTTTGTGAACTGCTCTCTGCCATTTTGTAGCTGCATCTGTGTTATTTGCTCTTCTTATTCCACCTTCCCTCCAAGAAAAAGAATGCAGTGGCTTGCCTGACAGCGTTTCATCACAGTGCACTGAAGGAAAGCACTCAGTGCATGTACATTTATTACATACACATTCACCCAGATGCCAATTTTTTTCCAAGAAATACAAAGCGTGCTGGAAAGGCAGGTGCTAGGTCTTCCAGCCAGGGAGAGAGAAGGGCCAGAGGGAGAGCTATATGTTCTACCCTCCCCAAACTTAGACGCAGTCTCTTCCCTAGCACTAGCAGGTATGAGGCTTATGGTGTTAGTGGCAGCAAAGAGGTGGGACCAGTGCCTGTATATGCACCCCCTCCAATAATACCAGCCATAATAAAACCCCAGCACCACAAGCAGCACCGGTATGGTAGTCTCCTCCACCCCCCATTTCAGTTCCCAGCCTGAACCTTCCAGTGTCAGAGGAGAAGCTGGATTTGGAAGCAGGGGACCCAAGTGCCCTAACAAAATTCTAGGGATTAAGGAAAGGTTTGTGCTCCACTCCCCTTCAAGTTCCCCTAGAGCCAGGTCAAAGGAGGTTGATGTTGAAGTTGTGTAGGCAAGTGGCTCTGCTGAGTCAGCAACTCCTGTTGTTGTGCCTCTGCCTTCTAAGGGGGAATCAGGCAGGATCTGCACCCCCCCCCCAAAAAGGGGGGTAGTGTGGTGTGGGATCATTTTGAGGTATCAGATGATCTCACATATGCTGTCTGCTTACACTGCCAAAAGAATGACCAGCCAGGGCAAGGAGGAGAAACACTTCAGCACTACAGGGATGCTGATGCATCTCAGGATGTGCCACCCCCTTGTCCTTGCTCTTCCTGAGCCTGGCACCAGTGGGAATGTGCCCCAAAAGAAGTCCCCTTCTCACTCTGAAGCCCCTGTCCCTGCAAAGCAGAGGCAGGCCACCCTGGAACACTGGGGCAAGGCAGACAAAAGAGGGGCACATTGCAAAAGCGAGCAAGATCACCCAGAGCATCAGGGAGATGCTTGCTTTGGATGGGCAGTCCTTCTCCCTAGTTGAGTGGCCAGGGTGCAGCCAGCTCATGGCACTCATGCCCCATCCTACCAAGTGCCCGCATGCACTACCTTCAGCAGGATAGTGGTGCCTTCCCTGTAGAAGCATGCAGGGAGTACTTGAGGGAGGAGCTGCATAAGACAGGTCCACAGGTGGCCTTCCACTTCATCTCAGACATCTGGAACAGCCAGGGTGGAAATCATGCCTACCTCTCCCGCACAGAGCACTGGTGCAATCAGTCAGGCCACCAGCAGGCTCTCCTTCAAGCCAAGGTGACGGATGAGTCCCTAATGGCAATAGAGATCATGAAGGCCCCCATGCTTGGTGCAGGGGTGGCTCACTGGGCAGGGTGAGCTCACCCACAGGATCATGGTCACTGACAATGGGTCAACATGGTCAAGGTCAACTTTATTGATATCTGCTGTGTGGCACACAAGTTCCATCTTGTATTCAAGGACAAGGGGGACAGGGCTGCTAGCAATGGTGTCATCACAACCGGCCAGCTCATTTCAAGGTTCAAGAAGGTGGTGGACTACTTCCACCAGAGCAATAAGGCAGGCAAGATGCTGTGGGAAAAACAAGCAGAGCTGAGTGTCACAGCACAAAATCATCCAAGCTGTGGAGATTTAGTGGAACTCAACATACCTCATGCTAGAAAGGCTGGCGGAGCAACAGAAGACCATCCATGAGATGACCTTGCTTGGGGAGATTGGGATCAGTGGCCCAAACAAACAAACATTTCCCAGATGTTGGTTGGTGGTCCTCGTTCCTCAAGGCCACCGAGACAATCAGCACTGGTGATGCCAGCTTTAGCCAGGTGATCCCCATAGTGAGGGAACTTGAAAAACAGAAGTTCCAGGTGATCAATGTTCCTGGCTGGGGCAAGCCACTGTCACCAGAGGTGCAGGCAGTGGTGAAGTAACTGAGGAAGAACATCAAGAAATGGCTGGATCCATTGTGGTCCAGTATAGTCCACATGCTGGCAGCCATGTACAACCTGAGGGTGAAGAGGAACATGTGCTCAAGCCAAACCCTGGGTCACTAGATGGAGGTGCTGGTGAACAGAGTCTGGGAGGCGGAAGGGCACAGCAGGGGGGACATTTTCCTGTGCCAGCACTCCCAGCAGCAGCCAGTCTCCTCTATGACAGATGCTGCCATTTTGGGCCAAGGGCATGGCTTTAATGGTGGGGTCCAGAGGCACCAGACCCCAGCATCAGGCAGGTAGTGTAGAGGCCTTGGTGACTATTTATCTCACCAAGGATGTGGAGCCACTAGACTATGGCCCTTTCGCCTATTAGGCAACCTGCAGTCAGATGTGGCAAGATCTGGCCATGGTTATCTGGGACCACCTGTCCTGTCCACAGACCAGTGTTCCAAGCAAGAGGGTGTTCAGAATTGCTGCAAATGTTGTCACACCCCACCACACCTCCTTGGATCCTGGTTCAGTGGAGCAGCTGGTGTTCAAGGTAGACCTCCTGCTACTGGGGTTCCCCAAGCTTCAGGTGCTGACAGGGTGAATGCCACCCTCCTCACTCCATCCACACCCATTTCCTTTTTAATTTTTTTTAAAAACCTTTTAATGCCCTTCTCTCCATGCCAGGATGAATTTGGAAGGATAATCTGGGGCTACGGGGAAGGAGGAGGGCCCAGGTCCTGGGTATGACCTAAAACTGCACCCTGCCAGGATTGGGAAGCCTGGTAGGACTGCTGGCAGTGCCTCAGCCCCTAGCCTAGGAAATGCCAGGACCTCCCTGATGGAAGGCAGGTAGGAGGTGCCTTATAGCCTCCAGCCACCATACTCCCTCACACAGTCCTGGCTAGGGAAAGCCCAGACCCCCAAGATCTTCAAGAGGTTGGAGGCTTGCTGGTTGCAGTGGAGTTGTAAGGCTCTAGGTGAACTTAGCTGCCTGGGATGTTGTGCGCGAGGCATGGGCTTTCGGGTTTAAAACCCTCTGTCAGGCTAAGGAAGCATCTAGTTGGTCTGCACGTGCACTTTTCCTGGATGGAAGGAATAGTGAAGCCAGAGGTTGGGATGTAATGCCGGCAAAAGAAGCTAGTCAGTGAAAATGTAAAATTCAGGCATCAGGGCGTGAGAGAGACAGGGTGACAGGGGATATAGCAGGTAAAAGTGGAGAGAGGTACCTGGGGAATCAGATGTCAGGCAGGTTATAGTGTCCCAAGTCCAATGTCTATATTGAGTAGACACTGAATTCCCATTCCAAATCTGTCCCTTCATACTTTATTTCCCTCAGCTATAAAGATGGAGATAAATCAGCCCTATGGTTCCTTCCTCACTGAAGGGTTCTGAGACAAATATTTAGGCATCTGCCAAGCACTTGGACAGCTGGAAGGAGAGTTACTGACATCCAAAATATTTTTTCAATCACACAGTTTGTGAACATGCAGTTGCTGGAGATGGATGAAGCTATTTGAGGAGGGAACTTCACAGCACAATTCAGAGATGTTGCCTCTTCATACTACTGCCTTGCAGCTGATTTTCTTCTCTATTCACTAATGACATGGTACAAAGAACTGAGTCACTAACAGCTTGTCCTAGCCAACTTCCCAAGGATAACAGATAAATTATGAACACAGTTAGTATTCTCCTGAGTACAGAGGAAATACCTTAGAAATGGCAGGAATGTGCAGAGATGCCTCCTCTTATGCCTTACATGTCAAGCTTTGGTTCAGAAGTCAAACACAGAGGCATCTTTCTGGTAGGCAAGGAGGATTCCTTTACAGGGGAGAGACCTTAGGAGGTGTTTGGTTGCAGCACAGGTATCACTTTTGGTTGCAGCATGGTCACAGGCTACTTACTGAATATGCATTCAAAATCCTGTAAGAGTTAATATACATCAAGTTGAAGCCAGGCTACTGCAGCAGCTGCACAACAACTGGCCCCTGAGTTACCTGGATTACAGCTATTTTCAATATGGCTACATGCACTACAATCATACCTCCTATTGCATTGTAGACATAGCCTTTGGTAGAGAGACATGGGAAGCATCCATAAGCTCAGTGGGTCAGAGGGTAGGCGTTTGTTCAAAAGGCACCTGAATAACCCATTTCTCTTACTCAGAGATCAAAATAATCATGTCTTCAACCATCTACCAACAGTTGCCTTGTCATCCTTCACCCTACAATGCCACTCAGCCTTACCTCCAGCTTCCCTCTGCTCTCAGCCATGGTAAGCACACCGTGGGTCTGTGCTAAGTTTGGCCTCCCCTCTACTCATGCTCCAGCTCTGAGTTCTGGACCAAGGTCTTCTTTTGAGCTAATGCCTTAGTATTCTATAAGTCCTTGACCAATCTCAGCCTCCCACACCTGGACAGGTGGCAAATGACTTCTGTTGAGTACAGAATTAAACTCAAATTGTAATAGTGGAATTGCCTTCAAATTGAGTCCCATCCACACAGAAACATAACTCAAGTGCAGTGGTGCTCTTTATTCAAGCTTGTTGTCATTAGAGAGCATATGAACTACAGCTCAAATAAGGGCAACTCATCAGCTGTGAAAAACAAACAATGAGAACATAGTCACCATCTAGCTCCCCTTGAGTATCCCTAGTCCTCCAACGCTCTCTTATGATATTTTAATATATACTCAGAAAGCACAGACAACCTTACCCACAATTCATTGGGAAAGAACTCATACAATGACTCAATTTCCTACAGTGCAAAGAACCATGGGATCAGAGCCAACATGAGGGGTGTGCAGGGCTGACTCTGAGTGGCACAATGTCCTATGCCCCAAACTCTACCTGGGATTGGTCCTACACAAAATAACCATTGTGTTGTTCAAGCCCAATGTATTTTGGAACAAATTTACACATGTCAGAGAGCTGCAACAATCCTAACAATGATTTTGGAAAAACCTGTTCTCTAGGCTTGATGGAATGACACAGTGGTATGAAATAGTCACACCTAAGGACTTGTTTCTAATCTTTCCTGGGTCTTGCTCAGCCCTCCATTAATTATAAAGGCTTTTAGCCACCTGCACACCGTGAAGCCCAGCTCCTCACTTCCAGTAAATCAGCATAGCACCACTGAGGTAGACAAAGACCTGTAATTTGGGGCTATGCACAGGCCCACCTAGCCTCAGGTATAACTTTAGGCAGCCTGACGGGTACTCTAAGGGTGCCGGATAAACATGCAGGTCTCCGGTCTAATTTATAGTGCTTCACAGAAAAAGCCACAAGTTAAATCGGGGGTTGTTAAATCTGTATGCCCCAGGGCAGGCGTGGGCAAAATCTAGCCTGCGGGCTCAGTCTGGCCCACGGAATACATACAACATTTAGAAGATTAATATTAATCTGCTCCTGGCTCCCCATCAAAGCTGACAGGAGACAGAGGCAGTAGGCCTAGGGGAAGGAGTTAAGAGAAAGGCCAGCCTGGCCCCACCCCCATACCAGAAGTTTCTGCTTGCTGGAGTTTTCTCTGCACGTGGCTGCTCCAACACAACATGGCCATGGCTGTATTGCTGGACCACAGAAGCAGGGGCACACTGGTACCCCAGGGCCAGGAGAGGAAGGGGGGATCGTGTACGTGCATCTGTGCAATGGGGTGGGGGGGAAACAAAGACAGAGACAGCGTGCATCTAGTGAGCAAAGCACACAGCATGTGGATGTATATAATGAAGGAGGAAGAGTGTGTGTGTGTTCATAGGGTGAGTTCCACAAACACCCCCACTATATACATGCACCCCACCACACTGATGCAAAATATTGCAGTTCGTTTCTTTTGGAGGCTCGCAAATAATAATTCTCAGGCACACACTATTAGCAGCACAAAAGGTGTATTTGCAAATAGGGTCGGAGCAGAGTCAGAGGACTTCAGATTACTCCGCCCACTGAGGAAATTCTTAACTGGGTTTTTATCTCTTTCCTCCTGGGCACGTGTGCAGAAACAGGAACACTTACAGCTCGTTTCCGGTTCATACAAACATATATGTGACTACGTCACTTCATCCGTCGCATGTATATTATAATTAACTACTTAAGTATGCGGGGCGGATAGGCAAATATGCATCAGCTAATTACGCACGCTCAGAAAGCTCTCTAGGTCTTCAAGAGTTGAAATCCCCCCCACTTTCAAGGACACAGTCAGTTGAATTCCAGCTTCTGTAATCTGCATGTGAAAGTCAGGGGGAGTGTGGGGGTAGAGAGTAATTTAGCATTAGAAAAGCTAGCAATGGCCAAGGGAGAGGAATGTCCTTGGCAGTGTTTTTGCTTATCAGGTACAAGATGCAAATTGTGCAGTTCTAACAATATTTCTAACAACACTGCCATACATGCAGATGCCCACACACTCACATACCCCAGGCCCCCCAACCTCATATCTACATGCTCCCTTCCCCACACACACACCCCCATCCACCCCCACAAACATCCACCTTCTCATGCCCCCCACACTCCCACAGTATACAAGAATAAAACTTCGTTTTAAACTATTGTATGATCACCTCTATGTACACTACACAAATCCATGTAAATCAGGACAAAAGTATTTTTTGAAATCAAATTAATGAATGCTGTAGATGTTTGACTTTTAGAATATAGTTTGGTGTTTTTCTGGCTCCGAGATGGCAAAACCCCTTGCTGAAAGGAGTATTTCCAGGGGCAAAGGTGGGGGGTTAGGGGGACTTTTGGTTCCAAGATGGTGACCAAGGGTGGGGCACTTGTCAAGGGGTGGAACTACTCATGCAGCCCTCAGCTTGCCAAAACTCAGTAAGCAGCCTTCTGCTCAAAATAATTGCCATCCCCTGCCCTAGGGGGTACACATGGGTGGGTGGGGATAAGGCACCACCACGCCACACTGCTGCTTCTCAGAAGCAGGGCCAAGTGGGGGGTGCAGCAACAGCCCTCTGCGGGCTACACAGGGGCTGCCCAGCCATCTGGACACAACAGGGTGGGAGGGAGCTTCGATGTAGCAGCCACTGCCGGCCACCACTCTGCCCTCCCTTCCCAGCTTCATGTCTAGTCATGCACCACCCCTTCTGCCCCAGCTCCATGTCTGGCCACTGGCGATACACTTATTAAAAAGAGGTCAAAAACCCCTAAACAAGACCAAGTTTTCGGAGCCAACAGATATTGGCTCTGATCCACCCACCCAACCCTTCAGAGCAGGCTGTGCAAACTCAGGTGGAACTCCTGCCTCTTCCTTCCATCCTAAAGACAGCACCAGGGAAAGGGCTGGGCTGCTTCACTAACGTAAGTTATGAAGGTGCTGCACTTTACATGTGAACCTTCATGTAATAAGGGTTCATTTGTTGTGTGATCAGACACTTTTTTAAACACACTCTGCAGTTAGGCACTTCTGTTTGTGCACAGCTGTAGAGCACTTTTAGTGGCTGACCACACAACAAAACATTTTGGTCAGTGCTCTAGATTAGCCTCAGCTTCCTTGGTAGGTTCCAGGTAGAAACCTTCATGCCATGCACTATAGTCATGTTTTTGACCTGCTGGAGGCTAGGACTGCAAGCAGGGTCAGAAGAGATCTCCTTTGCTAGCTTTATACTATGGAGAAAAATGTTTCAAACAGCTCTACTCATCTCAACCTAATAGAAGGCCTCCCTTTAGCTGCTAAAGGCGTTACAGCAATGGAGTGCTTCAGGCCCAAGATTACTTTGACTCAGCTGACCTGCTCTGGCTGTTTTACAGTGTACTGGCTGCTGTCTTCCCCTCTGAGGTAGAAATAATTCCCCATGTTGTGCGTGAAGGGCTCAGGGGATGAACAACTTCAGCAGCACACACAAAATCTGATTGTACCACATCTTACACCATTACCTTTTATTTTTCTTGGTGTCCATTATAGTTGAGATGCACTTTTCATTTCTCTGTAATAACCATAGCTGCTAGTGTAGAGCACTCTGAGAAAGAGGTAAGCAGGGCTAATGGTTATCTCCATAAGTGAGGGAAGGGATTCATTCATTTTCAGACAGGAACCCAACAGCCAAGTGGCATTATAGGGTGAAGGATGACAAGGCTACTGTTGGTAGGTGGTTGAAGACAAGGTTATTTTGATCTCGGAGAGGAATGGGTTATTTAGGTGCCTCTCTCTGAACAAGTGCCTGCACTCTGACCCACTGAGCTTATGGATGCTTTCCTTAATCTCTCAAAGAGATTGTCTATAGTGCAAAAAGGTGCAATTGCAGTGGATGTAGTAGGCATACTGAAAAAGTAGCTGTAGGAACAGAACCCATTTCATACCTCTGGATGTTTTCTACTTAGCTGGTCTTGATAAGGGCCCAATTTGAGGGATAAAACAGGAAGACAGGAATGAAGAATGCTAGACTCCAGCTCTGACAGCAGAAATGAAGCAGCAATCAGGCTGTGGAGCAGCAGTAAAAAAAAATGTGGTGCTGTAAAACCCTACAGAAAAGCCTGCAAATAGCAAGATAGGCTTCAAGTTCAGAGTGAAACCTCTGAATCTGTCCTAACCAAATCTTACCCGGTTAACCTAATAAGATTTGTTGGGTTAAGGTGATCTTAATGGGTATGGAAAGCTCGAGTCTCCTCTTACTTCTGACAGGGTAAGCCAGCAGTAATCCCTGTGAAGGCAATGGAGCTACAATTGTATAAAATCATGGATGCTTGGCTCACTGGGAACAGCTAGCAGTAGTGCACTTTGTGCCATGGCTACTTGTCCTCAGGGAATGCCAGTACCACACATGCTTTGGCACATGACAAGTTACCCTGAAGCAGTAGGAGGCGGGGGCCAGCATTATGCTGACTCTAGCAGCCTTACTAGGGATCCTGGGGACCTCCCAAGGCTGCAGCCATGGCAATCCTACCAAGCAGAGCCTAGCTGGCAGCCACAGCACAGCTCTGGGTAGCCTGGCTCTGCTTTCCAGCAGCGCATTCCAGCCAGTTTTTTTCCTGCCCTTTTTTCTGACCCCATGGATGTTCAGGGGTCAGAAAAGGAAAAAGCCCTGGAGCAGCGCTTGCACGGGCAGCATGCCCTTGCAACACAGAGAACACTGGACTGTGTGGTATGTGGCATTGCAAATGTGTTTGCAGTACCCCATACTACATGATTGCCCTTGCTGGATGCACTCTAGGTAAGCAAGAGAAGGAACAGAATCACCAAGTGGGGCAAATTCTGCAGCTCTTACCCATGAAGTGTCACCTGCTGGCCCACAGAGCAAGCTCAAGTCCAGTGTGGCACTGAAGTCCAGGTCAGTTCATAAGGTTAATAAATACTTGAAATCAAACATTTTAGAAGAGTCCTGCATGTTAAAGATCCAATGCCATTCTGTCCTTTCAGCTAAGGGATGAGAAAGTGCACAGGCTACAGAAACAGTAAGTCCCCTAGTGAAACTGGGGGAGACTGGACTTTATGGGTACCTATACACAGGCACTAAGGCTGCTCCAACATGCTGGAATTACAGTGTGTGAGAGCAGACTTGATTAAATCCAGTGTGTTGGAGCATGCAATGATCTTTAGTGCAAGTGCCCCCATCACTATTTAAGTGCCAGGACTCAGATACAGGAGACATGGTAGTGCTTTAATTATAGCGACTCTCCAAGCAGCTCAAATTAAAGTGTCACCCCAGCCTCCCCACCCCCAGAGCATGTGTTAAAAGTGCCCTATATTCCTGTTGCTTCAAATGTTAAAAAACACAAAAGCCAAGGGAGCACTTCAATGAGAAACAAGAAAATCTTTTAAACTGTTTTGCTTGTGTGGTAGGTTTGGGAGAGAGAGGAGAGAGAGGGGAAAGTGTAAAAAGTCAAAGTTGTGCCCCATGTAGGAAGATCATTAAAATAATCAGTTGGGTTCATTTCTCTAGAGCCCATTTTCAAGGGTGGGTCCCCCACCCCCAGCAAGGGTGCTCAACCCCTGGTCCACAGGCCAGATCTGGCCTACAGGAGCTTGCTATCTAGCCCACGGGGATTCTCAGGTCTGAAAGTTTGGCAGAGGGGGAGAAGCAGCAGCAGCTGCCACTTTCCTGCTGCTAAATTTCTAGACTTGTAGGGAGCCAGAAGGGCTGGATAGCACACTGGATTCTCATGCCTAGGTATCTCAGGGCCTGATCTGGGGCTAGAGACACCAGCCCCAGGAAGTACCATGATACCATAGAGCTAAAGGGAGCTGGCACAGGGCAGGCTCATGGGTCTAATCCAGCCTGTAGAGTGGCCCTGAGCCACTCATCCAGCCCAGACAAGGAAAACATTGAGCACTACTGCTCTACAGCCATGAAGTATTGAAACCTACTTTTTAAAACAAAAGCTGAGATTGTTTATGAAAAGAAGAGTTATGCGAGTTAAGCAACATTCACAAACTGATCATCAAGATATTTTTAATGTGAGTTGCCAATGCTGTACACATTTAAAAATAAAACAGAATAACTCGCACTACATTCAAGAAGTGATGTTGAAATGAAGCACATTTCTTGGAAGATGAAGGAGGAACAAAACCCTCTTAGTTCAGTGCTCAGGATTTCGTAATGCGAGATAACCCTGGCAGAGTCATAGCTTCCTCCAAGCAGAGAGATGCCAATGCAGCTGAAGGGAAACCAGACCATGGTAGGAAGAATAGCATTGGCAGGACATCAGTTGGCTTCCTAGAGAAGCTATGTGAATGACCGAGGCCTTGACCCTTATTCACAGTCATCAGATCCCTTTCTGTTTTTAAAAACCTTATTTTAAACCCATGTTTCTCACATCAGCCATAAGTTACTGTAAAGTGACTGTTCCCTTTAAGGCTGCCATACAGTCTGTAATCAGAGAATCCCACATCTGCTGGTACTGCAGGTTTATGCCAGAGCTGTTGGGTGAAGCAACAGGCAGAAGGAGCTCTGCTGATAGTTACAGAGCTGGAAAGGAATCGTCTGGGCCTGGATTTACCTCTGGTGAGAAAGTACAGTTACACAAGAGGATATTAATTTAGTTTATTCATCGGTATCTCTGGACTGCCCTCTGTGTTTGCATAGGGCTTTGCAAACATTTAGAAGCCCCCAACTCTATGCACTGGGAGGACAAGGGCAAAAACTCCCACCTTTATCAGTGAGAGGTTTCTAAAGTGAGGGCTGCACAAGTCATCTTTATAATAAAATTTTAAGTTGAGAGGACTGACAACCTCAATCATTTAAATTCTGCATATTCTTTTAAAAGGGTTTAAAAAGGTAACCAGAGGTAAAGTCTCCTCTCAAACCTTTGGGTGTCACTAGTATTGCAAAGCTTCTTATGACCCAAGCCACACCAAATGGATCCAGACCAGGACAACAAATGTTAAACCTACCAACACACCTCCATCAGTCCCACAATAACTACACAACAGAATCATCACCATTCCTGGATCTTACATCTCATCCAGTGCACAGAAAATATGTAGGAGCCAAATAACTGTGTACTGTAATGAACGCACATTGAAAAATCCATCACAGGCTAAAATATCCAATTGCACGTGGGTGCATACTTCTCACAAGACTATCACTCCCTCTCCAAATCTCTCAGTTCTAATGCTTAAAGGGAACTTACAAAATACCTTTCATAGACGAGCCTATGAATTTCACTTCATAAATCTACTGAATACAAAAAAAAAAAAAAGGGTGGACTTAATATAGACATTGGATATACAACACATTAGCCCCCTGTTACACTGGTGTGTCATACTTCAGGTAGGGTTTCTCAGGGTTGGTCTGCTATTGGCCCACTCACCTGTTTCTAGGCCAAACACCCACCTCCTTTCCTGCCACACCTGGATGATGCATGGTGTTAATTAGGTGGGAGGTTGCCCATTTTTGCCCCAATGCCAGGGTATGCTATCTGCGGCTTCATTCCTCCCCTACCCTGCAGCCCAAGCCTCACAGGTAGCATCCAGGTTAATATGACTCCCAGCCTGAGACCAGAGTAAGCCAAGTCCAAAGTTGGACTACACACATGTGGACATCCATACCACCTCCCTTCTCACAGCAGGGCTTTCACTCCACACCTCTCTCACTAGGGCCTCTGGCATACCACCCATTACCAGGCCACACTTCACCACCCTGCTCCTCCTTGAGTGACTCCTCTAGGCCATCAGGCTTTGCTACTCACACGCTGGCCTCACCACACAGTCCCATCAGTTCTTGCAAGTTCCCCTACTCTGCATGGTTCAGCCTTGTGCTAAACCCTGGGCTAATTCTGCCCCAGGCCCCTCACTGGGCACAACTTTATATACATTCACTCACACACTGAGCTCCACATCACCATCCCCTCACTGAGGCGCCAGGGTTTCCCTCCCTGGTTGGGCTCAGGTGGCCACAGCCATGCCTGGCCCCCCTTTCACCCACAGTGTTGAGGGCTAGAGGTTAAGGCATCCCAACCTGCCTTTCACCAGGGTGGTAACTGGCCCAGTATTTTCTGGGGATTCCTGTGCCACTGGGAGCCCCATTAGGCCACCTACTCCCAGCAGGGTGCAGTTTTAAGTCATGCCTAGAACCAAGAGCCTCCAAATCATACCCTTAAGCTCCTGCCCTTACCACCAAGATACTGTAGACAGGCAATATTTTTGCCTAGCCTGCCAGTAGTGAACTGCTCTCTTTATATAGGTAGCCAGAGATCTAAAATGGCTACCACAATCAAGCACCTGCTGCCTGCTTGTCTCAGCTCTTAAAGTGGCAGGCACCAACAGTGCCCTGCCACAGCCAGGCACTGCCTTTAGCTGCCCACATGCATTCCTTCACGTTTCCCTCCCTCCTCTCCTGCCTCCTATCTCTACCCTTTGTCTTCCAAACGTCCACTCAATTGCACCTTCGCAGCCTTCTCATTTACTCTAGCTTCTTTTCTACCTTGGAAACCTCATAACAGCAGCAGTTTCCCAATGCCTGAAGAAGGGTGTTTGTGCCCAAAAGCTTGCAAAGAACTTTTTTCCAACTATTTAGTTGGTCTAATAAAATATATCACATTTACCCAAAGAACCTTACCCACATATGAATCAGGTGCCTAAATTCCTTTGAGGATCTGGTCTGAGTTGTTACTCTGTATGAGGAAGGATGGCAGAACTGAGTCCTTAAACAGATGAAGGCCATTCCAAAATAAACAGTACACATTATGGGGGGTCACATTCTCTGTTATACAAAAGAACTTATTTGAAGTGACTGGAGACACCCCACAAATATAAGTAATATGCCGATAAGATTCTCTCAAGCGATCATAAAACCCCTATAAAGATTGTGGTAACTGAACCTATACTGTAGATCATTCTAGACCATAGATTTTCCAAAAAACACTTAGGAGGCCTCCAGGCTCCCAAAAAAAAATGCTATTATGAAACTGACTTGTATAGATGTTAACCAGGTCCCTTTCACTGATTTTAGTGGGAATTTAACTCCAGTACTGTTTTAGGCCCTATTCACTTATTTATTTGCTTAGTTTTACACATTGTATGAAGGTAAATTCTCACAACACAAACAGATGAGTAAGTCTTTCCAGGATCAGGGCATTAGTTCACAGGTATGGGGTCACAGTGCATATCTTGAATAAGTCACTGGGCTGAAGAATACATCTCAGTGTAACTTGCCCTCCTAAACTGTGAGGGACTTAGAAGAGAATATGGACACATATAGAGGAAGGTCACATTAACCCAAAATTCACTATGCCAAGAACAGAGGAGAAGAAAGGGGAAGAGAAGAGAATCTTCCAACAATCTGAGGCATGCTCTTTTGTAAAGTTCTCTAGAACAACCTTACAATCCAGTACACTCAGCAACGTGACGACCAAGGCAGTTTTGGAAACAATAAATGATTCAAGAATTGGAGATAATATCCCAAATAACTCTACAAATTAAAAAGACAGCCTCGCCTATCAAATTCCTGCCTTAGAAAGTAGGAGATATGCCAAGTGAAAAGGAGCCAGCTGCTTATGTTGATTTAGCTTTCTCAGTCTGTGCTAAGAATTCTCAGCCCCAGACCAAAGAAAACTGAGACACAGGAGAACATAAGGGAACAAAGCAAGGAAGATGCTTGCATAGAGGAAGGGTCATAAATAAGGAGAAGAGAACTGAATATGAACAGAAGGGAAATGCTTTTTCATACATCCCAAATGTAATCCAGGCAGTACGCCAAGAGGTACCCCCTCTCCAAATGAAGGGATCAAAGCAGGTGCACAAGCGCTGTGGGAGGTGTAGGGAGTCTCTTCCCCTATAGAGCAGAGCCAGACCACCAATGGGGACTTAACCATATTCCTTTTAATACTGGGAACATAACAGGCATAAATCAGAGGGTATAGTGGACACTACAGTGCCCCAAGGGGGAAGGATTCAACAAAGGTTAGACACTTACAATCATTGACAAAAAACAGGGTTAACAAAATATAAGACACAAACAGCAGAACAAATGATACGGGTTGATGAAATATAAAAAGGCACAAAATGCAAAATGTCAAATGATGAGGAAATATAGGGCCTTAGTACCTGGAGGGGGAGAAAGGGGGGTGGGGAACACAATGGCCCTTTTCCACTGCAAAAAGATTTGCTTCTTGTTATCTCACTCACCCCAGCTTGGACTTAAACCCAGATTTCCTATGTGGTAGGCATGGACACTACCACACAGCCACTACCACTGGTGCCCCTACTCCAGCCTGCTAGGGGACTTGACCTTCCCAGAGCCCCGGCCTCACATCCAGCTGCCTGGCATCTGATTGGAGGAGCTGGAGGCAGAGCTGGGAACCTCTCAGGTCGCTGCTCAGATCCTTCCTGGAGCAGGGGGAGCCTCTCCTGCTGGCTGCAGCCTCTCCCAGGGGATCCTGGAGCCCAGCGGGGAGCCTCTCCTGCCGGCCACACGCCGCGCTGCTGAGGGTCCCACTGCTGCCTGCGGGTCCTGCTCTTTCAGGCTCTTCCGGGGCACTGCTCCTCCCCTCCTGGCTCAGCTCTGTGAAGCGCCTTCCTTGCTGTCCCTCACTGGTCTCTTCCTTGCATCAGTCCATGCTGCCCCTTTTATCCCCCTCCCAAGGGGCCAATCGGGACATGGGTGGGGGGTGAGTCTCTGGGGCCTGATTGCTGCGGAAAGGGAATCCCAAGTCCTCCAATCTTTTGCCCTTTTGTAACCCCTGGGCTAGGTCACTGCCAGCTAGCCCATCACACAAGCAAGCAGAAGAAATGGACAGAAGTTATAACCTTCATTTATGGACTTGAACATGTGGGTTTCTCTGAGTGAGTGCATGAGATTGAATCTAGGGTTTTGGTTCTGATACTACAGACATAGTGCCCAAGCTGCACAACTGAGAGCAAGATCCAGGTCCAAAGTTTGGGGATGTTCAGAGTGTAAATTTTGGTTCAGGCCTGTTCCTGATGAGCACACATTGACCCAGAAAACTGAGCCACTCATCAGACAAGAAAATATATAGCATGAATCATCTCATTCTAATCATCTTCATGCTCCAATATAGTATAGCAAGTCCTGTGGGGATGAAGCAATATAGAACAATCTCCCCTAGAAGAAAGCTCATAGTCATTTGTTCCATCTTACTCCATCCCCAGGTTTTATTATGGGAGACAGGGGGAGCCTGGCCCAGTATATATGAAATCAATTCTTCATGGGTCTCTTCCCAGGAATCCTTAGCTTGGGGACCAAACAGTATTGCATCTAGCTTTCCCATCGGGCTGGCAACAATCTTTCCCACTTCCATAACTCTAGTCAAAACTCCCTTCTGTCATGCAGAGTTAAGTTCCAGTGCTGGGGCCGCCTGCTCCTTGCCCTTCATCCAGTCCTCTCTTTTTTTGGTTATATCTCACATTGATATAAGGGATCTAGGATAGCGACTCTCTGTCTTGCTGAGTGCCATGCAAACCTATTGCAAACAGTGCTATAGAAATACTTAAAGGCCATGTCAGTGTTTTGAATTTGCCTAATTCAGGACTCAGCTCGTCATGTCACCCGATTCTCTTGACCCAAAGCTTGACTTCAGTAGGCATCTTTCCACTGACTTGCACGAGCCTTAGATTATCCCTGGTATGAGGGAACAGGACTATCAGATATGGAGGAAGCCCACACATACTTGCAGCTCCCTGGTTCTGCACCAGTCATCCAAAGCTGTGGGGAACCCTTCTTTTGTGGAGTGGAATGGGAGTAACTAAGAACTGCAAGACTGGGTTCAACTATAGACTTCATAACAAGCTAATCATTTCTGCATCTGATTTCTTTCCTTTCTTTTTATCCATGCTACATTTTTAATGGAGTCAGCAATAATTAAAGGCTGCAGATCAGTGGTTCCCAGCATAGGGGTTGTGATTCAGTGTAGGTCCCAGCATTTAATTACCCATGTTGCACCTGAGCTACTCTGTGCCTTTATTTACCCTAGCATAAAAACTAAATGAGGACAATTTGACCCTGTTTCATTTGGCCTTGGTTTGGGTATCCTAGTAAGGTAAGAACAGACACAGAAGCAATTACTGTGGAGTAGGTGAAGTGCAGAGAATCTTTTGTCCCTCTCAATTGCAGACACGTGGATAGCAGTAATTTGTGCTTTGCCTCACAAAATGTTATCCGACTGTAAGTGGGGCATTGACAGTAAAAACCTGGGAGCCTCTATTCTAGACAGACAGCCTTGGGGCTTTTATCCAGGGTGTAGGGAGAGCAGGGGCAGCAGCACTGGAAGCTTCCTTTATCTTCTACCATCACCATGCCTCAAGCCTGCCCTGGAGAGACCTTAGAGGACACTTGAACCTCTTCAACTTATTCACATAGCCACACCACTGCTGAGGTGACAACAAAAGTTCTAATTAATGTTAGTTAGTGTGGTTTCTGGGCTAGGAATTGGCTGTCATCATAAGCCTAATTCAGACAGACCACAAAATGGCTGTTAAATGGTACTGACATACCAGTCATGGGCTGGATTTTGTAGTATCAAAGTAGTTTTTCAAAGAACTTTATTTGCTTTTTCAGCTCTTATTTCTCAGTGCTGGGTCTAAAAACACCATCCACTCCAGTTTCATTAATGACACACCTGGCACAGATCTTGATGAGATTCTATTGTCATAGACTTGGTTCTTTTCCCCAACTTGGAAACTGTTTAAGTCTGCATCAGTGTCATGCATTTGGCTTTCTCTGATTCCACATTATCTGTTTTCCAGACTCCTCTGACTGCCATCTGTCTTCACTGCAGCAGGGATTAAAAATGCACATCAGAGAGTCTGGACTTAATATTTCAGCATGATAAACACTGAGCACAAAGGCATGACAGCATCGAACCAATAACCTGAACTATCATTCTCAGTTACTTTTCATATTTTTTACAAGGTGGCTAGAGAGGGGAACCTTGGAGAAATGAAGTGCAATTTGTTAGGTACAGAAAATATATAGATAACTGTGACATTCATCTGAAAGAGACCTGTTTAGCGAATGACTAAGGAAACATCTGTGCTCTAAAGCTATGCTTTGTGCTCACTTTCATGCAATAAGGAGCACAGGTTATTGACTAAGCTAGCTAGAGCAGAGTCCAGAGAAATTAGACTTTGGTGACTTTGTGCCTTCTGGCTTTGATCCTGTTGTTCTGATAAATCCTATGTGTTGTAAAGGACATTGGATCCTCAGCAAGCATAAATGGGTGCAACTCCATTGGGCTCAGCAGACCTTCAGTGTTTTGTGCTGCTCAGTGGTCATTCAATGCCAGGGAGGTTAGCATAGATCTACTTCATTGGGTCTCTGCATTCTGACTGATCAGCAGACTGCAGTATTAGCCTCTGTGAAACAGAGCAATTGAGTCAGACTGGCTCTAGAATTGTAAGAGGTGGAGCTCTCCGTATTTTCCTTTCCCAGCCAAACAGAACAGTAATTCACAATTAACACTAAGGTAATACAAATATGGAACTACTTACCCAACCTAACAGAAGAACCTCTGCATATAATTATTAACATACTTTTGTAATAGCTCAGGAATCACCATTCCATTCTGATGCTTTTAAGTAAAAAAGTGGGACCTCCACTTTAAATTGATAATAGGGGCTGGGGATTTGATGTCTTGGCCACTCTGTATTAATAGCCTTAATCACCTTCTGCAGGGTCCCATTTCAGCAGTAGCTCTGGCAATTGCATTCTGCATTTCCCTGAGTCCAAGCAGGGTTTTCTTGCTCGGCTGACATGTCACATTCTGGACTTTGCCTCGGTGAATTACTATCAAATGCTCTAAGGTTTGTATTTCATTTGCATATTGTACATTGGTAGCTGAAAAATTATTCATTGTATGTCAAAAAGAGTGTTGCATGTGCAAAATTAATGTCCTGCTTTTCTAAGGAACTTGCCAAAGCCCTCCTGATTCATCAAGGGTAGGTAGCTATTTGATGTCAATCATCTCTCTAGGTAGAGAAACTCTTTGGGTAGAGGTGATATCTCTTATTAGACCAACTAAATAGTTGTAAAAAAGTTATTCTTTGCAAGCTTTCAGACACATCCTTCTTCAGGCAAGAAAAGAAATTGAAAATGATGAAAGACATTAAAAATGGTCAGAAATATCTCAGGTATGAAAAAAGCCAGTCTTTGGAAAGCTGTTCTGTGGGAATACAAATGGAGAGGAGTTGCAAAGACAAAAGCAGGCTGGTTACCTGGAGTTATCAGGTGGCAGACAGGCTGTGGGGGGCCATAAATGCCTGATGTTACTATTTAGTCCAGGCTGTTGAATTTGGCTTTTTTCTTCTTCATGCTGTGAAGTTTCCATTTCAAATGGCAAAATGTGCTGTCTTCTATGTTTCAGGGATCTTGGCTGTAGCTGTACTGGTCTAAGCACAAAGGCAGACAAACTCTTTGGGTAGAGGTAATATCTTTAAATAGACCAAATAATAGTTGCAAAAAAGTTGTTTGTTCTTTGCAAGCTTTCAGACACACACAGCCTTCTTCAGGCAAAAAAAAGAAATTGAAAACGATGAGAGAACTTAAACATGGTCAGAAATCTCCCAGTTATGAAAAAAGTCAGTCTTTGGAAAGCTGTTTTGCGAGAATGCAAATAGATTCTTGCAGAACAGCTTTCCCAATGCAGATGCAAATACATTCTTGAGAATACAAATACATTCTCACAGAACAGCTTTCCAAAGGCAGGCTTTTTTCATACATGGGAGATTTCTGACCATGTTTAATTTCTCTCACCATTTTCAATTTCTTTTTCAGCCTGAAGAAAGAAGCGTGTCCAAAAGCTTGCAAAGAACAACTTTTTTTGCAACTGTTTAGTTGGTCTAATAAAGATATCACCTCTACTCAAAGAGCTTGTCTGCCTTTGTACTTAGACCAATAAGGCCACAGCCAACCTGAATCATCTCTCCAAGCATGTATCCATTTATTAACTAGTGGAGAATGCTCCCTTTTGCATATTGTTTTATTTAGTCTGGGTTTATGCATAAGGGAAGGCTTCTGCCTTTGTGTTTCCTACAGTGGCTAACAAATGGATCCAAATACTGTTTTTTGTACTTGCTCTATCATTCCCACAGCAATGAGAGCCTATCCATTCCCCTTTTAGCCTCAGTCTTAGGGTGCAGAAGATTTCCTGGGGGCATGAATCATAGGAATGTTAGATTTTTTTAGATCCTTTCTGAACTCCATTGAGAACTTCTCTGGAATATTTCTTCAAACTCTCCTTCAGTTGTTTGAGTATCCAGACCTTCTAAACCATGCACCCTTTCAATGAGACCATATGCTTGACAGTAATGAGGTCTTATCCCTTAAGCCAGGGGCGGGCAATTATTTTGGGCTTACTGAGTTTTGGCAAGCCATCAAGGGTTGCATGACAGGCAGCCACGGCAGATAAATATTAATTTTCTAAAATTTTTAGGGGCCCCGTGGGCTGGATAGAATGTCCTGGCGGGCCACATCCAGCCCCTGAGCCACATTTTGCCCACCTCTGCCTTAAGCATTATTAGAAACTATATAATTTTATCCAATTTGTTGTTTTCATTTAATTCCTTTGCACCCTTAGTGAAGACAAGATCACTGTAAGCCTTGAGTTTTCACCTATTCCTGCCTGTGGCTTTTCTTCTAGGTCCAATGTCACTGTTTTTGGTATCACAAGGGCTTGTACACCTACATCTAACCAAAAGTTAATGTCATACATGTCCTATTTGCTTTTACGGTGATATTCTATTCATCCTCTGCTGCAGTGTTATCCACTACCACTATGAAGAATTTCTTTGAACTAGCAGTGCAGTTATCATCCCGTTGGTCCTTGCTAAGCACACACTGCTTTCTATGTTCTGAAAGAAGCCAACCATCTTTAGGCTCCCCACATTGTTTTACAATACAGAGTGAAGTACTGTTTACACCTTCTCAAGTCATCTGCCATTTTTCTGGAGAATTTCAGCTCTGGTGGGGTTTTTAACTGCTCTCACTGAAACCTCTTGGTTTGGAACTTTCCTTTTGCTCATTATAGCAATTATTTGCTGTTTAACAATACCTTAGAGCCTGGATAAAGCTGACCAATATTGCAAATCAGGAATCACTAGCTTTTGTGAGAGCCTTGTAGAGGTGTTTTTCCCTTTATGCATTGCCACCAGTCGTCAAACACTTCAATCCGAAAGTTCCCTCTATTGCCCTAGCAGGGTATGGAAAGAAAGGGGGTTTATCAGATCGACTAAGAGTCTAGGAAATCCCTTAGACTGTGTTTGCTGAAGTATGAAGTCAGGTTTCTAGAAGTGTGCCATTGGCCCAAAAGCCTGCAGTGCCTCAGACTCTTCAAAGGTCTTTCACCTGAAAGGGAGATTAGCTGGGGCTGAATCTTGTATGACTCCAACTAAGAGGATCCCTGGGGAAGAGCTGCCTCCTAGGCTATGTCTGAAATGGTGACTAGAATCAGCTTGGTGTTTGCAATGGTGTATCTGAACTTTGTGGCTGCCCAAACCTAATGGAAGGTCAAGTCTTTCAGAAATACTTGACCTCTGCCTGCCCAAGGCCCTGGGAAGATTTAAGCCTGTGATGGTCTCTTTGCCATCTCTGGGTTGGACACCTGTTTGGAGGGAGTCATTAAGTAAGCCATACATTTAATGGCTGGAAAGTTTGGCAACAGTTTTTCAGCCAAACTACCCTTTGGCTTACCCTGAGGCTGGAATGTCTTGTCACTGTACAAGGTCACAGTTTTCCTCCTCTGTGTCCAATATTTTGTCCCTATTGGTCTCGCTACTTGTGTTAGAGGCAGGCAGCTCTGCCTCCAATGAACACATATGTTCACCTGAATCAGGATTCTCCTATTCTTGGCACATTTACAATAACATTAATGTTGCATTTTCATAAGGTGCTGTGTGAATAAATGCAAAACTAAAGAGTTGCTGTTGTGGCTGTGTGACCTGAGAGTTTAGAGCAGCAACAAAATAACCTTCCTGGTGTCATAGCAGTGAGAGAGAAAGAAAGGAGTCTAGCATGTTGCTCTTTGGCACACTAACAGGATACTAAAAATTGACTCCAGCCCCTGTGGGCTGTCTTGGAGGCAATGTCAAATTTGGCAAGAAGATGATGAAATAACAGAGAAAAGGTGATGAGCAAACTTTTCCAGAGAAAAAATTCTTATTAGGTATAAAAGCTTCTGAATTCAGTAAGAAGAGGAATAACCTGTGATTTAGGACTCTACTCAGGCTCTTGGAAACATGCATTTACAGTTCTGTGTCTCAGATTTCTTTTTGGAGGGGCCATCTACATTAAAGTCCAGTGAATGATGTAGAGCCTAAGGCCAACCTCTGTGCACTGGTTATCCCTTCTACAAAAGCTGGGATGATGCACTTTCTGGATGTGTTGTAAGAAGTGCTGAGATTGTGGGGTGCTAAGGTGTTGTGGTGATGAGCTACTATGGTGATAAGTATCTAAGATAAACTGGTGCAATTCAACTATGCCAGCTCAGGGTGTTGTCCTTGATGCCTAAAAGGTGGTCAGATCTGCCCCACCACCATGCTTCCTCTGAACATTAGTGAGGCTGACCTCGGGAACCTGACCTGTGCCCTTGACTTACATGGCCCAGGATGCACATGAGTCCTGGTGAGGAGGAGGGAGGCCTGAGAATGGACATATGGGAACACAATCTGGGTGAGGTCAAACCAACTGGAGAAGCAGGGCTAGTATTTCTTTAAAGCTCTCACCAAAGGAGCATGAAACTTCCTCTGCAAAGCAAATTGAAGTGAAACAGTCATTGGCCAGGCTTTGTTAACAGAACATTCAGTTTTCTGAAGCTTAAAAAGTGAAGAGCTCTTGGGTAGATGGAGCGTATTGAAACCAAAGTTAATTCCAGCGAAAAGCAAAGCTTCCTGTGGCCTCGATGGGTAAGAGTCTAGAGCAGAGTGACTAGGCCCCTTCTGTAATCTCTGTCTGGGCACAAAGGGTATTGGTGATTTACACTAACTGCTTTGGCAGGGGGAACAAATCCATCACTCTGCCAGAGGCTGTTGCTGCTACAGCATGTTCAAGCAACAATTTGTGTCCAACTTGCCAAGCAAAGTAATACATATCCTAGCCACACCAGGCAGGGCTGCACAGGAAGAGGGGGGAAATAAGTGGCGTGAGGAAGCCCACTGCAGAATCTGCTAGGACAGTGGGGGCCAACCTATTTGGCTGGCAGAGCACAAATTAGCCCTGCACGGTCCTTGAGTGCTACTTCAATTCCTTTCCCCAGCCTAATCTGCTGCTCTGCTTTCTGCTCCATCCCCTGTGCTCCCTTCCCAACCTGCTGCTCTGCTTCTTGATCTGTGCTCCCTGCCTCATCTTCTTTCTGCTTCCTGTTCTATCTGCTGCTGTGCTGCCTGTACAGTCAGTTAGGCTAGGGATGCTATACACAGAGACTGTTCTTGCCAGGGTGGCCACCCCTTTGCTAGAACATGGGTAGCAGTAGGTCCTAGAACCCTGCCCCTGACACTGCCAGTGGTCATCTCCATCCCAGTATATTCAGCGCACCCACCCCTGCTCACATACACCAGACCTGGAAGTGAGAGAGTACAGCCATTCTGGGGGCAACCCGCAATGGTCAACCTCACGCCATCAGAGACAACACGCTTCAGCTGTCAGTGGAGGGGTGCCTCATTTCTAAGTTTGGCATATGCAAGCAGAGTGAGTGAATGAAGGGTGTTTGTAAGTAGGCACTACCCACTTACAAACATGGCACTGAGGTCTGATTATTGCCTAGGAAACTCCTTAGTCAGATTATCATGAAAAGTCACTTTCCTAGAAAGCCTTTGTGGAAAGAGTGGTTCAAAGGTTAGGGTATTATCTTGGTAGTATGACAAAGGCCAGGTTCAACTCTCCACTCTGTTACAGGCTCCGTGTGTGACCTTGGGTCAGTTACACAGGGTGTAGAGAGATGTAACAATTATACTGGTACTGAATGATACCCCTATCAGTTGTTATACCTGCAAGCTCCTACTGCAATACAAGCATGGCAAAATCGCTGTAACGTTAACCCTGTTTCACTCAGTTGTGTCTCTCTACAGCCTTAGTCTCCTTCTCATTCTCTCTGCCTCTCTCTCTTTGCTCCTTAGTTTCTCCATCTGTAAAATGGAAGGAATTTTCTTCACTAGCAAGTTATATGGATAAATACACTGAAGACTGTGAGGTGTTCATATACTAGGGGGGAGGGGTGTTATAAAAGCACCAAAGACAGCCAGAATTAGTTGGTGGCCTAATGTACAGGAAGGCAGTCCTTGCAAGGGGAACTGAATAAGTAAGTGTTCTTCTATCGTTTCCCACTATTTGTAGTTTTTCATGACATCATGGATTCTCTTGGACCATGGAAGCAGTTTCTTTTGATAGTTGGGTCCATATACTTTTAAAGCTTGTTTTGTTGTGATATTAGCCCTTTCCAAATATAGGGCCTGGAAAAGAAGCCAGAAAGATAGATACAGCCCAGGCCTATCACCACGCTGATGAAAGCCCTACACAGCTGCTGCTAGATGAAGGGGCTCAACCATAGGACATGAAGATGTTTGAGTCGCATCATTGCTTCATTACTTCAGCCCAGCTCTCCAGGCCTGCATGAGGCACCACCCATGTCATGATTCAGCAGAGCAGCTGCTACTGCATGCTCAGCAATGCATGGCTGCTTATGTGATACTTTCTGTACTCAGAGAATGCTGATTTCTTTTAGTAGTGTTCTGGATGTCATATCCCCATGCATGTAGTGCTGAAGACTGACACCTCTGTGCCTCCCTCTATTCCAGCTGGCGTGAAGAGACAGAGACATCAGAATTACTCTTAATTTCATTCCATTATCCATGGCCCTGAGGAATCGTTCTGGCAGCCAAGAATAGCTGGAGTACAGCAGGGCTCTGTTTAGCCATGCCACCTACACACCTTTTGTGCCAGGACCTGCAAGCTGAAGATAAGGATGCTGCCTCTAAACCACCAAAAAAAACCTCTGTGGTCAGGTGAAATCCCTGTTTGCCAGATTTATGTAGTAACACAACGGGCATATTGTAATATCTTTGTATTTATACGTAGGCACACTTATGTAGTAACATGATGCACATATTGGGTGTATGCGCAGGTCCAAACTATGAGCTCCCTATCTCACCCAAGTAGTGTCACTGACTCCACTGTATTTACCTGGGGAACTGCTCACTACTGAGTATGAATTCACAACTTGGCCCAAAGGTGCTACAATAAATCCCTGTAACTTCCCTTTGTCTTCCCAGCCAGGCTAATCTAAAGTCTCTCATCCTAGAGGGATGAGAAATGCTGATGCTGGCGTACGTGTACATTCTAAACAGATTCACACTGTGCAGGCATGTCCCATTTTTAGTAAGAAAAGCAGAACAAAACACATTCATTAGGAAAGGATGCCCTTCTTCCTGTGCTTCTTTTACCAAACAGTTTGTGGCTGAAATGATGGTACAACTAAAAGGAGAAGTGAACTGGCAATGCTGAAAGCTTGCTAAAGCTCTTGGGAATTCTGCTGAATCACTGATCCAGGGGAGCAGCAAAGACAAAAGCAAAGAAAAAAAAGGAAGAAAAAGAGGAGGCCAGACTTTAAATGCAGATCCACTTTCTTTTCCAATGCAAAAGCTAGTATCTTATGATTTATCATACTTCATCCACCTGCAAAATGCAGCCATCTCTGGAGTGGAATACTGTAACTCGACAGTGCTACGCTAGCTAGCACTATGGAAGAAAGAGACTTGGGAGTCATCATTGACCACAAGATGAACAT
>NW_017728943.1:19050231-19093919 GCF_001723895.1 Crocodylus porosus
TATCTTGCTGGGATCCTATGACCCCAGCTGACTTCCTGCCCTTTGGGCAGGGGGGCTGGACTCGATGATCTTCTGAGGTCCCTTCCAGCCCTAATCTCTATGTTTATGTCTGTGAAATCTATGAAACTGTTTAACTGTCATTGTATAACATGGCTGGCTGGGTATGCAAATGTTTCCTGGCATGTAAGTACATATACGTACACAGACTCCAACACTGAGGAAGATGTCTAAGGTCCAGGCTGAATTGAGGTAAAGACATTGACATAAACCAGCTTAATTTGGCAGCTAAAAAAAATGAGTTCTTTTAGCTCACAAATCTATGCATCTGTCTTCTTAGATCATCTAAGACAGGGGTCAGCAGTGTTTTTGGCCAGAGTGCCAAAATCACCCAACCTCCACTCATGCCTCAACTTGGTATGCCAGAGATGGAGGAGCTGCAAAAAGCCTGATCCTCATTGCTGGTGGTGGCTGCATGCGTGCCTCTGGGTGGACAGTGGGGAGGAGCCAGGGCTGTGCTGCCCCAGCCCCTTCCCCACCATGCACTGAGAGCCTCACATGTACCTGTTGCTGCCATGGAGCCAATGCTGGGGCTCTAGAGCCCAGCACAGCTGTCTGCAGCTTCCCAGCTGCCTTTCACAGCTGGCCTGGGCTCTGGGCAGCTGTAGCAGGACTGGAAGGCTCCACACAGCTGTGCCAGGCTCTGCAGTCCCAGCACCAGCTCCATGGTGTTGGCAGCTGCACATGTACCACTAGATGCATGGTGGGGGTGGAGCCAGGGTTGTGCTGCCCCAGGCCCCTTCCTGGTCATACACCCAGAGGTGCACACACAGCTGCTGCACCCATAGAACTGGTGCTGGCCCGTGGAGCCCCATGCAGCTGTTTGGAGCCTCCTGACTGCAGCTGGCCCAGGCTGACGCTGCCCAGAGTCCAGGTCGGCTGTGACCTGCTGAGGAAAATGGCCTCATGTGCCATACTCTGGCACACGTGCCAGGGGTTGTTGATCCCTGGTCTAAGAACATGTGGAATTTCTCCTCATTTCAGGGAACATAGCACTAAATTGGCCTGTGGGCATGCATTAGGCAGAACTGACAGCTACACACTTGAGGAATGGGTATTGGCTAGTGTTTTATGGTAAATGCTTGAAAACTGAGTCTACAATGTATGTATCCACACAGCAGGCTAATGAAGACAATTCTTCCCATTTGACATATTAAGACAAAGAGAGAGATGGGGGAGGGAAAGAGAGAGGCAGACTACGGCTGTAGACAGACTTAAGTGTGGCCACAGTCTGGAACTCGACACTAAATCATTCTCTCCTGTGAAAGGATATGCTGTGGTTTTCAAATGTAAGGTTTTCTACTTACATACCACCAACTATTTAAAAGAGGATATTTTAACGATAAAGCCAGTAACCACTCACATCACCCAGAAGTGCAGCAGACACAGGGAGTGCAAACAACAGAGGTGGGAGCGATATTGTGGATGCTAAAGGAAAACTTGGTCTGTGGTCTGGAAACAGGGATAGAAAGTTTCCTATCAGAACAAATAGCTGTTTCATGAGAAGTCATTAGCCAAACTAGACATACTTTTCTTGTGCTTTCATATGAATACTATTGTGGGACCTCCTAAAGTATGAAGGATTCAGAGCCTTATTTAGCTGGACCATGTAGAAGAGGGGGAAAAATCAAGAGAGGATCCTCAGCTGGCTGAAATCAACGTTACCCTGTTAACATCAGACTGCTTTTAGGGAAACAGAGTCTGCTAATTTGGATCCCACTCAGGCCATAGCATCAGTGAGCTTAGAATGTAGTCACCTTGCTCAGCACTTTAAATGTTCCTTTCTGGAAAACCCATGGACTTATAATAAAGCCAGCTTCCCATTTACACAGTGCTATTGTGAAATGCTCATCATTCCAGCTTCTCCCAAAGAATTGGCATTATGCTTATGCTTGTTGTGCCCTGTTTTCTTCAGTTCCTTCTGTAACCCATCAAACACATCAACACTTTCTTGTTTTTGCAGTTGAACTTTCTGAAACAGAAACTAGACAACCACAGTGAAACACTCACCCTTTATTATGTCTACCATAACTGGCTTGCTAACATGCACTTTATGTTTAATAACAATTACAAACAAAATCCCTTGATATTTTTATGTTGTACAACTTTGTCAGGCTTATGGTGGTCATGCTTCTCTGGTACCTGTGGACTACCTTTCTTGCAGAATGCCCAGTACACAACACTGCCTGTTTTGTCATGCTGTGTTTTGTACTCATTTTCTGCCAACTTGGTACATCTACTTCCAATATGATTGATGGTGTCTGTAACCTAGTCACACACAGCTGATTTTGGATTTACATTTTCTTGCCATTTATCTTTGATCGCACATAGTTTCATGAAAATAGTCTGGTCCTGCCTGTCAAGGCATAATTAACCTTTCATTTTATTCTTCCTGATTTTCCCTGGATAAGTCACTCAATATTTCTGTGTGGGTTCTTGTAAAAATCTAACTTTGCACCAAGCAAGTATGAAAACATGATGCAGTACTAACATTACTGTACAGCAATGTGTAGACACGCCCGGAGAGGTCAAGCAATGATCATGCTATGAGTTAGAAATGGAACCCAGATTTCCTGGTGCCAGCTCATGTGATTAGACCATGCTGCCTCCTCTGCTCTGAGCACAAATATCTGCAAAGACCCTACCAAGGCAGCATGGAAATGAATGGACAAAGGAGAAAAAGGGAAATTATTTTGGTCTTCATTTGAAACATGCCTGCAAGTTCTCTCAGTGCAACACTTCCTTGTTAAGCCTTAAGCAGCTTCCAAACAGTGATCCCTAGTTTCAGCTTCACATATTTCTTCTATCAGAATAGCCTGGCTATGGAGGAAAGGTTACTAAGGGATTTGCTTTATATTGTACGTGGAATGACAGGGCTAGCACCTGTCTACTGACTCCCTTGTTACACAAATGGCTAAAGATGTCATATTCCTAATACGGGCACTGATTCTGGAAAGAATCTGTTCACAGTGTTGCTAAGCAAGTAGAAAAGCCCACCTGTGCACATTAATTCAGCAGACCAGTTTTTCCAACATGCGTGAATAACGGGCTTCATGCAGTATATGTCGCAGGTAGGAAAATACCGATAGTGCTGATTCAAAAGTCCCCCAGATCTGCTCCAATCCTAGTTGCAAGCAGATGGAAACTTAGCAACACATAAGTAAATCTGTAAAATCAGCAGTTCATCCACTTGCTTCTTTCTTTAAACGCAAAAAAGAAAAGAAAAATCAGATCAGTCTCTGGGCCAGATTTACAGCTACACTCTTTCCCCTCCAGACTGAGGGGCTCATCCAAGTCCAGAGAAGTCAATAAAAAAATTCCTTTTGACTTTAGTAGACACTGCATCAGGCCCCAAGTGATCTAGCCATAAAAAGCACTCCTTATCTTTATGCCACTTTGCTCTGAATAACATTCATCAGCAATCCTCTGCAGATCTCAAAGCACTTGGTGAGCATCAGTGATACCAAGCAGGAAAGAAAGTGCTCACATTTTAGAACTGCTGAAGAAGAGAGAGTGTGATTGGCAGGGAGCCAGGCTGATCCTTGAAATATGGTGACTAATTGGCTAAAAGAGACTTCTAAGCATAACTGGGTGGCATTTAAAATGTAAATGCAGGGTTAAAAATTCCCTTATCTGTGAAGCAAGGAGAGAAAAGCAGCACTGTTCCCCATACGCACAGTGGCATCTGTAGCTACATTGAGTTAAAACACAGTAGTTAACAGGGACCTAGATTCACTGTGGCCTGGCAGCTTGGATAGTCATTCACACCCAGCACAAGCTGTGTTACATCTCTTCTAGGCAAGAATGCATTCATTTTGTTTAGCTACGTAACTGCTCTAACCACCAAGCAGTGGAGAAAATGAGGCTCAGAACTTGCAATGCTAGCTGATCCCCCCCCTATGTCATGGTATTAGCCAGTAAACTGGCGCCAAGAAGACACTTTACTTCTTTCCTACAAGACTTGCAATTAAGTGCATCATGTGGGGGTATACATATTCTTGTCAGTCATCTGGCTGTGTCCACTGTCAAAGGCACTACTGATGTGCCTTGGCACCAGTGAGAGGTGTGGTGACAGAGCAGGTTAGGCACATTCTTACAGCTGCAAAGGTGGGAGTTCAAGCCCTGTTTAGCACTTGTAACACAAGCCACCCAGCTGTAAATGGGTACCTGGATACTTGGCTGGGCAAAAGTAGCTGGCCACCTCATTCCTTTGCATGCCACTGACTGCAGAATCTAGCATGCTATTTCTAGCCATACAACAGTGTCTTTGGTATCCTGTAGATCTGGTCCAAACTTCTCGCTGAAAATATTTTTCAATAGAGCTTTTTGCTCAAAAACAGACATTTCCATGAGGGAAATCTGTTTTCGATTTTTTTTCGGGTTGCCATTTAAAGTAGCGAGCTACTTGTTTTGGTTTGCCAGGAAGATATAAACAAACCTTGTTTTCATTTTTTGACTGACTGCCAAGACCTTGTGAAAGTTAAAGCTCACTTTCATTTTTATCTTTTTTTTTCATGGTGAGGTGGAAGCATTTCTTCAATGTTATCAGTTCCCAGCCCCAATTATATTGTTCCATGCATATAAAAGATAACGATTTTATACTGGAAGAAGACTTACTACAGATCACAGTTGTCGAGATTCATTTTCTGATCAGAGACTGGCTGTAACTGAATCAGTGGGTGGATCATTTCCTACCAGGGGAGGAAGGGGAGGGCTGGGCAGGGCAGGTGCTGGGCTGTTTATGTGGTGTCTCATTTTTCTCACAGTGACATGATACGCTGCAGCTGTTTCACTGTCTTCTGCCTCTCTCTTAGTTTGGATAAGGATGATCCTGTCTCAGGCAGGGGGTTGGACTACATCAGGGGTTTTTAACCTTTTTTAACAAGTATACCCCTTCTGTCTCAAAGTTTCAGCTCATGTACCCCTTTATATTTTTTTCTTGTTTTTAATGTTACCGATTATGTTCTTGCCGCTGTTGCCCGTCCTGAATGGAGCCCCAGCTGAACCCCCTGATGGGAAGAGCCTGGCACTGCCCTGGCCCTAGCCCGCAGTGGCAGCCCGCCCTTGTCCAATGCACAGACCCAGGGCACATCCCACCCCCCATGGCCTCCTGGGGTGCATGCCCCACGAGCTGCTTGAGGGTCCATCCCACACCCTGCTCAAACTGTGCAGTGCCTACCCCTGCCCCAGCCACACTCCCTTCCTCACTGCTGGGGCCTCAATTTGCACCCTCCCATGCCCCTTTCCTCACAGACTTACCAGCTGAACCTGGCTGCTCTCCATACTGCTGGGCTGCACTACTGGCTGCCTGCATGCTGTGCTGCAGCTGCGCACATGCACGGAGCATTTATCGGCCACACTATGAGCTACATCAGCCAAAAAAAGCTGATTGTCAATACTTACCCATTTGTTCTGCATACCCCCAATGACCTTCTTAAGTACCCCTAGGGGTATGCATACCCCCGATTGACAACCACTGGACTACATCACGGGAAGAGTAATGTGTTTGAGCAGAGTGCCAAAAACATCCACAACCTCAACCAGTAAGATGTTGGTGTGCAAGGGGCAGACAGCAAGGGAGCCATGAGGGGCGCAATCCTTGTTGCGGCACTGCAGCCCTGGCCCCTTCCCTGAGTTGTATATGCCAAACAAAATGCCTTTGCATGCCACATTCTGGCATACATGCCAGGGGTTGTCTGCCCCAGACTAGATTACCTGTGGAGATCCCTTCCATACCTATTTCTCTATGATTCTATGTACACACACACTTTCTTTCTCTCTCCCTTTCCAGTGTCTGTACTCCAGTTAACTAAAAGTCTGGGGTCTATGGAATCTAGTTTATGCATGATTTGCATGTTTCTGAGCTGCAGTTCTGTGGAGCTCCTCTGTGAAGTTCATCCTAAAGAGCTGAGGAACTCCATTGGCCTCAGCTAGACGCATGCTTGAATAATACTGCAGTGCTCAGCGGCCTGGCAGGATCAGAGCTCTGGTTCAAGCAAGGCCTTCAGAACCTGTAAACAACTACATTATACCACTCTTCCATTACTGAACTCTTAAGCAATGAGTACTGCATTTCTGGTCATTTAGTATTTCTCTACACCACAGGAACAGAGCTAAACAACAAACATAATCATGACCTTGAGTGCAGAATTCAAAGCCTCCTGGGAATCCAAAAGAGTTTTGGATAAACAATTTTGTTGTGTGCGTGCTTTTAATAAGAAAAGGTCTGAGCTAGATATGCAGGGTGGAAGGTATGAATGGTCCCACCTTAGCCCTTCATGGCATATAAGGACTTGAAAGTCACCTCACAGATTTTTAGGTGGTTGTATATATGTATAATAATACACTGCCATACCTGGATCTATGACTTCCTTCCCATGAGGCATTTAATTATCACCAAGCAGATAATATGCATATGAAATATATTCACAGCACCATTCCCTTCTCATTCATCTTTCCAGGTCTTTTCCACACTCCAATATTATGCTAATACTGCAAATTCTCTAGGATAGGGATTTTCTTGCTTTTTCATTCATTTGAACAGTGCCTGATCTCAATTAGGGATTGGATGATGATAAAAAAAGACTAATATACAACTGTTTTGCACATTTGTTAAATTACATTATGATAACATTTTATTAATTCACAAGGGTATTAACTAAGAACTTAGTTATTTTCAAAATATCATATTTAACATTGAGTATAACAGCCGCTTGAAGGGGCTGTGAGAACTCACAGTTATAATTTATGAAGTGGGCTACCTGGTCCTCAGGTAACAGCTATTTTGCCTTATCCTCATAGCTTGGGACCTTGTTGGTCTTTGAGAGAAGACGTCAATTCAGTTTATTTCTATGAGCTTTATAAAGAAAAATAAGCAAGAAGGTATTAAACTTCAAAAGAAATCTAGTGTTTAGATAAAAACTACTATATTGTGGGTGCATCTACATGAGATGCTTTATGGTGCAGTGGCATAATTTACTGCACAATAAGCATGCACATTTACATGTGCACGCACTTACTGCACAGTAAACTTCACTACTCACGAGTAAATCTGCTACCTGCAAATGTAAGTAGCAAATTTACTTGAAAGTATTTCAAGTGGCATGTGTAGATGCCAACTGGGAGCAAATTTGCTCCTGGTCAGCCCCACCAGTAGGGGGCCAGCCTCACTGCAGCCCCAGGGCCCCAGGGCTGGGACCCTCTCCTGCCCCAGAGCGGGCCCAGTTCTATGTTTTTCCCAGCCCCAGTGATTGTCCAGGCGGGCTACAGTGGGGAGTGCAGGAGGAAGCATTCAGGGAGCACCTCTAGCATCCAGTGCTGTGCTCCCCCGGTACAGCTCACCTGGGGCCTTGGCAGAGGGGACCCAGTGAAGCCAGAGGGCCAGCACCATGGCCAGCAGGAGCCTGGGGCATTGGGCATCACTGCCAGGGGCAGGGGCTGGAGCAGCCATGGCATCAGGAGACAGAGGTTGCATCAAGACAGCCACCATGCACTGGCTCCAGCCTCTGCATGATGGTTCTGGCCAAAAAAGCAGCTGGCCAGGGAGCAGGGAGTGGGGCTGCCATTACAAATGGCTGGCAGCTGCTGGCAGTGAGGCCGGAGCCTCAAGCTCCCTCTGGTGGTGGCATGGGCCCATTGCATGGCCTCAGGAAGCAGGAGCAGTTTGCTGTCTTATTAGCAGCAAATTTGCTTCCACTTACCTGCATGTGTAGATGCCTGCCCAGAAGTATTTACTCACAAGTAGTTTACTCACAAGTAAACGGGTCCCAGATGAAATGCATGTGTAGTGACACACCCTGTCACTACAATAATTAGGAATTAAATAATAAGGTGAACAAGTTATGTTCAAAAACCAACAGATCAACGAGGTAAAAATGATATTGATGTAAGTTGCTCAATCTATCAAATTATTAGAGCAGGTAATCAAATGTGGTTAATAACTCAAGAAACCCTCTCTCTCAATCCTGTTTCCACAGACACTGACAGACCTAGCTGGCTTTCTGCTGTCTAATATAGCCCAAACAGAAGATTTTGCCCACAGCAGGGAGATCAACTTAGCTGATGAAATCAGATGAGTAAAATCAACTCATCACTGTCTGTTTTGGTTTTAGACCCTGAAGATATTGCCTGTAGCAGTAAAAACACATTAGCTTATCTTAAGGATGTACACAACCCAAAAGATTTCTTCAGTGAAAACCACAGTACTATTCCTTGTTGCCTCCTTAAATCTCACTGTTGTTATGGTGATTAATATTATTCTTTTCTTGCTCTCCCACCTACAGAGCACGCAAGTTTACCAAATTATTTCAGAACTGAAATGGTTTTACTAAAGAATGCCTATAGCTTACACTGCAGCAGCTTTGGATAATACCTATTATAAACCCCACTACACAAAAACAAAAACAAAAACCTTGGAATAGCCCAATAGCAGAATTAGGCTTTAAGGTTAGGTAATCACTACTGGTGCTGTTACCAGGAGGTGACTTTTGAAAAGTCTCTCTCTGCATTCACCATCTGAAAGAACACCAGAAGTAGAAAATAGAAATCAAAAAGAGACAAGGGGAAAACAAGATATTTAAAACAGGCAAGGCTGAAATTTTTTTGGCTTTGTGGTCTTGGTATCACAAATTGTCATGTTGTGACCACAGATACTACATAGGCAATGGAGTAGCTGTAGAGCTTTTTGCCAGAAGACTTCTCTCAGACGGTAGAAACAAGTTAGACTAGTTTAGTTTGTAACATGGTCTTTAATAGGGCTGAGCAAAACGGACCCTATTCTATTCAGATTTGGCCTGAATCAGGGACAGTGATTCGATCCATTGATTTGGATCATTGTCCCCGATTCGATTCAGCCGAATCTGAACCTGATGATTCGATGAATCAGCGATTCGGTCACGGGCACAGCTTTAAAAGTATTTTTCTACGTACCTTGAAGTACCAGCACAGCTCATGATAGCTGCTGTGCTGGGGCAGATGCAGCTTCCCACAGCAGTATGGGGGGCTCTCCAGCATGCTCAGCAGCGAACCTGGAAATGGCTCAGAGATTGGCCACAGGGGGATCCCAGATCCCCACCCCACATACCCAAGAGGCATCAGTTGCTGAGCCGGGGAGGTGTGGGAGGGGCCCTGAACATGGTCCCCGGTAGACTAGGAAGTGGACTGAAAATGCTTCTGGTCTACTTCTGCGTCTGCTGCTGAGAGTGCTGGAGAGATGCCCGTGCTTCTGTGGGATACTACATCTGCCCCAGCAGTGCAGTGATCACAAGACCCTGCTACCTAGAGGTATGTAGAAAAAACATTTAAAGTTGTGTCTATGTCCGCATCATTCAGGGAGATTAAAGGGTCCCCTGATTCAATTCAGGTTCAGAGATTCGGCCACTGAATTGGGCCAAATCTCCGCCGAATCAAATCACAGACCCTAGTCTTTAAATATTCCTCAGCTTGGGTGGCTTGGTGAAGGAAACCTGGAAGGGTACTTGCATCAGATGGTGGGCCTGCAGGCTTCACTTTTGTCTTTACCCTTTTAAGTCTCCCTTCTAAGGGGTGGCCCTTTTACTCTGCCAAAAGCAATTAATCACCGTTATAGTTTTGGGGCCAGTGAGGTGGGCTGTATAGTCTGTGATACAATCAACATGATCCAGTCTTGGTTGGTGGGGTGCAGTCTTCAGTCTGAGGGCATTCTGGAAAGTCCTGTTCAGGAAGGTCAACTGTGTTGAAAGAGTGCTGTTGCAATCGTATGCCAACCATATGCTGTTGCAATCATATGCCAAAGGATCCCTCAGACTGGAGTTACATCAAGGCCCTCTTCGGAGGAAGTTGTCTCTTGCCTCCCATATGAAATAAAGGGTCACAGGCCCCACTCTTGCATCAGTTAACCATTACAGACCTAATCAGGTCATTAAAAATAGCTAATGGCTTAGTCGGCAAATCTGTCTTTCACCTGTGGATCTTTTTGCATCTCCCAGCACACTAGAAACAAATTTTCAGCTAGCCTATGACAGTCTGTCACAGCTTTGCATCAAGCAAGACAATTAGGGAAGTATCTGTGTAAAAGATTGCTTCTACCCAGACAATTTTGACCTAGAAGCAAAGGATTGCTTTTAGAGCTTCTCAACATAAGTTCCATTTAAGGTAAAACAAATAAAGCCAAGATTTCTCTCACTCGTATTATGTAACAGAGAGGCCAGGAAAAATAAATTACAACTCTGGATGCACACATATGGTCCATAGTACATGGGAGGGAAGGTTAATTTAGTATACAAAATAAATCTTTGTATAAAATGCTAGGTAAGGCATGTTTTTCATGTTAAGTCTGTCTATACAATTTTAAACTGCTGACTACCAGAACAAATATTATATTCCCTGGGACAAATTTTGGAGGTTTTTCTGCATTGATTGTCTCAACTGAATCTTTTAGTTTCTCTTGAAAGTAACATCATACTTGATTATGAAATAATCCTCTATATGTAATCACAGTATAAACAGTGTGGAATGTGTTATGTAAAGGCAATAAAAATGAAGTATAAAATGTATTATATCAAAATTAAAAATGACTAAGGTTATAGAGGCAAAAATTAAACAAAGGAAAAACAATGCAGGTTTCTCTCACTTCATGCAGTACATGCATTCCTGGAAAACTGTGCATAACTCAAATTTGCATAAAGGGAACCTACTTTATAAGGTAACAAATAGGGTATGTTCCCATGGCAGTGACGGAGGGAGTGGAGCTGGGGCTAGGGAAGGGGCAGGGAGAGAGAGGGGTGTGGCGTGGCGCAGCCCAGCGGCTGCAGGTAGATGGCATCGGCCACTCCTGGGGCTACCGCAGGGAGAAAAGCAGAGGGAACTGTCAGTGGGTGCAGGGTGCAGGACGGGGTGGGGGGAGGGGTTGCGGCTCTTGCTGCTACTTGCACCCTGGGAGGGCTGCAGGCTGCGGTGCTGTGCCGGGCTCTTTCCAAGGGTGTGTGCCCCTGCCTGTGTGTGTGAGATGAGGGCAGACTGCCTCTGCAGGCTGGAGGTGGTGGTGGCACTGGACTCTTCCTGGAGGTGGGACTGGGCTGTGCTGCACTTGGGGCAGGTGGCGGTGGTGCTAGGAGGGGAGATTGGGGGGGCTATGGAGAATTTTGGGGTGGCTGCAGCCCCCTCCCAGTGCGACCGCTGCCTGCCCTGAGCTCAGTGTGGTACAGCTCTCTAACGGGAAGTACCCAGCCCTGCCACTGGCCCCAGCCTGCAGCAGCAGCCTGCCCTCATCCCACATGCAGATCTGGGGGCACATGCCCCCAGGAACAGCCCTGAGCGGCTCCCTAGCCTGAAGCCCTCCCAGGGTGCACACAGCAGCAAGAACTGCACCCCCACCCCATCTTGTGCTCTGCACCCACTGGCAGTTCCCTCCACTTTGCTCCCTGCTGCAGCCCCAGGAGTGGCCCACGCCACCTGCTCCAGCCCCGGGCCATGCTGTCCCCCCTCCCCCTGCCTCTTCTCCTACAGAATTGCCATGCATATAACGAAGTTACCTCACATATAATGGATTTGGGATGTAAAAAGGGTCAGTGGTGACATGTAGGGAGTTCATGGGGGTGCACGTGCATCCCCTGACAGCCAGTGTTCCCCACTTAGGTGACAGGCAGGGGAGGCAGGCAGAGCACAAGTGTCCCCCCTGTGAGTGCTGGCCGGGAAATTGGGGTGCCAGAAGAAGCACCGCTGGCACTTCTGGGTGCCCTGCTAATGCTTCCTGGTTGGTGTGATTGGCTGTGGGGGGAATCGCCCCCTAGTTGGCAGGATCACCCCCTCAACTCAGGAGGCATCAGTCACCCATGAAAAGGGTCATCACATAAGAATGAATTTGCATATACAGAACCCACATAAAGTGAGGGAATCCTGTATAGGCATCAGGCAACTCATCCCTCTTGTTGGGGAATTAGTAAAAATCATACCGGGTGCTGGATGAGGCATTGGATTTGTAATACAATTCAGAGCAACTCATTTCTAGATCACCATTCCAAATCTGGCCAAACTACATACCTACCACCCCAACATGTCACCATGTGCTAAAGTGTCATTTGCTGTCTGGCATGGCATCAGGCTGCAATAAGGCAAACCTCATTGTATCACATCCTTGTTTTGGTCTGAGGACCTTCTCAAAAGTAAAATTCAAGATGAGCTTCCCCACATCCTAAAGTTATCAGTGCTGACAGTCACAAAGCTGAGATCCATCTTCAACCTTGGTGTTCTATCAGTCCTTGTTGCTGCAAGGCATTCAGGTTAGAAGTGAGCAGCAGGATATTGAAGTTAGACAAATACTGTGTTTGTGCCAAATACATTCATCCAAGACAATTACAGTCTTCTTGGCCTGCTGACCCTTTGTTCTAGGGTACATAGTTTGATCCCATTGTCAAGACTCAAAGAATCGGCATAGAAGGGTAATTAAGAATGTCACTGCTTTCTGAATTTCTTTGGCAACCTAATAATTTACAATGTTGGGAATTTGCTACTGAGTATCAGCCACTGTCTGCTGTCCTTGTGCTTCCACATATAATGATATCTGAGCTGTTCCAGTCTCACACACAAGTTGGATGGAGGCAAATAGTGTGGGGGAAGCGTAGAGGATTATTATTATTTTACAAACCAGAGATACCTAATGCATTGTATGCAGTGTTCTTTGCCCCTGCCCAGGTTTTGCAGTCTTTCATTTTCTCTCTTTGAGCTTCCCTCTTTCAACAGGTGAGTGAGCAGTAACACATGCAATCACTGCTGTGCCTATCTGCAACACAAGTGGTTTAGCTTATATCTTTTCACCAGCTAGCCAGCAAGCAGCCACATTTTCAAGCAATCACCCACAGAGGTTTCATGGAAGAGCAAGTATAATCCAGCATTGCTTTTCAGCACTAATTACAATACAAATCCTGTTCTATAACAGGTTCATTTGCTTCCCACCAGTTTCATGCCAGCTACTGACTCACTCACCACCAAAAATTTCCTCTCTTCTATACTCCTGTGTTGCCTGACTGTTAGAGTGGTAATTACACAGACATGGAGGAAACCACCTGATGGACACTCTTTAGATGCTGTTGGCAAGACAGGAACATGCAGAACTAGTATCATGCCATAGTGACCCGCTGTAACTTGGTGAACAGGCCCTGTGATCCTGGTTTTGGTGGAATGATCAAATTAGGAGACCAGGAATGACCAATTTAAGGCACTGGCCAATGACAATTTTAGGTGTGTGCATGTGATGTGTTTAAAGAAACAAAGCATTAGGCTGCTGAGACAGAATGTGGACAGCATGATGACCACAGGAAAACTAAACAACAATACCTGGAAATGAAGTCATCAGGAGAAAAAAAATACATAAGGGGGGATCTTCAGGGCAACAGTTGGGGTGCATCGACCCCCAGTCTCCAAGTCTGCTGATGTCAAGCAAGAACTACAAGGTGGCACTCGCATACCAGCTGAAACCATAGGACTGGTAAATGAGTAGGTCTGTGTAGTCATTTTGATTGCATTAATCTTATTTGCTATCACTGTGTATCAATAAAATTCTCCTCTTATCAAATGGAGATGCCATGATCAGTCTAATTTTAAAAGGTTCAGTCCACATGGAACAAGGTATCAGGGCTGGTTTGTAAATCCAGTGCCAACTCTGCTTTGCAAAACTGGATAGGAAAGTTCAGCTCCACAATTCAGATTGGGGTAGGAAGGAGGGAAAGAGGTCAAAAGTTATAGCTGATCCCAAAGCTAGCATGATTAAGACATATCATATCCTTTAGCACATAGGCACATTAACCAGTCTTCCACCATGCCCCTAGTCCCCTTGCACAAAAATCATAGCACAGTATACATGTATGAAAAGGGGTAAAAAACATTTCAAGAGCATACTTGCAGGCTTGTGCTGTTGAACTCACTGTGTTATAGCTGCTCATGTCTATTAGTGCCATGGTGTTCTGCATGCCCAGAGAGTTACATTGGACCTTTAGGCAACTCAGCAACTCTCTCTCTCCATAGCTATTCCATCCTGCTTATTTATTTTGTCTCTCCAGACTCTTAAACTAGGCTTATCACTGTGGTATAAGATACTCAATAAACCTGAGGGATTGTTGGATTCTTCATTTTAAGAGAGCTTTGTATCAGGATACTAGTGCTAGACAGGAGACAGCATTGGTCCTTGAGTTTCAAACTTAAAGGACATTATGCATAACATATATTGTTTAGTTATTTCAATGTCATTTGAATCTTGAACCAAGGATTCCACAGCCACCTTCCCTCACCAGTGCCAGCAGCACTGTTTTGCCTTTTCAGTTTATATAAAATCCAGGACATAACTAAAGGGTTGTTGGTTGTAACTGTGTTGGTCTAAGGACATAGGCAGACAAGGTTCTTTGAGTAAATGTGATATCTTTTATGAAGGCACTTATTTTCTTCTCCACTAAGCCTAAGCCGATACTAAACTAGTTGCATCTACAATGGCTTTTAGCCCTTCTAATCCCCTATGAGATATTTTATTCGAGTTGACTTCTTAGCCTGATCTCTTTATCACCTTTGCTGCAAGAATATCTTTTGAGCCTTTGATTATACATTGAGGTAACATCCTGACATCAAAACTGTCCTAATGATTTCACGTTAGAGATGGGACTGGATATGTACCCACACAAGACGGAGCCAATGATCCTACTAATTCTTTTTCCTGCAGACCAATTAACTGCCTACAGCCAGGTTAAAATCCTTGGCTCCTCTCCCATTGAGTGCATAAGCATGATTCAACAAAGCACTTGAATGCAAGACCTGGGAGCACAGTCTTCAACTACCTGACCTTATGATGGAGTCAAGGGAATCCAGCTAGGGCATACTCCTCCAGCCAAGAAGAATAGTCATAGCAACTGAGAAGGCTCCTCTTGGGGTCTAGCTGAAAAAGCATCAGTAGCAACTGTGGAAAGGAACTCACTGCTCGTTCCAAAGCTCCCCTTCAGTACCCTTGGTGTGCCCTAGTATAGAGCAAAAGGCTAAACACATGCCTTGTCCACATTCTGCCAGCAAATTTTGAATGCATCTATGCTGATAGCTCCTCTGTCATGGCAGAACTCTCCTTTCTGCCAGTAGTATTATACCAGCTCTGCCAAGTGAATTTAGGTTTCTGCTGCCACTCAGCAGCTCAGAAGAGGAGCATGGAGCTGCTCTGGTATCTTCTGCCAGACTGTATGGTCCATTCAGCAGCTGGTGCCTTCCTAGAGTGCGCTTCATAGTTTGGCATTACAGCTGCTGTGGTGGAGCCTCATGGAGCACATGGTTCCTTCTACACTCTAACAGGGAGGTACAAACAAGCTCTATTTTGGAGCTTAGGAGCCAATATCAACAAATTCATGGTGAACACAATGGGCTGAACCACAACCAAAGTCAGAGGCACAAGCCTGTATACAACTGCTTAGATCAGTGGTGAAACTGTCCCCAAAGGGCATGTCTACACATATCGCTATGATGCCATTGTTTCTGTGCTGTCATTTAGTACCTCCTTTTGGAAGTACTAAAAGATGGCACAGTAACAGCCCATACTGTGTCATGCAAGCTGCACATGGTTATTTTTAGGTAATACATCACAATAGTGACATCCTATAACAAGGTAGTGCATTGCTATGGTGATGTACCTATGGCATCATGGTTCTTGCTGCAGCTGTTACACTGCTGTAGTGCATTGCTAAGGTGACATAGCATCACATGTAGACATGCCCAAAGGGTCTGAGATGAGGAGTACTACAATGCTGAAAAGAGGTCAAAGCCACCCCTATGAGATGGTGACAACCACTCAGAGGTCATTGCATAAGGCGCAATTAAGTATTTGTACAGATGGCCCCACTGGGCTGCTCTCTGCAGATGAGCAGAGAAGAGACTTGGAACACTGTAACATATTCTCAGCACAGAGCAGAGCATTTAAACTGCAGATACCTTTGAGGTCAGCTCAGAAATGAAAAAGAGAGACTGCCACTGAAAGGAACATAACAGGAGCCTGGAAAATGATAATGCAAAAAAATCAAGCCAGATGGGAAGTGTTTGAAGGGCTTCACTGGTTACAAAAGAAGCAGGAGAAGAAAAGAAAAGGAGATGTAGACAGAGGTAAATTCCTGTCATTTGCAGCCAACCTAGTGAGGCCCAACACAGGGCTGGACAATAGTTCAGGATGAGATTGTGCCCACCTGGTTTCGAATATCCGGTCACATGCCACGCGGCCCCTGATGGTCGGGGGTTGTTCATCTGTCTGTCCCTGCTGTCTCACCAAGTGGATGTCTCTCTCCCAAGTAGTCTCTCCCCAATCTCGCCTGCCACGACTTTGGATTTTGTTCTAGTGGTGGGTGTCCGACTGTCGGGGTCTCTTGATTATGGGACAGCTATATGGCAATCTTCCATGAGGCTCCACCTCCCCTCTACCTCGCCCTTACACCCTGCCTTGATGGGTTCATGATGTTCTTTGGCCAGTTTCCCTGACTGGGGCTCTGCGTATGCTTGCTGAGATGGATATCAGCCTGCGGGGTCTAACCCTACCTCCACCAACAGCACCTAACCTCTGCCTTGCCTCCCAGGGGATAGTAACCCCTTCTAGGCCTAAGCAACACTTGGGCTCCAGATGCCTTGCACCACAACCCCTCCAAAAGTGGGAAACAAAGAGAAGTTTTCAACAACAAGAAAAAAAAAGGAAGATATACAAAAGAGAAGGGAGGGAGGCCCCTCTGCCCTCTTACCATCTACGCTCACAGCCTGCCCACCAACGCCAGGCTTTAGATGCCCAGGATCCCTAGTTAGCCCTAAACTGGGTCCAGGCTAGACTGCAGGCTTCAGCGCTCCCCTCCTCACTCTTTGCCCTGTCTGTGGGCTTGCTGGACCTGCAGTGGCCCTTTCTCCATGCACCTCCCCCATGTTCCTCATCGGGGGGCTCTATGCCACTGGGACCCGTCTTCTGCAGCCCCCTTGCACTGTTTATGCCCTTTGTCCCCTACCTGGGGCACCTCCTCAAGCCCCCTGGAGCCTGGGATGATCCCACCTAGCCTGGCGTCTTGGTGGCGGCTGTCCCCTCCTGCTCCTTGGTAGTAGCTCCTTCCACTCTTTCCAGTCTTCCAAGCTTGGTCCTCGGTCTAAGCGAATGGCAACCGCTTCTTTGCTTTCTGTGCTGCCGCTGGCAGCGTTGTTCCCACAGCGGATTTCGCTGCGCTCACCCGTGTTGGGAGAGGCAGCTCCCCACCCGTTTCTCCCCCGTAGGGGCTCTGGGAGAATTCTCCCTGCTAAGGTCCCTGTAGGTCTCCTCCCTCCTTCATTGCCAGTGGCTTCTTTTATATCTGCCGGCCGGCTCCTGCCGCTGGTGTTATCCACTGGCTGCAGCTGTATAAAGACGCAGGTAACAAGCTGCTTGGGTCCTGCCTCAATTTTCGGCTTCACCGTGGATCCTGATTCTCGTAAGAAGTTTTTTGTTCCTTTTCTTTTCTTTTTGCTTTCCTCAGCAGGTTCCTGGCCCCAGGGTTCCCCCCTGGCTCCTTGGGGTCTGCCCCTCTGTTTCTCCCCATGACAGAGATATATACCTTAAACATTATTCATGAGAGAACTCCAAATGCCATAGGGATTATTCCTTCAATAGAAACATTCTTCCCATAATTTCAGCTTCAGAATTTTTCATTTCTGACACAAATCATTTTTAACAAAGGGATACCAGATGTGTGTGCAATGCAGGTATATTTGGAACTAAAATGAGTGAGACCTGTCATAGAAGGAAGATTGAGAAATTTATTCATATCAGTACAGATCTTTAAAATGACTCTGTTGCCTGGATCTGAGGAAGCTATTCATGAAGGGGAAAAAAAACAGCACAATTTTTAAATCTGAAATTCCAATGAAATTCCAATACTTATAAAAAAAAAAGGGAGAGATTTGGGGGATATGTCATATTTCCTTCCTCTTAAGACTAACTCCAGTTCTGAATAAATTATTCAGTGGTTTGGCTCTCTTTCCTCTTCACACATTCCCCATAGACTGACAAACTACATCAATCCACAATGCTCTTTGACTGATAAGTTTTCCTATACGTATATGTGAGCATAGGGGTTTTAGCAACATACACAGAGCAAGTGCATTTGATATTCACAAATCAGTGCTCAGTCTACTTGATTGGAACCTTTATGCCACACACTTGCACAACTGTGGATTCTTTATGCCTGTTAGAACTGAGCTAGTCAGGAAACAAAGTAATCCACTGTGACTTTTTAGACTTCTTTTAACAAATGTTTCTGTGAACATTTGACTTGTTTTTTCCTCTGTGTACATGAGGATAAATGACTACTATGGGAAAGCCCCTTAATAAACGCAGATGTATATCATTCTTTAACTGTAAGCTTTAAAGTACTTAAATACCTAGAACCAGTATTTTTAAAAAGTCCTTGATTATCTAAAGACTCAGACAAGCACTTAGGAGAACTTGAAAAAACACCTAATCCCTGGGTTCATGGCTGTACTGCCTCAGATGCCATCTCAAAGCTGCTGCCAAGAAACAAGCCCCACAAGACATATGCTGTGTTGAAAGAGTTGTTGTGTGGTCTCCATTACAGTGGTGCCAGGTACACCCAAGGCTGAGATCTAGAGAGCATCCCCAAGCAACAACTGCACACAATTTTTTTTGACAAGCTGTGTATTGTGTAGGAAGTGATTTCAGGTAGTGATTTCAGGATGCTACCTGAGGGGCAAACATATCTCAGCTTGAGTAAGTCACTGAGGTTTCTGACTATCCCACAGGGGACTATCCCACAGGGGATCTTTAGGCACCTAAGTATCTTTAAAAGTGTGACCTCCATCACATCTGGATGGCAGACTCTGTAGTCAGACTCCTTAGTACATAAAGTCAGAAGACATGTATGACATGCAACACTTTATCTGTGGTGCTTCTAACAAAGATAGCTTTCCCAGATGCATTGTCTCACCCCTCTCTCCCTTTACTTTTTTAAATGCATCATTCTTTTTGATCCCCTTCTCACTTGGCACAGATCCTGTTGGCTTGGTCTCCATAGAACATTTTAACCTCCCTGGCAGCTTCTGTTTTTTTCAAAGCAGGGACTCTGTGGGTACATCTACACATGCAATTAACACATAGCAATAAACTCCAGTGCAGTTTGTACCAGAGTTTATTGATCCTGGGTGCCACACCTATAGGTGCACCCAGGACTACAGCACATTGAGCTGGGGCAGAGCAACCCCAGCTGGCAAGGGAGCCAGGGGGTCAGCCTGCCAGATCCAGGCTGCTTTGCCCCAGCTCAGCATGCTGCAGAGGGACTGGCTGAGCTACAAGGGTGCTACAGTGCAGGGCTAGCTGGCAGGCAACCCCTGCACTGTAGCACCTTCGTGGCCCAGTCAGCCTAGGTAACTGTCTAAACGTGTTTCAGCACATGTAACTACTCCACTGTAGGATAGTACTTGTCCCAGAAAGTACTATCTTACAGTGGAGTTAATTAATTTACTGTGCCCTAATATGGGTGCATGTGTAGACAGTGACACTACTGCAGAGCTAATTAGTTATCTCTGCATTAAAATGCAATGCACGTGTAGATGCTCCCTATGTCTGTTTTTTTTCATATACAGTAACTCGAGTTAGGCAATGCTGTGCCCACATTTTTGCTGGTTTGCTCCTGGAAAAGCCCCTTTTGAAGCCTAGTGGATTCAGCAAGAGTCTTTCCTTCAACTCAGGTTAGACAGGGATCCAGAACCTGAATCAGAAATGGCCTGTAGAAATTACTAATGTTTGGGTCTTAATGATTTTCTGGTACACTGGACACCTGCCCAGTCAGCTTGAACCCCTCATAGGATGGTTTAATTCACCTCCTGCCCACATATTCTTTCAGAGCTCATGCACCATTGCAACTCTCTATTCCTGGAGAGGCTGCAGTTGCTCATTACTACTGCACAGTACTGTCACCACATGGTTAGTTCCTAGCAATGCTACCACATGGTAGCAACAAGCTACTGCGCAGTAGCTCATTGCTATTGCACAGTAGCATCTCATGTAGATGTGCCCAAAGAAAAGGAAGTATATGATATCCTTACTGAGGAGAGCCTGTCAACTAGCCTTTTTTATAGATTCTAGCTGGTAGCAACTTAGGAACAAAAAAGGCATTACCTACTGGTGCATGCATTTCTTATTCTAGCTGACAGACAACCTTTCAGTAGCATGTATTTAAAACAAAGCATTAGCAGCCTGGAAAGGAATTATCCCCATTATTTTATCAGCTTTAGTCAACTAGAAAAATCTATAATCTCTGCAGTTATATACTTGTCTGGCAAAACATGGGAATAGGTGCTGTATGGTAGAAATCAATCCGTCTCTACCCATAATCCCCTTGTAAGGTAAGGCAGTCCTATTTTTCTCCAGCTATACAATGAGGGTCTGAGGCACTTAATGACACAGATGATATCTACACAATAAGTGTACCCTGCCTAGCAGGGCTGCCTTCAGTTATGCTGCATTGGACTGTGCAGGCTTCCTCCTAAACCTGAAGCAGCACAGCCATGTCAGTACAGAGCTTTGGACAGACTAATTAGCATGAGAAGGGACTCAGCAGTGGCAATTAGCTCCCTAAAAGTATTCTGTGAATGTGGCTTCACTGCTTATGATTTAGGAGGTGACCTGCTGAATGCCATCATGTGTGCTTGAGGGCATTACCACTCTGGGGCGCAGTCAGTGTGGACAAGCCTTCAGGAATTTGTTCAAAGGCACACAAGAAATCCATACTAGAGAAGAGACTTGAAACCAAGACACACATCTTCAGCTCCTATGAAACTCTGTAGGAACTGAAGACACTCAGCCACTTTTACAGCCAGTTAGCAATTCAGTGTCAGAACCCGAATCATGCAAAAGTAATGCATCAGGCATCATCAACCACTGAGCTGCTCTGAAATGCTCAGCCTCTCTGAAACGGACTGAAAAGTGAAGAGCATCATGGATAGGATAACAGCAATCAAGATCATGAAAAGATGGAAATAGCTTGAAGGCTTGGATTTTTTTATATAATTAAATAATCTGTGTCGGGCCCCTGCTTCTGAAAAAAAAATGCTTTAGGGCTATTAATACAGGACAAAAATCTGGTGGAATGGGCATATTCAGTTCCTCATTTTCTTTTAAACCAGTGATTCTCAACCAGGATGCCTTGAGATCTTTTCAAGGGTGCCACAAGCTGCCATACAATGTTACCACTGTTAGGTGTACAAACATGATTTCCTAAATAGACCTAGAGCTTTCAAACAGAAATCCACAGCATTAAAAACATTCTGCCCTATTATTTTTCTGTAGTCAAAATACAAGTGAAAACAAAGCTGGCATTTTCCAAATAGTGCCTCAAGTCTATCCAGAGATGCTTTGAGCCTAAAACCATTGAGAACTACTGCTTTAGATGCTGGAGTACTATTGGTCAGGTTGTCAGCCTATGTAACTTGGTGGAGTTTTAATGAAGGCAGTGCAGTAAGTTAATGTATACCTGCCAGGAATCTAGTTCTTCGACATGCATTCATACCCACCCTTTTATAAATCTATTGTTCCATGCTCTCCTTTTTGTAAGAGTTTTGTATGACTGACATGTTTCTATGGAGCTACATTTTTAATTCCCTCTCTATGTTCTCCCATCTTTGAGAGTTTTAGACAGGCTACACTTTAACACCAAAAACATAGAGGAGAGTACCATGGAAATAGGAGCTCTCTGTTTATCCACAAGTCAGGTATACCAGCATTCTTCAGCAACAAGCCTCCATCTTGCCCTGCAATCAGAGGGCAGACCAAGCCTGCATATCTACATAGTCTTTGTTCTTACCTCTGTAGTTGCAAACCAAGGTGCTTGCTAGTGTCCTGGCTAAATAGGATGTTCCTCGGGAATGGACGGAAATCACTGCAGGGCCACAGACAGCCAGATAACAGGAGTGGCTTTTTAAAAAGTGTCAACTGGAAAGGAACCAGAGAGCTATAGGTAAATGGAGAGCTATTTGTTACCAGCAGGAACCAATTAGATAGGGGTAAATGGTCAACCAAAAACTGGAGATCTCCCATAGCACACAGTGAAGGAATGAGTGACCAGAGAGACAGGAGAAAAACCAGGAGAAAATAGGCAGATAATTCAGGAGAGAACAAAGTTTCAAGAAGGGTACGGTTGGCTGTGTCAAAGGCTGCTCTCAGGTCAAGGAGGGTGAGGATTGTGTAATGGTTCTGAGCTCCTGCTGGGAAGGATTCAATTAGAGACTCCACTAAGGTGGGTTTCAGTGGAGTGCAATGGTTAGACAAGGGGACTAGGCAAGGGGAAAAAGTCCAAGAAACGTGAGAGGCTAAGAGAAAGACCAGAGATGGAATTAGAGCAAGCATGAGTGAATCAGTAAATGGGATGAGGTAACTCAGGCAGGTTAGAGAGGAAGAAAAGACAAACAATGTCTATGACAGGAGAGAAAATGGACAACATAGTTGAGGGGGAAGGAACAAGAGATGTCAAGCCTGAGGCAGAAACAAGGCTGTGTCACATTTCACCATGACACTTTCTTGGGAAAGAGGATTCTGTACAAAGAAAGAGGTGAAGACAGGAGATGGGGAGTAGTGAATCAAAACTGGTGAACAGGCTTACCCTGAAGTGGTTTGGACCATTTAACAGACTAGGCATTAGCAGAGGTGTTCTTTGGAGTGCTCCAGGTCAGGACCCCAAATGCAGAAGGGAACAATTAAAAAATTATTCCAAGGTTAATGAATTGTCCACAGGTCAAATGTGCCAGGTGGCTGGGTTTTAAAATGATCTATGTATGATGCCAGTGAGAGAGTTAGCTGCTGGTTCTAGAGCTGATTTTAAAGCATAAGCCCTTATTTAAATAGAGATCACAACCTCAATGACGCAAGCATCTCTGTCATCAACCAGGACCTCGCTATCCTGTTGGGTTACATTGTTCTCCAGTCCCACAATATATCAGGAACATGCTCTGTTACAGAATGAGAAAATTCAATCCATTTACTGTGAGCATGCATTTCTTTAGGGAACAGTGATTTTAAAAGGAACATCACAGAGTACAGCTTTGCAAGTGAGAGTAAAAAATGGTACCCGCTGGTGGTAAGGATAACAGAGATGATGAGGGACATCTACTACTACCTGTGCAGAGAACTCTTTTTTTTTTTTAGCTCCTTGGATAGAGGTCTCTGTTTTTGGAGCCGAGACACCAAGGTTTGAGCTGCAAAAGCCTATGGACCTGTAGAATTCACATAGCCACTGTGTCTATGGTTGGCAGTCATTGGTTTCATCAAAATAAATTCCACATGAGCTTTCCAGGGTAATCTGCATCTCTGTGGCAACAGTTTATATTAGTGCTAAAGACAAGTATAAAGGGCTGGGTAAGTACAGGGCCTGGAAAAAAAAAAAAAAGAGCCCTATAGTGATTCAGGGCAGGCCCCATGGGAAAGTCACAGGCAGCTCAACACAGGCCATGTTCAGCTTTAGGTGTGGGGTGTAGCTGCAGAGACCAAAGGCCGTTTTCTATTTTCGAGAGTAAGATTCCAGACTACAGGGGGAGGTATGGACTGTGAAAGGGCAAAGCTTACAATGCTGGTGTCCTGCTGTATAGTGTAATTGTGAGAAATTTTGACAGCCATTTAATTTTGACACTGTTTCAACTCATTTCAAGATCAAAACAGCAAAATCCAAATGAAACAAAGGCCTTCGAAACAGGCTTAAAACAAAATGACGCTAGTCAAAATGTTTTGAAAGTTGAAAAGTTTTGAACATAGTGCTGGGGGTGGGAAGTCAGCCCAGCTGGGCTGCCTCTCCATCTTCCACACTGGATCGCCCAGGGCGATCTAACGTGGGGGAGGATAATGAAGCAGCCCAGATGACCTGTCTTCCCACCCCTGATGTGATCTGGGAAGTCAGCCCAGCTGGCCTGAGTTCCTTTCCCCAGCCCCATGGTCTGGCAAAATGGTTGAAACAGCATTAAAACAGCCTCACTGTTTTGACAAAGTGAAAGAGTGAGGCTGTTTTGAATCAAAATTATATTCGATACAAAACACTGTTCTGCCCAGACCTTGAAACTGAAGTTGGAATGGAACAGTGCTGTTTCACACAGCCCTACTGTGTAGGTCACATCAAAACCATGTCACTGTTATATAGGAGTTCTCATTTGCAGAACGTGGGGAATAGGAGAGATCCCATGATGAATGACAGGGCTGTTCATAGCTACACTGCTCTCCTGGTTCCCATACTAAAGTCCAGCGTAAGACAAGTTGTTGCAGATGACTGACGAAGCCTGAAAAGATATGCAATGAAGCACATCTGAAAAGGTACAACATACTAAGGAGAGAGAAGTCAAGCAAAATCAGAAGGGCCTAAAATGTGTTAAGACAGCCAGCACCCAAGAGATGAAGAGCATCACCCAGAAGATAAGAAAAAGCACTTCATCTCTCTTAAGGCTCTGAGCCTTCCAGCAAGGTGCCTCCAAACCATCAACCAACAGTTTATGATTCACAGAGCACAAAGTGTGAAGCAGAGCAGGCATCCCCTAAAGGAAGCTGCCTCATACCCAGCCTCCCCCCAGAACAACAGATGGGCACCAGACTTGGTTCTTCTTCCAACGAGGGCAACTTTTCCCCCAGGGAAGATTTCAGAGGGGTGAGCCTGATCTATACTGGTCTACATGAGAGGAGAATCAGGCCCACAGGGTCCTGTGGAAGAGAACTGTAACTAATCCCTGTCTGAGCATGAAGCCCCAAAGGATACAAGTCATCAAACTGTAGTCCAAAATAGAAACAAGCAGCCACTTAGAATACAGATCCTTTAAGGCAGGCTTGTCCAACATGCGGCCCTCCAAGCTGTTTTCTGGGGCCTGAGGTGCTGGGACAAGAAACAAAAGTAAACACTTTAATTTCATGGCAGGGGGAGGGGGGGGAGATGTGATACCGCTTCCTGTGAGGTCTTTGAATATGGCTTGTCGACCCACTGGGTGATAAAAAGTTAATGTTCGGGCCCCACATTCAAAAAGGTTGGACACCCCTGCTTTAAGGTATCTTGCCTCTTGGACTTGCACTGCTCCTCAGAGGCCATTCTAATCCTTCTATCTGCTAAACAAGACCAAAGCAGGAGGCAGTAATCAGCTAAAATCTCTTCCGACTGACACAATCATGGGGCATGACCATGGGGCACCAGCCCACCAAGAGGACAGTCCTGCCAGGGTGGATTGGGAGCTACATAATCATGCTGCTCTGGTTTTGGTTCTGACAATCCAGGGGGGTCCTGCGCTGTCTGAACTTCTGAAGTGTATGTGCAGGGTGGATTGTAGATAAATCAAGTCATCCTGTCACCAGCTCAGAACCTCAACTAAGGACGTGGGAAAGCAGCACAGCAAACTGGTTGATTGTTTAAACTTCTACCATACCTGCAGAACCACTGCAGAGAAATAAGGCCCACTCACTTCCCTCTGCTCTGCTAACCCATAAGCTCAGCAGTACACATCTGAGTAGGGTGGCCGTCATAGAGGACATTCTGGTTTTCTGCTACTCTGTCCTCTATCGATATGAAACCTGATGCCTTTATCTCCTCTATTTTTCTCATCAAGAGAAAAATAGAGGGCATAAAGGTGTCCTCTGTGATGGCCACCCTACATCTGAGGCATGTGCTTAAGATCCTTTTAAGTTGACTTTGTTGCCAAACATCCAGGTTTGAGAGCTTACCAGCAGGAATGAGATGGCAACAGCAGTCCTAGATGGCAGGGAGATGACAAAGAAATGGCTCTGGATTGTTTGTCAGTAGGGCCTTGCCAAAGCTAAGCCCTGGGCTTTCAAGCCCACTGGAGAAACACTGAAAGAATTCCTTCGTCCTTTGGAAGCTGTCCTAGCAATAAAACAAAGCAGGTGGCTGCACGCACATTGCCTACGTTTACTTGGGAAGCAAGGGAACCTGACCTTTCCTGCAATGCAGAGCAGAGGGCAGGCCCATGAGGTATCTTTGCATACTTAGAGTCAGTGCGCCTGTTGTTTACAGCTTTCTTTTCAAATTTAGAAATGAGGACTTTTCTCAGCTCTCTTGTTCCTGGCTCCAGAAAGGTCTACAGCTATTTAAGTACATTGTGGAAGTGCCAAAAGACACATAACACTGTTGGCGGTTCCCAGAGCACTTGGCACTGACAACACTGCAACTATCCTGAATTGCTGGAGGACACTTGATGCCAGCAACTCTTTTCTGCGGACCCTTTGATTTGAGAGCTTAACATACCTGCTTCCTGAAAAAAATTCAGATTTTCCCATATAGCAAAGCAATCAGAATTTCTTCACTTCTTTGTCCTCCTCTAATGAGCCAATATTTATGATGCACATGTGAACTGGTCTGGGTTGTACAACATTTTCTAAATCCTTCCCACAAAATGTGGACTGAACTGCTGGGTGGCTGGTTTGGTAGCTCTCAGGCCTATAGGGTTGTTTTGCATATTGCACCTTTAAACCTTCAGAGGCACCAGTGTCTCTAGAGATACCTTTTTATATTCAGCTCGGTGTAGACTGGCAGAAAGGACTAATTGGAAAAAAAAAAAAAAAAAAAATCAACAAAAAGGCCGCTTTCTCAAAGACAAAAACCAAGGGAAATTATTGGTATTTTTAAATGTCTAAATTTGTCAATAAAAAGAACCAAGACCACCCTCCCGCCCAAAAAAAACCTAACCCAAACCCCACCCCCCGAACAAACCAACAATTTTTTTCAGGTTTTTCTCCTCTTCCTTCTTAAACTCTCCTTTCAGTGGAAAAATGGTCAAAGATAAATAGAAAGGAAAGAGAAGAGAGCCCTGCAGTACCCCTGACAATTGCTGCTGACAGTTACACTAGAAGCAGCCATCTTGAGAGATTTGGAGGCAGGCTCCCTCAGGGCAGCTGCCCTCTATCATTTCCAGGTTTGATGTGTAACTTGGGTGGTACATGGAATAGAAGGGATGTCAGTGGGTGTGTATATACTGTGGGAGCGTGGCTGCGGGCCAGTTCACCTCTTTTCCCTACAGAGCAGGGCAGAGAAAAGACCAAGGACATGCAATGATAATTAACTATTTACAGGTTTAATGGTACAACATAATCTAAAACTTATAACTGTAAGCATACACACATTATTTACAAATATAGGTTTACACAGACAATAACTCTTATTAACCCTGAACTCAGGCACAGGACTTAATCATCTGTGGCCTTCTGGTTCATATGGAGCCCCTGCCCTTCGACAGGGCCCTCCAGGCAACAGCCAAAGGAGCACTCAATGATAAAACACAGGTTAGACCAGGAGTTCCCAACCTTTTTATGCTGTGGACCAGCAAACTCACTCAAAGAATTTTGGTGAACCAGGTACAAAAAAAAAGCTATTTTCATAATGAATTTGCATATCTAAATTTAAAATTTGTGTATTTAAATCTAATTTTGATGTAGTGGGATGCTGTGAAAGCAGCCCGGTCTGCCTCCAAGTCTGTTGTGGGGGAAGGGGCATGGGGGGTAGATCAAGGCCCCAGTGGTGGGGGAGGAAGTGAGGCTGGGGCAGGGTGCTGGACTGAGCCGTGTAGAGGTTAGGGACAGCTCCTCAAAATTCCCAGGCTCCTCACAGGGGTTTCCTCCCCCCTCAGCAGCTGCAGCCCGGGCTTGCACCCCACCAGGGCAGCTCCTTCCCCCGTCAGTCCTGGCACTGAGTCCCTCCCCATGCAAAGTGGCACTTGCGCTTCCCTGCGCAACCCTGCAGGGACTTGCTCCTGGGCCCCCACATGGAGTGGGGAGGAGGCGCTACCAAGCCCTGGTCCCAGCCTACCCTGCCCTGTCCCACGCAGATCTGGGGGCCCTCCCAGGGTGCATGCAGCAGCGGGAGCCACCCATGCCTCCTGGACAAGCCGTGGCCCCCCTCCACTCCCCTTCCACCACACCAGACTTGCCAGTTGGACACAGCCAGGGCTGCATCAGGCTGTGCTCTGGGTGGCCAGTGGTGGAGATGGGAATGGGGACTATGGTAGGGGCTGCAGCCACCTGATAATTCACCGTAGCCCCGCCATAACCCCTGCTCCCAGTGTCACCACTGCCTGCCTGGACCATAACCTGGTGCAGCCCCAGCTCAGCCTGCCCTGCCCCACCCTGTGCAGATCTGGGGACACACAACTCCCCTATGCCTTCTGGACAAGCAGCAGGAGCCACCGTTTGAATGGGGAAGTGCCGGACAAGCGGTGAACAGCGGCGGAAACTGCCCATGCCTCCCAGATGAGCTGTGGCTCTGTCCCGTGCTCTGCCCAGGAACAGCCCAGTACTGCCCCAGCCCACCCAACCCCATGGAAATCCAGGGGCATGCACCCCACACATGCCCTCCTGGGGTGCGCACAGCAGCAGAAGCTGCCCGTGACTCCTGGACAAGCTGTGCCAGTTGCAGCTCCAGCAGCCCCACTCCCTTCCTCACCACAGGGATTGATGGGAATAGGGCTAGTGCCATGGCCCAGCAGCCAAGACTTCACAGTCTGGTACCAGGAACATCTGGCAGTGATGGGACAATAATTGAACCTGCACAGTAAGGTTACACCAAGTGAGATACACATGCATAAAGATAACCACTACAACAGATTCACAGATAGAATAGCTTACAATCCTCTCATAATACAACCATAAGGACACAAGGTTACAACAAGAATCCCAATGACACAAGAAACTGGACGACAACAATGGCACAGCAGCTGTACCCAAAAGAGAAATGATACCTGGGGAAGGATACTGTTACTTAAAGGAACACCATCACCCTTGCCTAGGTCACCCAACTAAGAGGGGCCCAAAACCGTGAAACAACCCTTAACAAACAGGGGTCCTGGATTCTCTCTGTGCCCAAAGGCGAATCATCCCCATCCCTGTCAGGGGCTTTCAATTGATCATCCGAAGTGGGGAGGGCCCCACCTCCCCTGTGGAAATCCCCTTCCCAGGTAACTCACAACTCCCAGCAGCTTTTGGAAGGTTAGGCTCATCTCTATGGGTGAGTTGGAGGTGGGGTGTCCTCCCTTGCTGGGGTGGTCAACCTGTTGGGTCATCACTCACAGGAGGAAGGCCCGAGCTGCCTCGTACAGCCACCAGGCCTGTAAGCCCTCTCTCAGGCCTGTGCACTGAAGAGGTGCCTGCCCCATGCAGGAATGGGGACCCATGCTGCCTTGTGCAGCCACGGTGTCTCATCAACTACCGCTTGACTCTCTGCCCCACACACTGCCTGTGCACCAAAGGGGTGCCTGCCTAGGGCAGGGATAGAGACCCATGCTGCCTTGTGCAGTTGCTGTGGTCCCTTCAGCTCTCCAGCCCTGTGCACTGCTCCAATCACCAAGGGCTCCTGCCTTACGCAGGGTTGGGGACCTGCACTGCCTCCTCCAGCTGCTGAGGTCCCGTCTGCTCCCTGGACCCTCCGTGCACCAACCTGTGCACCGATGCTGCAGCTCTTCCCACGGTGGGGGCTGGGATGCAGCAGCTTGGTGCTTCCCCCTTGCTGGAGGAGTCTTCAGGGCACTTTTGGGGCAACTGCTCCACCCTGCTGGTCAGCTCTACCAGCTCTTCATCTTTATTGTCCCTGGTCGAAGCTGCCCATGTGCTGGGCATGTGGGCTTTTATCCTATCTGGAGGCTCTACCCCCAGACTGAAAGGAGACCAATGGGAAAGCCTGATGGGGTTAGTTCCCCCTCAGGTCCTCTTCTTCACCTTGCCCCTGGGTCAGGGTGGGGCAAGTCTTCCTCCTGCCTTTTTGTAATTAGTGGGGAAGGGAAATGCCCCCACCAATCAGCCTGAGTCACTCGGCTCAAGCCACTACGCTGGGCTGCCGCCAGCAAGTCTGCCACAGGTGCATACCAAGTGAGAGAAGGCAAGCAAGTCATACTTCTCAGCAGTGTTCTCAGGAATGCCACGGAAGCAGTATAGACAAGCCCAATGTCAGCCCTATGGCCTTGCCCACCCATAAAAGAAACTCCTTCCTGACCCCCTCAAAATCACTGCCTGGCCATGTTCTGCATACAGCAGAATAACTATGTGGTTATTTTTATATAACTGGGGAGACATCTGTTGCATTTTGGGCCTTACTAATCTCTTGGGCTCAGTACTACCTGGTGGCAGTAAGCTATGCAGGTTAACTATGTGTTATGTAAAATATTTTCTCTTATGATGCTTAAAATTGTGGTTTGTTGGTGTCTTGGATAGTTGCTTCATTCCTGTATGATGAGACAGAGCATGCAGAAGTGGCCAGTGTACTTTCTCTTTGGACTATATTCTATACTAGTGTATATGTCATTATGTTATATCATACTGTTTTCATCTCCTTGTTAATTCATCTTCTCTCTAAATTAAATAGCTCGTTTCTGCCCACATGCATAATTCTTTCCATGCCTTTACATTTCTGTATTGCCCTCATCTCTGCCCTCTCCCTTCTGAGAAGGTTTCTCCAGTTGTCCAGTGTCTTCATCCCCAGTACTCTAAGTGGTCTTGTATGGTATCTCTTGATGCAGCAGTGTGATTTAAAGGCAGTGCTTCAAACAAGAGGATGAGGAAAGACAAGTAATTCTCTGGTGTGCCAGCTGCCTCAGCCATTCACCATTATGACGACACATGGTTTTAAGAACACCAAATATGCACTTGGAGAATGACCAGTTGATCTATACCATATAGTCGAAGGTTTCTAGCTAATTGGCATATATAGTACAGAACTTGGGCATTCAAGGGAGAGAAAATGGAAATTAGAAATTCTCAGCTCAGCCTAAAGCCTGTTTATGCAGACTTTTCCACCTTGTGTGGATTTGCCTTTGGAGTCCCTTGAGGGCCAAAGAGGGGAGAGCGAGACTTAAGGGAAAAAGGTCAAGATGCAGCTGTTCAATCTGGATTTGAGGACTGAGAGGGATTGCACTAGGAACAGAAAGATTTAAGACCAAGGTTGAAGATGGTGACAGAATATAAGCTAGGGAGACAGAATGATTTGGGTTCAGAAAGGGAGAAAAGAAACAAGCAAAAGTCAGAAACACTATGTGGAAAACTCAGGCATACACCCAAAATAGAGACCCACTTAACTTCCGGGCATAAAGTTTCTGAGACCCTCAGCTCTGCCTGGTACACTTAAGACTCTTACAGAAAATATTAGTCATCACATGTGATGACTCATGGCCTTGCTCCCTCACCTCAAACTTCCCTGTCACAGTGAGTAAAAATACAGATGAAGAAGGTCAAGCTGAGGACAGACCACAAGCCACTCTGAGCTGCCAGGGAATTTCTCAGCTTCTCACTGTGTCATCACTTGTATCATGAATCTTTCCTGAGTGGTATTTGGTTTACAGGGAGGACAGCAGTGACCATGCGGGGAAGGCAAAAGAGATACTGACCTTCCTCATACTGCTTGCCAGGAAATGAGGCATTTTCCCAAGGGAAAAGGAATAAACAGTGAAAGAAGCAAGTGCCAGAAAGGCAGAGAAGTGAGGATGCATTTCTACTAGCTGGCTGCCAGATTCATTAGACCAGAAAAATCATAAAGGATTCCCATCTTTTGAGTAATTAAGCAGCAGGATACGGGATTCAGAAGGATGTTAACAACACGGGGGATAATAGGTCCTCAGGGTGAAATCCTGGCTATGCTAAAGCCAGTAAGAGTTTTGCCATTATCTTCAAAAGAGCCAGGATTTCACCCTCAGGCATAGGCAATGAGGTTTGGAGGAATGTGCAGAGAGCTAGGAATCATGAAGGCCGGAGGCACAGTCCTGGCTCCATCAGTATCCTGTTTATTTACCTTGGGTAACTATTTCCATGCCTCCCCCCCACACCCATTTTCCCCCTAATAAGACTTAGTGGGTGCATCTACATGTAAAATTAATTTGATGCAATACATTCCAGCACAGTTCATGTTGGAGTTTTTATTGCTTCTAGCCATAGCAATTACATATGTGCCCAGGACTGCAGTACATTGAGCTGAACAGTGCAGCCCTGGCTGGCACAGGACCTTGGGGGCGTCATCCTGCCAGCCTGCAGCTGCTCCACTCCAGCTCAACGTGCTGCGGGGGTGGTGGCTGGGGCACAAGGGTGTTACAGTGTGGGACTAACTAGCAGGCAGCCCTACACTGTAGCACCCTCATGCCCCAACCAGCCCCAGTTACCCTTTACACATTTGTTGCTTTGGAGTAAATAACTCTGCAATAGAATAGTACTTGTGTTGGGCAGTACTATCCTACAGTAGAGTTAATTAGTTTACTCCAGCCTAATAGCACCGCTTGTGTGACACTTTACTGTGATGCTAATCTGGTAATCCTGCAGTTAGCCCCTTTTGTAGATACACCCAGTGTAACCAAAAGGCAGGCTGTGGGGTCCTGGGCAGAGTTACTCTGCCCCTAAACTGGATTGTTTTCATTTGAGGAAACATTTGCAGTGTATAAAGTGGCCTTGTTTACAAACTGAAAATTTTATGTAAAAACAGAGATAATCAGATTTACATTTTATCACTTCCAGTTGTTGCATTTATTTAGATGGCAAACCCTTTCTGGTATGATCTACCACTTGCAATGCATTTATCTGTGTCCACAGTATGTAACAGAAATGGGGGGGGGGGATCCCCATCTCCACTTAGCCCTCTAGGACCACTGGAACTACAACAATGACCATAAGCCTGCGTCTTGTTGGATCACAGGCCTTTATCTGGTTGGGTTGCCTTTCTTTGTGTTGCATCTTTTCCTATCTATTTATAAAGGTTCCAGGACATTAGCTGGATCATTATCATGCTGTTCCCACAACAAAGTGTGCTGGGTCATTTAGTAGCATATCAAAATTATTAATATACATTTCTGAGAAGCTCTGTTTTAACTCTGTTTTTCCAAACCAATGAAATTTAGTATATTAACTCTGAACACACCAAAGTGTACGCTATGATTTAAATGTGTCATCCACTCTGATTATCTTCTAGCTGGAAGCCTCTTCCATGCCCACTCCTTCCCTTTCTTTCTCTGCCTCACTAAAATGATGCCTTTTCCAGCCCCACTCTATCAAGATACTTCCTTGCACCTTGAGCTAAGGGCAGTCATGTAGTTATGTTATTCAGCTACTAAGGGATTTCTATGTTGTATGAAGTTCAGGATGGATTGTGCTTTATGGTTAATAAACTGGAGCTTGAGCATGAGCTCAACTGTGTGAAAACCTGTTGGAGATGGATAAATTTACTAAATGGATTATAAGACATGGCTAGTCCTATGGTCTCATCACACTTATACATCTCGAGAGTAGGTCCTTTTTTCTTAGCATTCCAGTCACATTTCTACTGTTTGTGCAGTCCTGATCCCACCAAAATAAAAAGTAAATGGACCAACTGGTGTCGTTAGCCCAAGTTTATTGGTGCAGCTCCAGTCACTGGAATAGAGTTTCACCAAGGATGAATATGACCAAAAGAATATGATGTTATATATCGATGCTATATATCAGTGAGGGCCAACCTACTTGGTAGGTGTGGCAGAAATTAGCTCTGTACCTTCCCTGGGTGCTATGCAGATCCCCTTCCTCTACTGCTCTGCTTCCTGTCCTGTGCTCCTTGCCTGTTCTGATGCTCTGCTTTCTGCTCCCTTGCCCAGTCTGCCAATGCTATACAGAAAAGCTGCTTGTGCTACTTGCAGCTCTCGTACTGTATGTTGGCCACTCCTGCTTTACAACAGACAAAAATTAATTTGAGGAAGGCCTATGGCTTTTATCATGCAGAAAGCAGACTTAAATGATCACGATGGACCCTGCTAGCTCTATTATCTGTGAATCTATGACCATTATCTGGCAGTGTAAAGAGGATCTAAATTTGGCCATAAATCTCCATTTGAATTCCATGTTGTAATATATACTAATAGGTAATATCTCTTTAAATAGTCTCTTACAGTGCTCACTGTGTTCTGTGTCTAAAGCCATTAGACACTGCTGATAAGCTCCATTATTTTCATGCCATCATGCTTAGATGGCTCCTTCATACTGTTGTTTTACATAAAGAGAAAGAAACATACAACATTGACACCCATTTTAAGGTCCCCTCACTTTGTCAGGGCCTGGTCCATTCCAGGTGGCCCTGTGTAAGTGAAAACCAAGTCCAATCTGTTCTGTAATTACTCTGGAAAAGAAAACCACTGGGAAAAGCCAGCCTAACCATATCTGCAGGGCTACAAGAGTGCAATGATGCATCAGCATGTCAAAGCAATCACACTCTGCATGTGAGGAGATGGATTTCCTCTGTGTTTCACAGCCAGGACTAACTGTGAACTACCAAAAGCCCAGCACTTTCTCGCTTGCACTGTACAGCCAGAGGCTGTTTCATCCATCACCAGCAGTACTAGGCTCCCTGCCTCTCCATGTTCAAATATTCCATGATAACTCATGGAAAAACTCATGCAAACCTGCCCACATGTTTCCATCACCACTGGTGACATCCCCAGTGATGGAGGCTGGGTGGGGGAAGGACACCACCAAAGCAATTAGCTATGTTTCCATCATGGGATACTTACAGCTGTAGCAGTGATGCACTGAAGTCTGACTTTCAGAGCACTAAATATAGTAAATGTAGCTCTGCAGAGGCTATGTTTAGTTTTGCTGTGTTAGGAGGGGAGGGGCTTCGTTTCTGGAGCAGGGAGAACAAAATGACTGCAGTCAGAGAAGCTTGGGTGATACAGCAGCATCCACTGCTTACAACTGCCCTCTTGTTTCAGTGTGGGAAGGAACTGAAATAGAAACTGCAAGCTCTGTGTATTTATATCAAATCTGTTCACTGTCCTTCTGAGGTTTCATGACTCTGTATAATTTGCGGCCTCTAGAAAGGATATAGCTCCATGGCTTTCCAGCCGACTATTTGGAAAGCTGCTTATTTAGACAAAAAAAAAAGACACCTGAAATTATATAAATTAAAATCTAGACTTGCAGGAAGCCAAGCTTATCCAAGTTTATCAATAATGTGTCGCCCGAAGGTCCTGGCATAATGCAAACCATCCATCTCCCGCACACACCTTGATGCAAACTTTTCGGGAATGTTAAACATTTTTGAGCAAAGCAAAACTGAGTGGCTCAGGGCTGCAGCCTTTCACCTCTAATTCATCTGTTCTGACACTGTCATCTGGGAGTGAGGTTATCTGTTCCGTAGCTGTGCTGTTGACCTTGGACAAGCCACTGCGCTCTGTCAGCACTTTAGTTTTCCCATCTGTCAAATGGGGATAGTCATATTTGTCCTCCATTGCAGAACACATTAAGAGCCAAGGGAAAAAAGCATTAACTATTATCCAGTTTAGCCCAACTCATCAGCAGCTGGAGGTCACTAACCATAGCTGAGCATTAACAACATTGTTTTGTTAAGACTGGGGTAGAGGAGGAAGTAGGGGGGTTGTTGGTTTTCAGTGAAAAAGAATGTTTGGTAAAATAGTAATGATAATAAAGCATCTGCTTTCCACAGAAAATGTTGATCTTAAGTCAAAAACAAAACGCCTGAAAACTGGCTCCTCTGTAGACTTCATTGCCCTTGATGCTATCAGGAAAGTTTGTGCTGTATCATGGAAGATGTACTCTGACCAGGGATCTCAACCTAAGGAGAATGGGAGCTTGAGGCACCTGAGCTACTGTGCTTGTGAAGATATTTTTATGGGGAAACCTTCATTTTCCAAGCAGCTCAATCATTAATTTCTGACATCTGTTCAAAGGTTAAATGTGAATGTTCAGTTAGACAAGTGACTATGTCAGAAAAAAATCACTATAGTTTGATTCCTTTGGCTTCACTCAGGCAATTGCAGTCAATACTGTGTTTTGGAAAGGGCAAATGGCTCTTAAAAAGAAATAAAAAAATATTGAGATAATACAATTTTGTTCCTCAGAACCAAATGTTACCCCTGGGAGATCCTTGGACTGGTTACCTTAAAGGTACCTAGCATAGAGAGAACCAGACCCAAACCTGGATAGCTTGTGAGATGTGACAAGTTTACAACCTGAGACAGGCTGGCTGTGGACAAAGATAATACAGTAGGCACACATGGATACTGGGAAATATAAGTGTAGGTTACCTCCATTTATCTCCCTTCTCCTCAATACATACAGTAAGTTACTTCAACCTAAATCTCCTTTAGACTGAATCATTGAGCTTTTTTAGGTTAACATCCAGTTATCAACCTTTATTCCAGATCCCTTCTTATGCAAGATCTCCAAAATTGACCCACAGAGCGTAACATGGCATGGTTAACATGCTGAGGGCTCAGAAGAGGAGTGTAGCATGAAATGCACTCAACAGCAGGGTGTAAAGATGTGTGGATTCAAGATACTCATCCCTCCCATTAATTTTCACCTTCCTAAACCTTCCTCTGGCTCTTTGCCGTGTAAATCACACCAAGTTAGTCTCTTCTGCATATCAACAAATGGAAAAAAATATCAGGTCTCTCCCTATGCCTGAGGAAGGGCATTTGTGCCCGAAAGCTTGCAAAGAACAATTTTTCCAGCTATTTAAGTTGGTCTAATAAAAGATACCACATTTACCCACATAACCTGGTCTCTACTTAGAGAACATGAGGCTAAACAAACTTGCTGTGAACAGGCAACACTTTATACACAATTAAATCTAAATGCTAGAGCAGGGCCCTGAGTAGCCAGGGCTGTTCCTGTCCACAACTGTATGCTGAACATCTTTCAAATCTCCAGTAGTTGTTCTAACCACACCTAATAATGCAGGCAAGTTTCTCAGAGTGGTCTGCATACTAAGTTTCTCAGAGTGTCTAAATACTAAACTCAAGATATCCGGTATTCAATGCCTGGCTTTTGCCTAGCTTTGAGAAAACCAGTGAACCTGTGTGCCTTAGGACTAAAATGGAGATAATTTAACTGCCCTTTGTCCACCATGGCTCCTTAGGTTAAAAATTCCTTGTCCCTGGGCATGTCTATATGATCCATTAACATGCAGCAATAAACTTTGGAGCTTATTGCTCCACTGTTTATTATTCCTGGGAAGCTCCCAGCAGCATGGTTTACACGTGCACCTGAACTGCAGTACATTGAACCAAGTTGCACAAAACCCCCCTCTGCAATAGGGTAGGACTTGTATTTACAAGTCTTACCCAGATGCAGAGCTTATTTTATGTAGCCTAATAGGGGCGCACATGTGCTGGGCCAGTAGAGGTACTCCTGCACTGAGCCACCCACCTCACTGCACCTGATCACCTTCCAGGCTTTGAGCGCCTCCTTAGAGGTGCCTCACATCTAGCCGACCCCCTTCCTGGAGCACACCCGCTAGCCTGGGGGTAAAGCTGCCAGCACCCAGGATCTGGCCTGATCCTGGCACTGTGCTCCCTGGGAAATACAGGCCTAGTAGCCCTTGGGGGTACTTGATTCACTTCAAGAACATGGGATACTTCCCTCAGTTGGAAGCACAAGTAGTGGATTCCCTTAGTCAGCAGAACCAAGGGGACCTCAAGGCATAATCTAGACCCACTCCCAATAAGTCTCCCATGCTACATACCAAGGAGAACTTTATTGGTTACAAGGGGTAGGGTTGGAAAAGGGTACAGGGTAGAGCAATATCAGAGAAATCCCATAGAGCAAACTGGCATGGCTGGGTAGCCTTTGATCACACACCTGAGTTACTGTAAGCTATATATCTAGTTAGATCTCAGGTAGCTTACTCATGAGTATCATCCCGAGGCAGGTGGAGATTGCCTCTGGAGGCAGGCAGTTCATTGATCATGAGTTTTGAGAGAGAAAGCACAAGTTTCAGATGGTCCAGCTTCTCTCTCAGTTTTTCATCATGGCTACTGCCCCTCCTCCTGGTCAGTCCTTAACTTATATAGCCCTTATGACCTCATTTACCTGGTCCAATGGAGGCCAGCACCTGTTGGCTGCCAGCTAACCAATTTGAAATACATCACTGGTTACCGGGTAGACTAGCAGGGTCTCTAGCCCCCTCCCAGTCAGGTTGGCATTGCTTAGAACAATAGGGAGCATAAGCCCCCCACCCCAAGTATGTGATGCCAGTCACATAGGCAGAGGGAGAGGTTTCCCCCTCCCTCAGGAATGTATCCAACTCAGGTTACCTAAAGAGATGGGATGTCTGCCCTCTGCAGGGTCCGTGTTAACCAAATTGTCACAGAGTCGAGTTTTTGGGGAGAGACAGAGGTGGCATCCTGCCACAACACGTAGATGCTCAGACATTTACTGTGCCGCTAATTAGTCAACTGTGCAGTAAATGTCTCATATAGACATGCCCTCTTACTATGGGTTTTTACCCTGTGTAGCATGAATGGGCCCTGTTCCAAGTCACAGCCTCTATATGCTAAGCAGCCATGAGTTTACTGTTCTCACTCAGAATGTAATGACTAGTTGAGTAAGATTTTCTTCAGCTGGCATGCCTTACTATACCAGTCAATGCTGTACTGAAACACAGGGTGCTAATCCAAGTGAGCTCCAACTGAACTGGAAGTTGTATTTGAACTGTGCTGTGGATGGGCTCATTACCTCTCCTGGAAGGCCCTTTTGTTCCTACTCCAAGGAATTTTTTCTTTAAGCAATGGTTCTCTAAGCAAAGTCCCCTGGAAGCAGGGACAGGAGCCCAGGCTTACCTCCTCCCAGAAACATGCCATCATTCTCAGGCTACAGCATCATGTTTCCTCTGCCTCCCCCTTCTTCTTTCTCTATGCAACTTGCCCTCTTGGCTGCTGAGTAGGGCAACTTCAACAGGAAGCCAACTGTCTGGTAGATAGGACATACTTCTAAGAAGTGTGTGATGTGGCCATCAGATCACTCGGTCCAAGACGGGCCTAGAAGCCAGGCCAGGGCAAGTGTTTTATCCACTAATCTATTGGAGATGAAGCAGGTGGCATCACCACTGTCTGTCTGAGAGTGAGTACAGGGATACCATGCCGAGAGTGCAAGCGAGGAATCCCAATTCAGGTAGATGCCTCTCCTCTAGGTGGCCTCAGGTGATGGAGCAGCCCTGATTCATGCATATAAAAGGTACTCTGGATCACCCTTGAGGTGTTGCCTAAGCCACCACTGTCACTATAGATGGAGCTTGGGTACATAAAACTGTCAATTCGGATTACCCTTCTAGAGCAAGGCACCTACATTTTAGAAGTGATGCCATTTAAGTGGAGACTCCAATAATAGATTACTTGAATTTGGCCATAGTAACCTAAGTGTAGGTCACTAACCCAAAGGAAGTACCCTTTGGAATTGGTAACTTTAATGAGAAACTAAGCTCAAAATGGACCTTAAATTACCAGAAAATAGCTTTCATGTTGAGTTAGACTCCACAATAGCCCACCTGTCCTACCATTGTCCTGTGCCTGTTCAGATGCAGAAACATGAAAGACCCACTATAGCCTTGTTTTGTGCAGGTATACATGACTACACAAGTTGGAAGGCAAGTGACATCAATCCTCTCTTCTGGTCTTCTGTATCCTGTGCACAAGTAATAAAAGACCTCTAAAATGCACCTACCACCACTTCACTTGGGGACCCAATACTGAAACTCAAACATATCTGGGCCACGTGCTCATGTTAGGCATGTTATACCACTACTTGCCCTGTAATTCTATGGTAGAGACATTTAAAAATAACTTTATATCACAGAAATCACTCTACAAGCTCTTCACTTGTGCAATTGTTTTTTCATTTTTCCTTTTCCAGTGATTAATCTCCTTGCCTCTCTTCTGCTTTCCCATTCCTACCTTTCATGTACCTTTTAGACACTGGCAGCATATCCTCTGGATCAAGTAATTCATATGACTGTATTAGAGAGTTGCTCTTGGTATTTATCCTAAAATTTCCTTTTTAGATTCAATCCCCAGTTATAGTACCTTGGATAACACTAAATAATTCCATTATTCCTTGTTATTTTCACACTTCACATATTATAGATGTTAGTATGCACTCTCCTTTAGTTGTTGTGGAGCCAAGCTATATTGTAAGTGGTAATTTAATCTTTAAATCAATCCCTCCAGTGTCCTGCTGCCAGTGATTGAAGGTTCAGTGGGGAAGGAATCAGCACAAGCATGATTAGGAACTGGATGTTCTTTTACTGTGAGAAACAGGTTATTTTGCTCTACCAGTATTTAGCCCTTCCTTCTAAAAGTGTATTGCTCTGAGAGTTCTTTACAGCTTTTGCTTAACACTACTTGCATTTACCCACAGTATTTCACTTTTCTCTTTTTCGTTGTTAATTATGCTAGGGCAGTACAGACACCTGAGAATAAATGAATTTGCCTTTCACTGGAACCCAGCCGAACTAGAGTGGAAACAACTTACTGTATTCAAGGTTCTGTGAGCTTTCTTGGGAAAAAATCCATAGCCAGAAAACAGTGCATTGCCAAGGTATCTGCCATAAGACAGGATGGGTTTAAAGTAGGGCTGTTGAACAATTTAAAAGTTTGATCACTTTTGATCAAAAAAAAGATGATTGAAGATTAGTTGTGTGATTTAAAAAATTGGTCACAATTAATTGCAGTTTTAATTGCACAGCTAAAACCTTAAAATTATGAACAGAAAAGCTCCAAATGATGCATGGTTGCACCCAAATGTATGGTTGGTGTGTGCATGTGAGAGAGGTTTGGAGCTCAGGGAGGGGACGGGCCCTCAGGGGAGTCTGAAGCCTGGGGAGGGGGGACCCCCACATGCCCTGGCAGGATGCAGGGTATTGTGGGTCAGGAATGAGGGGCAGCAGCGGGGACCGGGGTGTGGCTTGAGAGTTAGGAGCAGGGGCAGGGCACAAGCATACCACGCCCCACCCCCACAGGTGGTGGTCTCTTTTTTGAGACTGGAGATACCCCAAAGGAATGCAGCCCAATGGCATATAGAGCAGGACCCAGCAGGGGCAGGAAGGGTTGGGGGGTGGCAGATAGAGGCCCCCACAGTGAAGGAAGGAGTGGGGAATGGGCAAATGGGACCCCAGGCCTGGGGCATGTCATGGGACAGTGCTGTGGGCAGCTTGTCCAGGGGTGCACACAACCCCAAGGGAGGCATGGGGGGCACATACTCCCTGGATTTGTGCGTGGAGTGGAGGAAGGCTGCCTGCTGCAAGCTGGACTTCAGTGCCCTGCTGCCTTTGCCCTGGGAGCCATGCAACACCATGCTATGCCTCCAGCCACAAGGTGGGTAAGGGATGCACAGCCAGCACATGATTCCCATGGCAAAGAGAGCAGGACACAGTCCCAGCCCACAGTGGATGGCCTGCCTCCACCCCATGCACAAATCCAGGTGGCACATGTCCCCTATGCCTCCCCCAGGGCTGCGTGCAGTGATGGGGAACTACCCTCCATGACCCTTGATAAGCCACCCACAGCTCAGTCCCATGGCCCACCCAGCCAGAGGCCCCATTCACCTCAGCCCCTGCTTCTATTCCACTCCCTCCCTCACTGTGGGGGCCTCAATTTGCCACCTCCCCAACCCTTCCTGCCCCTGCTGGGCACTGCTCTACATGCCACTGGGCTGCTTTCCTTTGGGGGTTCTTTAATCTGAGGGATCTATTTTGTAGCCATGTTGGCCTGGGGGGAAAAAAAGAAAAAAAAAAGAAATACAAAGCTCTAAAACTTGGTTCAGAGGTGATATTTTTTTCAGTTGGTCTAATAAAAGGTCACCAAAAAAAAAAAAAAAAATCTCTTTGCAAGCTTTGATGCCTCCCTGCCTGGTTCTGATATCTGACACCTCCAGGGATGAGGACAGCCTTATCTGCACATCAAAGAACAATTCAAACAAAGGACTTTTACAGACTCAAGGAAATATACTTCCAGTCTAAAAGTTTCCTTGTGTAAAATGAAGTTTATATTCTGCCTAGGAGGATTTTTACAGTCTTTGATTTCTCCTTATCTTGAAGAAGGGTGTGTATGCCTAAAAGCTTACAATGAAAGAAAATTTGTTGCTGTTTTTTGGTTGGTCTAATACAAGGTATCACTTTTAATGTGAGGGAATGTGTGTCCAGAAGCAGATTCAGGGTAGGTGCAGATGTATGAATCCTGCTTCACCCCATTTTTAAAACCAATGGCCTAGAAGTAGAGGTGGCATTTCTATTCAGGCAGCATTGAGAGAGTAAATTGATTCCATGGTTCATTATAAATCTACCAGATTCCTGCTAATTGCTTTTTACTCCACAGGTATTAACCTTCTTTCCTTTTTAATCATCTTAATACTCCACTAAATTAAGTTATTGTTTGTTCTGCCATTTTCCTGTCTAGTAGCTACTCCTGTCAATGTAGCTCCTATTTCATAGCCCTGCAAGCTGGTTTTAGTTCTACCTAAAATCATTAACTCAGATGTGGAAAAAACTGTTAGTGGGCCATACCTGGAAATAACTTTAATTCCAGGTCACTTCAGCCCTGCCATGTATCCCTGTGGCCACCACAGGGATGCTCCAAACACATGGCTGCCAGCACTTGGCAGCCATGCAGAAGTCAGAGCCAGCTACCAGCATTTGGCAGCCATCTTGGAAATACACCTGTGCCTTCTGATCCCTGGTCAACCCCTTCCCTGCCCAGGAGTCATGTGCCCAGCAGTGGGGCAGTACATGGCAGCTCCTTCTTTCCTCACTTTGCCTCCCTGGGCCAGGGCTTCCCCTGTCGGCAAAGCCCAGCACCCCACTGTTCTAGCCCAGTCCCTGCCAGCAATGACCAGGGCTCTGTGCTCCTGCCTGCCATGGTGGCGGCCCTGCTGGCCCCAGGAGAGCCACACACCTGCCAGTGGGATCCAGGGCACCAGCTGTGGGAGGACCTGGCTGACCCCCTTCCTCCACACAGCCCTTACCCCCTGCCCACATCCAGCACCACTCTCAGGACACACACATGGTTGAAACAAACAAAAAAAAAAATCTTTATTACCCTCACAACACCCACTCCATCAACAAACAATACCCTTCCACCCACCCACCCACAAAAAACCCCCTGCTTACAAGTGGCAAACTATATAGAAAGCAGCCCAGCCCAGGGAGAGGAGAGGCACCCTGCAAGGAGCCCTGGGACTGGCATCCATCTGGCCTTCTAATGACTGGACAGACCCAGGAATAATTCCCAGTATTAAATATGGAAAAAATGCATCTACACATGCATTAACCCACATCAACTAACCCCTCTTAAAATTTGATACTTGTTTGGGAAGGTATCAAATTTAGGCTCACATAGCCTAAAAATCACCATCTTAAAGCCAAATTAATGGCATGTACATACAGACAAGTACCGCTAATGCAGTTTCCATTGAGTTAATCTGCATCAAGTGACCAGGTGTAGACATGCACATTCAAGAGGCTCAAAAAGGCTACATTTTTAAAAATTAATCTGAATAAGAGATTGTGACAAGGGTCCATCCTCTCACCTGTCTAAGAGAGGCCTGACCCTTGGTCACTGGGCTACCCGCCCACCTATCTATCTTGCCATGCCTTATGATGGTAGTCAGGTGGGAGTCTGCTCATTTAATATCCCAAAGTTAGGGGTTGCTATCCAGAGCTCCAAGCCTCCCTTACATGGTGACCCACACCTCACAAATGCTATAAAGGTTGACCTGCACCCCCTTTGGCACTGGGGTCAGCTCACCACCCTCCCCTCCCCAGCCTTGTGCCCCCCTTGGTGCTGGGGCCAGCTCATCCCCCTCCCCGGCCTGGCCCTGTGCCCCCCCCAGCACTGGGGCCTGCTAATGCCCTCTCCACAGCCCT
>NW_017728943.1:19094019-19109436 GCF_001723895.1 Crocodylus porosus
GACCTACACCCCGACAAAGGGACCAGCTAACCCCCACCCTATGGCCCTGCACCCTGCTGCTGCTGGCTCACTCCCCCCTGCCCAGCAGCCCTGTGCCCCACCCAGCATTGGGGCCTGCCCCACCCTGCAGCCCTGCGCCCCTGTGGCCTGCTCTGCCCTGCCCCACAGCCCTGCGCCCCCCCCAGCACTGGGGCCCACTCACCCCCCCAATGCTGGTTTTGCACCGTGTTGTGCCCCACTGACGCCTCTTCCTCCCCAAAATAGCCTCAGCCCAGTCCACTCAAGAAACAAGAACATAAACATGAGCCCCTGGGCTATAACATCTCAGAAGCCATACTCCAACCCATTTTAGAAGATTCTCTCTCAATTTACTGGGGCCTCCCCCCCACCACCTGTACCTATCAGCTTCTATAGCCCCTTAATCCTACCAGAAGCAGAACAGGCAGTCAAGCATCTCCAGTTAACTTCCTCTATGAGCACTCCTTCCCTCTTGGGTAATGCCAGAGATCTAACTGCCTAGACCCGGCCCTGGGGTTTATATATGCCCAGGGCCCTGCCTTCTTCCGATCAGCTGACTGGCCCAGGTGGTTGGGCTATTAACCCCTATCCTTCTAGTGCTTGGTGTTCCTGTATTCCCAGGTCTTAAAGGGGCAGCCCTGCCTCTTAGTAACAGGGCTAGAGTTCCCTGTTACAGAGATGTGCATTTAATTCTAATAACCATGGGACTAATGAAACAATATCTTTTGATTATTTTTGCTTAGTTTGTTGTGGTTTTATACGTAATACACAATTTTGCAAATTAATGCACATTCTAAAAAAGTTATATGTGGATCTTATAACTGAATAATATAACCCTATGGTCCTATCGTATTAGTAAAGCTTCTTGTTTCTTTTTAACTTGAAAAAATGTGTTGTTATATGTGGTAATGTACTACACTATGTGCACCTCCCTTTTCAAAATCCTAGATCTACCTGTGTGCTTATTACATCAGCTACCTACTGTTTTGAGGTTCAGGATTCTTTAAAATGGCACAAGTAGGACAAAAAGAAGAGTTTAGGATCAGATAAAAAGAAAGACAGTATGTTGAAAAGTCCAGGGATAATATTGTATGCAGACAAATCAGCTTCCCAAGAGCTCTATTCCATTATCCTCCAAATGATGCATCTCTAGGTTCCTAAAACCAGATTATTATTCTTTATAGCCAAACAGAAAATCCCTGTTCTGAGTTAAGGTTCCAATCCTTTAAAAGCTTAAGTTTTTGCTTAACTTTTTCATGTAAGACTTCTCTCTTTCAGCTTTGTGTCCTTATCCACACACAAAAAGTTAAGCATATGCATGACTGGCAGAGGTTGTAAATATATCTCTGTAATTCAAAATCTTCAAAAGCAGGATTTAGAGCTTAAGTGGTGTTTTCCAGGTTAGGAAACGCCAGAGTTAAGTTGCTACCGAAAACCTTAACTCTGACCCCTAATCACCCTCAGTGGTGTGCTATATTGTTGCTAGTAATTCTTCTGTACTTTTTTTATTTCAGGTCTGGTATAGCTTTAACATTTAAACAGATTTTTTTTAAAAAAATTCATCTGGCTGGATGTCACTCAATGACTTTTTAAAATTAAAGAATGGTTTATTTAAATCAGTTTTCTTCAGTTAAGTTATAGTAAGTTATAATGCTGTACCCATTTAAAATTAAAGCTTGATGCAATCTATATTAAGGACTACACTTGTTATAATCTACTAAAATCATTTATATAAATAAAACAGTACTCTGCTTAATCAATGAGATGTCTTTTGGACATTTTATTAAGTTAAATGAAGTTTTCAATCTGGGAAAATACATGTTTACCTAACTTGTGCGGTCCAGTTCTATAAATATGTTACAGCGTGTATTTACTGAATTTTCTTTGTACAACTGTCCGTCTTTTCAATACAGGGAATTCCAAATGTCAGCAGTTTTATTCTCTGTTCTGCAGAAAAGATTTACCTAAAATACTTTGGGTTCTGAGTTATGAGAAATACTTTCAGTTTCACTATATGAGTTTGTGCATCAAAGTCTTCTAATATTCTTCAGAATGCAAGCCCTAATCTAGATTTCAACAACTGGAAAATAGAAGAAGTAATATAATTATCTCAAAATGTTAATTATGTATAATTGTTGTTGAATTTCATTTTCCATCCAAACATTACTTGGCGTCAGTCATTAGCAAAATGTTAACCATCATCCCATAAATGAGAAATACACTGCTGACCATATTCTAACATAGTGAAAAAAATGAATAAGTATTTGTTAAGATATATAATTGTTTAAATAAATTTGTGTAATTATAGCAGTGTAGGTTGTCTCTGTGTTAATCTAAGGATGTAGGTAGACAAGGTTCTTTGGGTAAATCAGATATCTTTTATTAGACCAACTCCAATAGTTGAAAAAATTCTTCTTAGCAAGCTTTTGGGTACAAATACTCAGCCTGATGAAGGGGATTTTTTGTAGCAAGCCCGAAAGCTTGTTACAAAAATTTTTTCCAACTATTTGAGTTGGCCTAATAAAAAATATTGGATTTACCCAAAGAACCTTGTATGTATAATTATCGTGCATTCTTTCAGTTAGGAAAAGAGTACCATATACTTTATAAGTTTGGCAACTGTCAGTCTTTCCAGATCATGATATATGTGTGACAGGTCACCCAGACCTTTGATGTAGATACCTAGGCAGGAGTTTGGAGGAGTGGAGGCATAAACCCTATAAAGGATACACTTAAGTGTAAATGATCAAATCAGTATATTCTAATAGTTATACCAGCCAAAGAGAACAGTTCATTGTTTGGGAAAACAGAAGTTAAAGCAGAAAGCATCATTAACAATCAATGACTTAAATGAAAAATTTCTATTTGTTGACTTAAATCAAAGTAACATAAAATCAGTTCGCCTCTAGGCAGCAGATTACTTTTTAGCAAATAATTCAAGGTAATGAAGTTTCCTTCTATTTGAATTTAAGAATTTTTCATGATTAAGTTCTGATTTTCTCCTATGTAGCCATTATCATTATCATATCAATATTATTTATTGAATCATTTTGATCCACAATTTCTGATGTGTAGACTATTTGTAGTTCATTGTGAATATTCAATATTCAGAATCCGAGTTCCAGTGATTACATTTGATTGGATGCATGATGTAAATAGCATGAGATGATTCCATATTTCTATGCTGGGTATGGCAGAGCAGGGTGGAACCCTGGGGTGCCTACACATGTGGTCTGCTGCATTCTGATTAGAATGTGTTGGAGCAGACTCGATTAATCCTGGCAGTGGGAGGGTGACAATCCCCATGCGGATCAAAGGGGACAAGAGTGTTTAACAGTCCCCATGGCTCACCAAAAGCGTCCATAAATGTCTCAAAGCTAAAAAGGAGTCATACACCCAATGAAGGGAGGGGCCATCACCAAGGAGGATTATACCTCCATTGCTCAAGACTGTAGGAGGGGTGTTAGGAAGGTTAGGGCGGAGAAGGAACTGGGACTAGCGACCCGGATCAAGTATAACGAGAAGTCCTCTTTTAAATACATAGGGGGTAAAAAGAAGGTACCGGGTAACGTAGGGCCTCTGCAGGATACGCTAGGAAATCTGATGGTCACACCAGATGACAAAGCTAATCTCTTTAACAATTTCTTTGCCTCCATCTTTTTGAGCAGGGACCGGGGCATCTCTCCCACTGGGATCCCTGACAGACCCAGGGGAGGTGGTGCCAGGCCCAGGGTCAGTGAGGACCTAGTCAGGGAACTTCTGGTGGGTCTAGATGTGTTCATATCAGCAGGTCCTGATATTCTCCACCCCAGAGTGCTGAGGGAATTAGCAGAGGTCATTGTGGGACCCCTGGTTCAGCTTTATGAGCACTCATAGCGCTCTGGCAAGGTGCTGGAGGACTGGAAAAGGGCCAATGTGGTTCCCATTTTCAAAAAAGGGAGGAAGGAGGACCTGGGAAACAACAGGCCTATTAGTCTTACCTCAGTCCTGAGGAAGCTTTTTGAGAAAATTGTCCAGGAGCACATCTGCAAGGGACCAGCAGGGGAGTTCATACTTAGGAGCAACCAGCATGGGTTCATTTGAGGCAGGTCCTGTCAAACCAACCTTGTGGCCTTCTACGACCAGGTCACAAAATCCTTGGATGCAGGTGTTGCAGTGGACGTAGTCTTTCTGGAATTTAGGAAGGCCTTTGACACTATCTCTCACCCCATTCTCATTAAGAAATTAGGTGACTATGGCGTCACTGCCTACAGTCAGATGGGTCACAAATTGGCTGGAGGGCCACACCCAGAGAGTGGTGGTGGATGGGTCTTTTTCAGCCTGGAGAGATGTGGGCAGTTGGGTCCCCCAGGGCTCAGTCCTTGGGCCCACGCTATTTAATCTCTTTATCAGCAATTTGGACGATGGGGTGAAAAGCACTTTTTTCAAATTCGTGGATGACACTAAAATGCAGGGAGAAGTGGGCATGCTGGAGGAGAGGGACAGGCTACAACTAGATCTGGACAGGTTACAGGGGTGGGTGGATGAGAACAGGATGGGATTCAACACTGACAAGTGCAAGATGATGCACCCGGGGAGGAAGAACCAGCACCATACCTACAGGCTGGGGAACTCCCTTCTTGTCAGTGCAGAGGCAGAAAAGGATCTTGGTGTCATTATTGATTCCAAAATGAACATGGGCCACTGATGTGGGGATGCGCCTCATGTATTCAGTGCTCTGCATTTCAAAATGGCCACAGGAGCACTTTTGTAGGTGGCAGAAGGTGGGGAGGGCTAACCGTGCTTAGTGACCCCAAATGTGGAGCTACGGTAGGGCCACAAGGCAGCTCAGCTGTTGGCTTCCAGCATCTGTAGCAGGGGTGAGGAGGGAGTGGGGGTGGGGCAGGCAGTTTACAGCTTGGGTGGGGCGGGGTGCAGAATGGAGCCATGAATAGCTCATCTGAGGGGCACGGGGGGGGTGGAGGGAGTGGCTCCTACTGCTGCGCACACCCCAGGAGGCATGGGGGTGTCTGTAACTCTGGATATGTGCAAGGCAGGGTGGGGTGGGGCTGGATTGAGCTGTACTTGGGGTGGGCGGCGGTAGTGCTAGGAAGGGGCTATGGGAGAGCTGCAGCCACCCCAAATTCACTGTAGCCCCCCTGACCCTCCCTCCCCACACTGCCACTGTCTGCCCCAAGCACAGTGTGGCCCAAGCCCCAACTGGGAAGACTCCAGCATAGCCCCAGCCCCAGCCCCAGCCTGCAGTGGCAGCCTACCTCCACCCATGCAGATCTGGGGGCACATGCCCCCATGCCCTCCTGGGGTGCATGCAGCAATGGGAGCCACCATCCTCTCCCCATGTCTGGTGCTCCCCAGACAAGCCACTCATGACTTTGTCCTGCACACTGGGGGGTTGGGGCTGAGTGCAAATACATGCGCGCAAGAGCTCAGCCCCCACCAAATAATTTTTTCTCCCTCCACCTATGGGCACTACAACTAAAGTTTGTTGAATGAGGTTTACTTAAAGCACCCCCACAGCCATTTTGAAACGAGGGACGCTAAATACATGAGATGCTGTGCTGTTATGATTAGATCAGCTCTCAGGAGCCACTCTAATTCAAATGCCCAGCCACCTCAGAGCATGTGTATAGGCATTCTTAGAGACTAAGTTGTTCAGAGAGGTATAAGTAGTAAACTCCAAAATCAATCTGGCAAACTTCTGAAAAAAATGGTCCAATACATTAGATTAAATGTGGGAATCTCCTCAAATCTGAAAACATAAGGAAGTTCAGCTCTAGTAAGTATCTGGACAGAAGGCCTTTGAGAAAAAAAATCTAGGTGTGAAAACAACAGCTTTTGTAAGTCAGTACCTGGAACGCTGCTTGTATCATGCATCTTGAATGAATGCCTCAGTGCTATATTTTTCTACCAGAGAGTTTAAAACAAAGTTTCTGAGCACTCCTGGCTGTTAACATTTCATTCTTTACTCCCTATACTAAACTGTCCTTCACTGGTATATGCAGATGCCCAGATCCAATGCTGAACTGTGCATATCTCAATAGGCATTGTACATTGCAATGTGTATGTTCATAAAGTTGGTATAGACCAGTGATTCTTAATCAGAGTGTCCAAGCGTCCTGGAGTGCCTTAAGAGTCTTTCAAGGGTGCCACAGAGTGCCAAGCAATGCTAGCACTGTTAGGTATGCAAACATGTGTGATGGGCTAGCTGGCAGTGACTTAGCCCAGGGGTTTTGAAAGGGTAAAAGATGATTGGAGGACTTGGGATTCCCTTTCCTCATCAATCTGGCCACAGAGACTCACCCTCCATGTCCCCCGATTGGCCCCTTGGGTCACCTGGAGGGGGATAAAAGGGGCAGCGTGGCTGACTCAGGAGAGACCAGTGAGGGACCTCAAGGATGGAGCTTCAAAGAGCTGAGCCAGTGGGGCAAGAGCAGTACCCCAGAAGAGCCTGAAGGAGTGGGACCTGTAGGCAGCAGCTGGACCCTCAGCAGTGCGGCGTGCGGCCAGCAGGAGAGGCTCCCTGCTGGGCTCTCGGATCCCCTACGAGAGGCTGCAGCCAGCAGGAGAGGCTCCTCTCCGCTTCAGCAAGGATCTGAGCAGCAACCTGAGAGATTCCCAGCTCTGCTTCCAGCTCCTCCAATAAGAGGCCAGGCAGCTTGACATGAGGCCAGGGCTCTGGGAAGGTCAGCAGCTTGGCATAATACCAGTACTGGTGGCTGTGTAGTAGAGTTTCTGCTTGCCATGTGGCAGGTCCAAGTTCAAGTCACAGCTGGGGTGAGTGAACTAACAGGGAGAAATTCTTGTTGCAGTAGAAAGGGGTCATTGTGTTTTCCCCCTTTCTCCCCCTCCAGGTACCTAGGCCCTATATTCCTTGTCATTTGACATTTTGTATTTTGTGCCTTTTATATTTCACCAACCAGTATTGTTTGTTCTGCTGTTTGTGTTTTACATTTTGGTTAACCCTGTCTTTTGCCAACTGGATGAATACGTCTATGACTGTAAGTGTCTAACCTTTGTTGAATCCTGCCCCCTCAGGGCATTGTAGTGCCCCCTATACCCCCTGGTTTATGCTGCTTATGTTCCCAGTACTGTTCTCTCATTAAAAGGAATATGGTTAAGTCCCCATTGGTGGTCTGGCTCTGCTCTATAGGGGAGGAGGGTCCCTACACCTCCCACAGAGCTTGTGCACCTGCTTTGATCCCTTCAATTGGAGAGGGGGGACCTCTTGGAGTACCACCCAGGTTACACATGGTCCTCAGGATAAACAGGAACAATTCAAATGGGAACCCATAGTTCTAAAAGCATATTGACCTGTTTGGGGCTTTGAGTTCTTTGCAACAGCAGAATTGCTGTATTATTTTCCATACTCATAAAATGTGTGAAAACAATGAACTGACATTTTCCAAGAGGTGCTGAGGTCTAACAAGGGGTGCCATGGATCTAAAGAAAGATTGAGAACCACTGATATAGACTGTTGGTAATTTTTTTATGGTGAAGAACTCCAAAAAGTATGAAACATTCCAGCAAGGGAATGTTCTTTTAATTACTAGGAACTGCAATTTGATGAAATTCAGCCTGCAAGGCAAGAAATAGCTGCAAATAAGTAGGGACTCATACAGCACTGTAATCGTGTAACTAGCAACAGAACTAAAATGCTGTGCAAAGCTTTGTGTACACATAAATAGTGCACCAATTTCATTCTACCAGTATTGTTAAAAGCAGTACAATCCCCTCCCTATTACACCAGTAAAAATGTCTTGTGCAAATACTTAATCCCATTAATTATACTGTTATCACCACATTCCTCCCACTGTAACTGCCTCCACACTAGAGGCTGTGATTATATTAGTAGAAAGCTACACCCTAAGTGAAATACTTGTAGTGGGGCCAAAATTGTGTGTCAAGCAGTCATAAAAGTTGCAAAGTATTAGCTTCTACCTGAATCAGTAGCTATGTGCCCCCTGGTGGTAAGATATCCCTCGGCCTTGTGATTTAAGGTTGAGCTGATATGATGGTAGTGAATACCGCTTCATGTAGAGAAGGCTTTATACCCACTTCAGAGCCACAGGGCTCATTTCTGCTTTTGAAGCCACCAATGAAGGGTAGACAGGCTCCCTTGCCCTGCAGACCTTCCTGGTTCCTTAGCACAACATGTTTGAGATATTGACCCTATAAATCAAGCCCACATCAGGGAATGCCTTATGATGAGAAGTCCTTCAAAAAAAGCTGCAGTTCAGATCATGACACCTTGCAGTGGCTATTATAGGGGTTTATTTGTAGACAGGGTAGGATTATTCAAGCTGTATGCCAGAGGCCACGATGTGGCCTTTTCATTCTCACGTTCCTGTTGTAATTATTTTGTACTTGTTATGCGTTATAACCTTTTGTAATAGGTGGCCATGTTCGCACCTATAACATTGTCAGAGCGTGATCTGCTGTAAGCCGACTAGAGAACGATCCTGTAACAGTTCCATGAAGAAACACCTTGCAAGCCTTGGACATATTAGAGAGGAATAGGAAAGTGCCTCCCTCCCCCCACAGTCAGAGAGCAGCTGAGTAACAGACCAAGGGCATTTTCTCTTTAGTAAGAGCTGTGGGACTGAAATGCAGGGTGTGATGGCTTCAGTGAAGCATTATTAATGTGCGCAGTAGCTTAGGTATTAAGTTCACTAAGAAATAAAAGAGGCAAGCAAAAGAACACCAGGCAAAGTGTAACAGATAGCTAGCTACAAGTGGGGGGTATAGGGGAGGTCAATTTTGAACACTCAGTGGAACAGCTGTTTATGTAAGGTTTTATAAAAGTAGTTCATCTTTGCATAGTGTTGGTACTTAGAAGGGTAGATTCTGTAAGGCTGGGGACTCGTCATCAAGGATCCTGGTGGTCTCTGCTTTTAAAAGGTCCTCAAGTTTCAGGTTAATCCTCCTCCCCCCAAAATCCACATTTTTCCATGATTAAAATGAAATGCCACTGACATACAGATATACATAGAGAGAGCAGCGCTTCATTTTCATTACAGAAAAATGTGTATTTTGTGTTACTTTTTTTAACCCAAATTTTTTTTTTTTTTTTTTTTTTTTTAAATCAGAGAAAACCAAGATTCCTGCTTATCATGGAGCTATTGCCTGGTGACTGCTTTTACCAGGCATGTGGGGAGAAGGAGCCAACAACAGAAAACACCTGTCCTCTGCAAGCCCCAGAAGCCAGAATTAAGTTTGACCAGTTGTGTGGCTAATATGCAGAATTCTAAAAAAAAAAAAAAAAATGCTTCCCAGCTTTGGACTCTCCAATCTTTGATGCAGGACTTCAGTTTTATTGGAAACATAAATGTTGAATGTGCAAAGCGGTCCTATTTGATTCATATTTGGCCCAAATCAGGAACAGTGATTTGATTCGTTGATTCAGATCACTGTTCCCGATTTGATTCAGCCTAATCCAAATCTGAATATTCGATGCTGATTCAGAGAATCAGTGATTCAGACATAGATAAATATTTTTTCTACATACCTTGAGGTTTCAGGTGCAGATCATGATCACTGTGATGCTGGGTTTCATGGAGCGTCCCACAGGAATATGGGGGGGACCCTCCACATGCTTGGTGGCAAATACAGAATTGGACCGAAGTGCTTCTGGTCCACTTCTGGGTCTGCTGTTTAGCATGCTGGGGAGCTTCATACTTCTGTGGGAAGCTCCATGTGCCCCAGCATCGCAGCACTCATGAGCCACTGCTGCCTAGAGGTATGTAGGAAAAAACATTTAAAGCTGCATCTATGTCTGAATCACTGAATGTCTCCAAATCAATTTGGAGGGTTCCAATTCAATTCAGAGAGATTTAAGGGTCCTCTGGATTCGGAGATTCAGCCATAAAATTGGGCTGAATCTCTGCTGAATCAAATCAGGGACCAAAGCTTCACAGAGCCCTAATAAATACACACAAAGCAACACAGCAGTGTTTCTGGTCTGGACCACAGTGTAATATGTATGGCAATACCCATCTGAGAGTATTTCAAAGGCACCAGTCATAACGAAAGGTTGAAGTTGAACTTGTGGCTAAGATTCATATCAGTTCTTTGGGTGCACTTACCCAGCCAGAGCTACAGGAAATCCAAGGGTCGCAACAGATGGTATACTCACTAGAGCAGCACTCACAGGACCTCATGTGCTAGGAATTCAGCATTTCCCATGTTCACAATTAAACTGTGAGTCTTATAATATTGAAATAGTTTCTTTAAAAAATTATTACTTATTAGTTACCTAATTAGCAGGGATCCTGGTTCTCCGATTAAAAAAAATCCCCAATTTTGGGATTAAAAAAGTAACCAAAATCTACATCTACATGATTAAAATAAAACACCACTAATCTATAGTGGTGATGTTTCATTTTAAAAATCACAGAAAAATGTGGATTTGGGGTTACTTTAACCCCAAAATTGGGTTTTTTGGTTTTTTTTTTTAATTGGAGAAAACCAGGATCCCTGCTGATTAGGGGCTGTCAGATTTGTATAAAAATAACGTGTGTGTGTGTGTGTGTGTGTGTGTGTGTGTGTGTGTAATATAAAATTTCCAAGCTCTCATAGTTGTGGAGAAAAAGCAAATCAACATGACCTGAGCATTACACAAGAGACTTAAAAACCCAAAGCCAAAGCCTGATCCAGCCTATGGACTGACCCTCTGCACTCATCCAGCCCATGAAGCCACATGAGTTTGACACCCCTGTCCTAAGTAAATGGGCAGATGACAGAAATGAAGCACATTATATAGACACTGTGGAGATAAGGGCCTGGACATACCATGGGAAAAGGTGGAGTGATGAGCTCTTTTGGAACCTGTGTTGTTGCAGAAAAGAAAAAAACCCTGTGAATACATTTTGTACTCAACCAGCTGAACCCCATGCTTCAGTTGTGGGATCATATGTGAATGTCACCCTGTGTATAACATATAGCGGACTCTCTGCACCTACTGAACCCTTGTGCTGCAGCTCTGCCATTTTGTTGCTGGGCCTTGTCTGCACTAAGGATTTCAGTCTTTGATGGCAGGCCACGAATGTAACTGAAAACCCCTCACATAGACAAACAAATCTACTCTGGATCAGTGCAATGTTGTCTAGTTTCAAGCAGACCAAACTGTACCCCTTGCAATCCTTGATATGCTATCATGGTTAAAAAATAACTGACCCTGTACACTGCCATTGTAATGAGTTGAAGCAAATGGGATTCCTACCGCCTCAGCATTGAACTAGCACATCTACCCAAGGATAGCAGGAGAAGGAAATGCTTATGAACACTTATCTGTTGAAAAAGAGGTGTTTTACATATGCTTTACTCTGCAGATTTAGTTTTTAGTTATAGTCCTCCCTTTCCAAGAAGCTAGCGTGGTCCCTCCGGATGGTATGCAGGGTAGATATTTAACCACATGTGTTCTGGTTCACCAGCTCCCTGTTTGATAATGCTGTAGTTAAAATTAGCCACCCAGAGAAACCACAGTATGAAAAGCCTCCAAGGTACAATGTGTGTGATCACTATCCTGCCTGGGACCTTGGCTTTCACTTGCTTGAACTTGGTGATCTTACCCTTTCTATTAGCTAGTTAGGGAAAGTCATTTTTTCTGGTTTGAAGTCAGCTGAAACTGGATCGCTACAGTACCAGGCAGATACTGGTCACTAGTGAATGTTTAAATGAGAAAGTAAGATAAAGAGCATGTGCAAGTTGCTTTGAGTAGGTTTTCAGGCTGAAAGAGACCGTTTGGTCATCTAGTCCAGTGGTGCTTAAGCTTTTGGCTTTATGGGCCAGATGAATGATACAGGACCAGTCCGCAGGCTGGATCAAGCCCATGTGTCAGGATCAGGCCCTGGAGTCTGGCACAGACTTTCCCCACTCCCCATTCTAAGCACTGGGATTGGTCCCTGGGGCCCAGTGCTACCCTCTCCTGGCTCTATATATTGGAATTGGTTACCCAATCTAGTGCACAGGGCCTGGGACTCCCCACCGGTCTGGAAATTTGGCAGCAGGAGAGTGGAGCCACCGTTTTCCCACAGCCAAATTTCCAGACCCATGGGGAGCCCCACAGACCTAATGGAACGGTTCTGCAGGCCAGATCTGGCTGTGAGCCCAGGGTTGAGCACTCCTGATCTAGTCTGTCTTTAACATGACACAGAATATAGAATTGCACTCAGTTATTCCAGTATCAAATCCAGTAGTTTGTGTTATTCAATCCAGATTTGTTGATCCCTCCAACCTCTACATTCTGCATTATTATGTGGAAGCCAAGGAGAGAAGCTATTTTATTGGCTATTCCCTACATGCCTGCATTGCATTTCACATGACATTATTCAGTAACATCACATCATCATTCTGTTTATACACTGTTCTCCATGCAAGGCCCTGAACGTTCAGTTAAAGTCTTATGACAAAGAAAGCTCTGAAAATATTCTCAAGTAGACAATGTAAAATAAAACTTAAAATATACAGAGGCGAGAGGAAGCATCTGAAGTAACATCTTTTAGGTGGCAATACGTTTGGAGATATTGAGAGAAGAGATATGATGTAATGGTATGACAATGATGCAGGTGCTGATTGCTGGGACACTTGGAGGTTGAGACTTGAGTAGCAAGAGCCTGCAGAGGACTATAGTGCTAGTTGAACCAGATAAGCAGGGATCCTGGTTTTCCCTGATAAATCACATATTCTCTGATAAAAATTAGTTTTAAGTCCCCCCCAACCCTGCTAGTGCCCCTCACTCCCACCCACAGCCTCCCCAGTTCTGCTTGTGCCCAGCCCCCCCCACACAGAGGCAGGCAGACACACACACACCAGCATGTGAAGGGACAGGGGGAAAGGAAGGGGTTGGGAGCAAACTGAGAATGGGGGAGAAGGAGTGCATCTCTCCGTCTGCTCCCAGGAAGGTGGGGTGGTGAGGGCAGCAGTGCCCCTCTGTGGATCATACACGCACCACCCAGCCTGAGAGGGGAAGCTTACACACGATGGTACCACCACACCACCACCACTGGAGGGGACAGAGGGGCTAACTGAACAAGGATGTGTTGGGGGAAGACATGGAGTACCTGCCGGCTGGCAGGTACTCCTGGTGGGGCTTTCCACAATACCTGGACCTGTTCAGCCGCAGCAAGAGGAGGCTGAGAGGAGACCTGGTGGCTGCCTACAAACTCATCAGGGGAGATCAACACCAAATAGGTAGAGCTCTTTTCTCCCCAGCACCACCCGGGGTGATGAGGAACAATGGATATAAGCTGATGGAGAATAGGTTTAGGTTAGAGATCAGGAGGCAATATTTTACAGTTTGGGTGGCCAATATCTGGAACCAGCTTCCCAGGGAAGTTGTCCTCGCCCCTACCTTGGGCAAATTCAAGAGGAGATTGGATGATCACCTGTCTGGGGCCTTGTGAGCCCAGCATTCATTCCTGCCTGTGGCAGGGGGGTCAGGCTAGATGATCTGATCAGGTCCCTCCTGACCCTAGCTACTATGAAAATATGAAAAACTTTCCCTTCCTGGGGGTGGTGTGTGTGAACAGAGCGTGACCTGGAGTGCGGCAGCAGAGGGGTGAGGGGCACTGCCTGCCCAACGTGACACACTGCAGTGCCCATCTCCCACCTCAGCTCACTCTGTACCTGCTTGCAGCAGCAGAGCTGAGGGGGCCAGGGTAGCAGTGCCCCTCTGAAGGCCTCACACACACTGCCTGGCTGGAGGGGAGTGGGAGATGCACACAGCAGCCACCGCCACCACCACTGCACTGCCACCACTGCACCTCATGCCACTTGCCCATGGCCAGTGGCGGGAAAGTTGCACAGGACATGGTGGTGGCTGCCATGTGCAAGCCCCCACCCCCCACCCCGCAGCTGGGCATGCATGTGCAGCTCGCAAAAGGGCACTGCTGCCCTCACCCCCCTGGCCCTGCTCCAGGCAAGTGGTGCAGGACATGGTGGTAGTGATGCAGTGGTGCTGGCTTGCAGTGGCTACCACCACCACCACCACCACACTGCAGGCTGCCACCGTATCACCCCTAGTGGCTGTCCCCACCTCTGTTCACACGCGATGGTGGCTACTAGCACCATTGCACCGCTGCCACCGTGCCCCATGCTGCTTGTTCAGAGCAGAGGTGAGGGCAACAGTGCCCCTCTGTGGGCCTCGCATACCTGCTCAGCCGGGGTGGGGGGGAGGCTCACACATGGTGAGACACCGCACCCTGTGTCCTGTGGAGCTTTCCCACCACTGGCCACAGGCAAGTGGTGCAAGGTGTGGTGGTAGCAGTGCAATGGTGGTGGTGGGTGTGAGCTTTCCCTCCCCCCCAGCCAAGCAGGCATGTGAGGGCCGCAAAGGGGCACTGCTTCCCTCACCCCCTGACCCTGCTCCTGGGAGCAAGCACAGAATGAACCGAGGTGGGGGGCTGGCAGTGCTCCTTGCCCCTCTGCCACCACACCCTGGGGCATGCTGTGTTCCCCCCACCCCTCCCTGCTTGCTGACCCACCTGTCTGGGCTGAGGGAGGGGAAAGTATTGGGGAAAGGAACTCCATGTCTTCCCCCAACACATCCTTGCTCCCTCAGCCTCCAGCCAGCTTCCTCCCAAAACCTGTTTCACAACCCCCAAGCCCCACTTACCTCCAGGAATGAAGAAGACTGATCCTGAGGCAGTCTCTGGTAAGTAAGAGCATTGGGTCCCACCCTTTCCCCCATTCCCTCCCCCTCCAGGCAGGGCTGGGGCTTTCCCACTCCTTTTGCAAATAGGTCTTGCAGGCTGGAACTCAGCCAGCCTGCAGACCTCTTTGCAAAAGGGGAAAATCCATGGGTTTCCCTGCTAAAAAGGGAAAATCTGCATTTTCTCTGATTAAACCTGGAAATCTGTGGTTTTCTCCATTTTTCCAAGGGAAACAGAAAACCCAGATCCCTGCTGATATGGCATCTCATGGCAGTCATGGGACATTTGCCTCAAGCGTATCACTGGCCGCTGTCAATAGAAAGACTACCTACCAGGAATGAGAGTGAGGAGACAGGCTGAAAAAAAAAAAAAAAAAGACTATGCTATACACTCTTGTAAAAGACTGCTAACCCTCTTGAATATTTCATAGATTTCATAGACATCAGGGCTGGAAGGGACCTCAGAAGATCATCGAGTCCAGCCCCCCACCCAAAGGGCAGGAAGTCAGCTGGGGTCACAGGATCCCAGCAAGATAAGCATCCAATTTATTCTTGAAGGTGTTCACTGTAGGTGCTTGAACCACCTCCGATGTCAGGCTGTCCCAGACCTTGGGGGCTCAGACAGTAAAGAAAGTCTTCCTTATGTCCAGCCTGGAGCGGTCTTGCAGGAGTTTGTGACCGTTCGACCTCGTCATCCCTTGGGGCGCTCTGGTGAACAAACGTTCCCCCAGATCCTGGTGGTCACCCCTGAT
>NW_017728943.1:19109447-19121385 GCF_001723895.1 Crocodylus porosus
TGTAGACTGTAGAAAAGGAGTTTTCTTTGCAACCTGTAATAAAACTTGCTTGCAACATGTTAGCAGAAGCAACCAAAGACTTGGTCTGTGGCAGGAAAAAAAAGCCTGCAGAGAGGGGTTAGCAGGACAGGGGAGTTTTTTTCTTGCCTTTAAAAAAGAGTTTCTTTCTAAAAATTTCCACCTATACTCACCCCCACCAGGACACCCCTCTTGCTACATACAGGAAGTATGCTGACTACTGACATAATATATAATTTTGGGGACAGGGGGTTCAGATTATCACTTTCTCCTCTGTCACAGAGTGAAGTATTCAACAACGAAGCTCTACAACTTGGCTATCCTGGTCATTTTTTGCCCTGGCATCTTCACCATGCACATAGCAAGAGGTAAGTTTCATCTCCATAGGAATGTAAGACTTGCCAAATGATATCAAGACTGGGGTTTGTCTAATTCAGTGTCCTTTCTCAGGGAGTGACCAATACTGGTTACTTAAGAGGAATCTGTGAGAAATTACATAATGAAATGATCTGTTAATTGGGGGTGTTTCTTAACCCCTATCAGTTTGTGGCTGGCTTAGGCCTTGAAGCTGGAGGACTTTCTTTTTCCTAGAAAACTTTATTGGTATCTAGTATTGTCCTGGATGCTCCCACTCACCATGTCAATGTTTAGCATATCTGCTGTGACAATGAGTTCCACAGGTCAGTTGTGTCAGTTGTGTGTAAACAGCCTGTTCTTCACCTAGTTTCAGGGGCATTGCCTTTCAGTGTTGGTTGTTCCTTTGTTCAGACATCAGGAAAAGTGCTAAATAATGCTAACAGCTCCTGTTTTATATTCCCTAAATTACTATGATATTGTGTCCTTATTATATATGTTGATATATATTGGCTTATTACATACATATATAGCTTATCACTTGTTATTTGTCTCCTCTCTAACCTGTCTAGTCTTACTCTTTTTAATTGCATTCTGTAAGGAAGGTCTTTCAAGCCTCTAAGGAATTTATTTTCCCCTGTATTTTTACTAAATCTGTTTGCAAATGGTTGACTCAAAAGGAAGACTTTCAAGAATAAGGCTTGTCATAGATTTACACAATGGCATCGGTGCTTTTAGTTTTGTTCAGAATTCCTTTCTTAATACAGTTTAAGGTCTAATTAAAGGTGTTTTTATGATGGTAACTTCGTATTGAGCATAGGTTTTATATAAGATCTAATAATATTAGACCTATTAACTGCAAGCAACTTACAGACCATGTGGCATTTGTAAAAGACCACGCTTGTAGAAAAACCACACACGCGCGCGCACATGTATACCAATATACACAGATTCAGACAAGCACAAGCCCAAAAATCATATGCCCAAAGCTCTTATACTCAGCCACATATAAAATGACAACAATAAACAAAGAGGAGCACAGGATCACAAACTTCTGGGGAGTAATAGCCCAACACTACCCCCTTCTCCCCTCTCCCCTGCCAACAAAATAACATATCTGCAATACAGACTGAGCCTGGTCACTATGATGCTTATTGCTACTGTTTTGCAATGAAAACTGATGTGACAAGAGCTCCTTTGCATTACAGTGGTCCAGTTGTCCATCCTGCAGTCTGGGATTGGGAAAATCACTCCTTTACAGAAGGTCTTCCCTGCCCTGTAATGTTCCCATGGGTGAAACACTGTATAGAAAGGCAGTGCAAGGCAGGATGGTGTGAGGATACCATGCGGCATTTTTGTCATCTAAAGAAAGGGAATTGCAGGGTGGATGGTAAACTTACCATGTAGACCAAAACAAGATCTGAGGATGGAGGGAGGGAGGAGGGGACCAGGTGCTTTTAAAGGGCTTTCCAAGGGCAAGTGAATAGACAAGAAGAAGAGGAGAGATGTTTCCCAGGGAAGCTCCCTCCCATTTTTAATTACATTGAATTTAACTATAATTTAAATGTTTTGCAAGTCATATGCAACCTATTCTCTTCAGCTGAGACAAAACTAAGCTGCTGTTTGGAACCCATTGGTGGTTTAACATTATGGCAATGAGTTTATGTGGTTGTTTTTTACAGTGTGAGGACTAGTGTGTCCAACTAAAAAGCCTTTAAGGGAGGGAGAATAGAATTGTTTTTATGCAGTTGAATTTGCCCAGGATACCTACTCTTACAAAAAGTAACTTGGGTTATTCAAGGATCTCATATGATTAGAATTTTGGCTCTTGTCTCATTAGAATGATGCATGTATGACAGGCTTAACTAACGCAACCCAGTACATAAGAGTAGAAATACCTGGGTTGTAATTTAGCAAGCCACTTGCTATAAAGAACCACTATTCATTTAGTACTACTGGTAATTTACCATCTTTTTTATGTTAGGAAATGTAGTAAGTCAAATTATAAGAAAGGGTTCCTGCATAGACCTATCAACAAAGGAGCTAGACGTAAGAGGGTTTGCCAATTACGAAACGCAAAACATAGCAGTAAAAGCTGTGATGTAAGTATGTGGTCCAGTTTTCATCTGCTAACTCATCTAGATATATACTCTGTCCTCCCCATTAGGAGAAGAAAGTCAATAAAACTCTCTCAGAAGAAGCATATGGGCTTTACAGCTGAACAAGCATGCTTACTTGAGAGCTTTTCTTGATATCTCACATTAAAGCTTCATCGGGCAATATCAAAGTATGTGGAGTACTGGTGCTGTATTAAACAGAAAAATGTTTTGTTCTAAAAACTGGAAAGAAATGTCATAAAGCAAAAAGTGTTTCAAGTGCCATAGATGAGTAAAACCTTGCAGATTACCAATCAGTGCATTGGGCTGAGGTACGCAAGAGAATTTGTGGAAGAGGTAGGAGTAATCAAACTCCTATAGGATGTGATCAGGCCCTCAATCTCATGAGAATTTATTGCATCCAAATGAGATTTGGTCCTTGTGCAATAAATGTGGGGCCCTATTTTCAAATAAGCTCCACATGCTAGTTATGCTTAGCTTTTTCAGAATATCTAACAGTAAAGTGTATGCATAGATTGCAACACATAGAAATACACATTATTTATACACACACCCCATCTATAAGTACAGTTGATGTCCATTCACTAAATTGCAAAACCAACTTACAACTGGCTTTTTGGCAATTACTGATGTAACCACCCCAAACTTAAACCAGTACAAGTTTTTGTCACATCACATCCTCACCTATTCCACATAGAAACATGTACACATGGTCCTGTCTTGGAAACAAGAGGTCTAGTGTCTCTCTTCCTTCCCTCTTCTTTCCTTTCAGGTTCATCACCAAAGCAGGTATTAAGATCTGTGTAGATTCCAATCTCAAATGGGTGAAGCAAGTCATAAAATATTTGTATAAAAAAACACGCCATCGGAAGATCTGCCAAGCCCAAGCCCAAGCCCAAGCCATCTAACTAAAGGGAGATGCCACTGAAACCATGAATAATTGTTGGTTGCTCCTGTTAGCAACTCCTACTTGGTAACTGACAATAAGGTCTCTGAACTAACACAGGCTCATCAGAACTCATTCATCGTCATTTTGCAGCTGGACTCTTCTACACTGTTCTCAGATTTACTTATTGCAAAGTTTGTTCATTATTATTTATAATTGTGTTTGGGTAGTTTTGTCTCAGAATGGTGGACTATAGACTGCCCTTTTATATACTAACAAGGTTTCTGTCAAAGAATGATGATAGAAGTCTTTATTTATAAGAGGGAAGGAAAACATGCAGGGTATGTCACTCACCTGCGCTGGGCTCCTCGCCCCGCACGACACTGCCCCACTGGGCTCGGGGTCTATACAACCCCAAAACACAGCACCCTCTCTGGCACCAGGAACCCCCACACTACTGGGGAGCTTCCATGAGGCCTCCTCCAACCCCTACAGCCTCACCCGGTCCTCCGGTGTAACAATAACCAAAACCATAAGCCAATCAGCTGTAACACAAACTCTAGCCTCCTGGCTTAAAACGTAAACCCTAAGCCCACTGGCTCAGCATTATTTCCATCCCTGCCAGGGCTCCTCTGCCTGGTATCCTCACCTATACGATGCTCAGGCCCTTGGGCTCCTCAACTCAGCCTACTCCCAGCCGAGCTCTCTCTTCCTCGGCTGCCAGAGAGGAACTGCCTGCTTGGCCTCAGCCTAGGCTGTTTATATAGGCCAGGCCCTGCCCCCTTCCAGTCAGCTGACCTCAGTGGTTGCCCCGGCAACCCACACCTGTCCTTTAGGAGCAGGCACTTCAGTGCCCTGCGACACATGATAATTTTCATCATTAATTTTTTTTTCTTTAGGTTATGATCATAATTGTTCTTTTTATTAGGCAAGAGGGCACCCACCTCCTGGACACAGACACCAAGTATGCAGGGGACCCCATAGCTTGGGGCAGGCACCCAAGGAAAGCAGGTAGACACCCAAGTGAGGAAGTCCAAGAGGCAGGCCTGGAAGGGTGACACAGCATACTTCAAGTTCACAGGCATTTCTTACCAAGGACCTAATTGGGCACTTTGTCTTCACAAGATACTAAAGAGCACAATAATTCTTACTATTAGACAAGAGGGCACCCACCCCTGGATACAGGCAGGGGACCTCATAGCTTTGGCTGGCACCCAGGGAAGGCAGGCAGGCACCCAAGGGAGGTGGCAGAAGTAGGCTGAGTATGAAGAGGCAAGTGTGGCAAAACCAAGGAAACATGGAGAACACCACTTCCGGAGTAGCTGTCTCTTTAAGGTAGAAATGTTGAGAGAGAAGAGGAGCGGTGGGTAAAGAGAGTATCAGGAGATAAAAGAAATAGAAATGGTGCCTGCTGGGGTGAAAGAGACACCAGAAGATCCTTTCTACAAATGGTAGAAAAATTAGTTGAGCTTGTTTGTGTCCAGTTCAAACAAAGAAGAAATTACGTATCCTGGGAAAGACTCTGAGTGGCATGAGAATGTTAGTTGCAGCAGCGGTGATCAAAAAGGGAGACAATTATCTTGAAGGGTACCCGTAAAAGAAAAAAAGAAAAAAAATTATATCTACACACACACACACACACACACACACAGAGAGAGATATATATATATATATATATAGGGTTTCTTTGTTTTATATATATATATAGGGTTTCTTTGTTTGTGTTGGGATTTTTTCTTGAAGTTACTCAGATTTCAAGGAATTTCATGTAAAGGGGGGTCTGAGTGACGATTCCTCCAACACCATAAGGAAGCAGATTCACTTGGGGAGATCTGAAAAGATAAGACCTCTCTTAACGTCAGAGTGCACTAAGAGAAGTAAAGAAAAGAAAAAAAGAATTTCATGGATGCTAGCAGTCATTAAGTTTCAGTTATGTGCCCGACGGGCCTTCTTGTGTCATTCCTGGGAGCTCTGTCCTCCTGGTTGTTGGTTACTCCCCGTCTGGACCTGTTTGTCACTGTGGGTGTTCGTTCTCCCTTGTTGCCAACCCCGTGCTTGCCTGCCATGACTTGCTGTTTCCCCAGTGGGCGGGGCTAGTTCACAGGTCCCTCGGTGGCCCGGGCTTGGCCCGCCGGTTGTACATGGGGCTCCGCCACCCCTACACCTTGGCCTCACGCCACCTATGGGCTCCACTTTCCCATGCCTGCTCCGTGCAGCTTCTGCAGGCTTCCAACATGTCCTTCGTACTCGATCCCACCCTCCGTGGGATACCCTTCCTCGATATTAGCCCCTTCACCGTAACCTACACTGGTGCCTCAGTCGTACCATCTATATACCCCGTCCCACAAGCCCTTCACCCAGTGAGACACTCCCCACTAGGAGTCACTGATATTCTCACTGTCTCGCTGACCCTCCACCAGATCCCTCTTAACCCCAATGGGGTGGGGAAGGGATTCCCCTTAGCTGCTCTCTGGCTGCCCCACTCTGATTCCTTTAACAGGTGTCCGCTGATCTTGGCAGCGATCCTGCCCCGATCTCCCTCCAGCCAGGTGATCCGCGATCCTGCACCCCTCTTCAGTGTGGCTCGCACCCACCGTCCCGGAACTTACTTCAGGGTCCTCCAAATCCTCCTGGGCCGTCCCGATCTCTAGCAGCTCACCTGATCCACCACTCCTGGGATGATCTGCCAGCATCCCTGCTGTCGGGTTTCTCAGAGGGGTTGCTGCTCCCTCTGGCACACCAGCTCGACATTGTCTGTCCCAGGGATCCCCCACCATCGCTGGCCCTAATCGTTGCTTTATCCCTGAGCTATTCACTGCCTCCAGAGCAGCGGCTGCCATTTTTAAATCCCCCAGCCGGCATCCGACTCTGCCGTCAGCTGCTGGCTGCAGCTGTACAATGATGCAGCTAACGAGCCGCGTGGGTTCTCCCTCCAGCTCGGCGTCTCTCCTGTCCTGGGCTTCAAGTAAGTGTCTCCTGTTGCCTTGGGCCCTGGGACAAGGTAATTCATGTTATACCTGATAAAGAGTGAAGTAGTACAGCTGAAGAGTTACCAAGTTAAAAATTTAAGAGATACTGGAAAGGCATATAATTGCCATATTCTGTCTGACTGTGTGTAATTAAAAAAAATATAAAAAGAAAAATAAAGGAAAGTTGATTAACCTTAATTAAACTGTGATTTGATCTCTAATTTTAAGTTCAGGTATCGTCAAGAGGAGATTGATGTGATGACTTAGCAAGTCCATATGTGAGTTGCCGTTGTATGAGTGCGGTAAAAAAAAAAGTAAGTAACACCTTCCAACCAATGACATCTAAAAAAAAATATCCAAGACATGGCAGGAGAGAGAATTGGATTATACAGCAAAGTCTCAAACAGTGGAAGTCACAGGAAAGGGTCTAATAAGTAAAAAAAACCCAACAAATACCACAGTGGTGCATTGGCTGGGAATCTGACAAAGGCCTGATTAATAGATCATGTGGAGAGGCAAACAGGTACCATGTGGTGTCTGGAACTCCTCCAACAAACCTTATATTTGGTGAGCCAGCTACTACAGCAACAACAAGTAGCTCGACAAATTGTACTCGATGAAAAATTGCTCCAGCAACAAGCATGGGCTCAACAGAATTAAATTGAATTAAAAGTTCCCGACTCCTTAAGATGATCCAGAACCTTTTCTGGAGAATTTTGAGTGAGCAGGATTGGCTTCTGGCTCAGATCAAAGCAGATGCGCTGGCCAGTTAGGTGTACTCTTGATAAGAAGAGCATAAGTTACATATTGAACTATGTTGTGGGGTGAAGCAGTAGATTATGATAAAATAAAAAAGGAGATTCTGTATTGTTTGGACATCAATCCAGAAAGGTATTGCCGAGCCTTCTGAATGAAAAAGAAGAGGGAAGAGAAATCTCCACAAATCCTGCTTCAGCAATTGGCTGACCTGTTAGAAAAGTGGTTGAAGCCACATGAAGTATCTAAAGTTGAGCTGTGCGATCAGATCTTATTAGAGCAGTTCTTAGTAAACCTGGATGGAAGTGCCCAATTTTGGGTTCAGTGTCATCATCCAAGCTGTCTGCAGAAGCTCTGCGAGTAGCAGAAGATTTTGATCGTGCACTAACAGAAGGCAACAGAGAGAGAGCTCCAAAGACTGGACCGAATCACATATCATGAGAGAATGAGCATAAAGAAACTCGGGAAGGGAGACAATCGACTACTGTGTGTTTCTGGTGTGGACAGATAGGACACATGGCAAGGGAGTGTAAATGCACTCCACACCTGACTCAATGGCCAGATGCAAAGAAATAAGCTGAGTAAAAATGGACAAGTAGAAATGATGGACTGCAGCATTGGGAAAGCAGGCTGGGAAATGTCCAAGGATAAACCTATTGTTTGGGCATGTGTCAAGGGAAAGAATATAGAAACCATAGTCAACACCGGCTGTGCTCAGACCCTGATTAGAGCGGATCTGCCTCCTCGAAATTGGGCATCAAATGCAGATGCAGTAAAGATGATCTGTATGCATGAACAGCCATTGGTGTCCCCGCGGAAAAAATATTTGGTAGAAATATTAGACCATGCAAGACAGATGCCAGTGGGCTTACCTGAGGATCTACGCTACCAGATGATATTGGGCAGAGATTGGAAAGAGATTTATAATGTATTAGACACAGTGAGAAGACAGGAAGAAAAGCGAGAGGGTTTATCTGGAGAAGATGCCAAAGTTTCTCCAGAAATTGATGGACTGGATCTAGAAAGTTTATCAAGAAGCTCCTACTTTCAAGAAGCTCAACAAGGAGAAGACCTATTCTGATCTATCATCAAGACTGAGCTGGCCAAGCAAGATTGTGGCAGGGCACTGTTGGCGCCTGCTACTTTAAGACCTAGGCCAAGCAGCCAGCAGGTGCCTGATTGCGGCAGCCATTTTAGATTTAGGGCTGCCTATATAACTGCTGGCAGGGGAGGCAGCAACATCGCCTGGCTGAAAAGCTTCACGTTTCATACTTTCATAGTTTCATAGTTGGTAGGGTTGGAAGGGACCTGAGCAGATCGTCAAGTCAGACCCCCTGCTGTGGCAGGAAAGAGTACTGGGGTCAAATGAAGGCCATCAGGTTGGTTTGACAGAACCTGCCTCTAATGAACCCATGTTGGCCTGTTGGGGCTCTCAGTGGTGTGCGAGCCCCCAGGAAATGCCAGGCCATTGATCACCCCAGTGAAAGGCAGATAGGGGTGCCTTAACCCTAGCCCTCACCTTTGGGTAGGTTTTGCATAACACCAGAGGTAGTTGGGGCCAGGTATGCCTGAGACATATGGTATGCCAGAGGTAGTTGTGGCTGCCTGAGACCTGCAGAGCGCAGGACCCCTAGGAGGGAGAGTGGTGGCCAGGCATGGCTGAAGGCAACTGAGCCCTGTGGGGTGCAAGACCCTGTAAAAAAGTAGTTGGGGCCAGGCACAGTTATGGCCACCTGAGCCCACCGGCGAGGAAACCCCATGGCCCCAAATGAGGGGGCGGTGTGGAGTCCCAAGTGAGGCGGCGGAGATCTGGAGCCCCAAGTGAAGGGGGCAGAGTTGAGGAGCCCCAGTGAGGGGGGTGGCCCCCATGTGAAGAGAGTAGGCCAAAGTAGGTCTTTGGATGCCTGAGGCTATAATTTGGGCCAGAGGCTGAGTAAAGGGGGCTCAGCCCAAGAGACAGCGGAAGTAAAAGAAAAAAAAAGAGTAAGTAACACCTCCCGACTAATAACATCTAAAAAAAATATAACCGAGACGTGGCAGGAAAGAGAGTCGCACTATACCGCAAAGTCTCAAATAGTGGCGATCACAGGAAAGGGACTAATAATTTAAAAACAAAAAAAAAGCACCACACTGAGGTTTTACAAAGTGCTTCCATGCAGGAAAGGGGAGATTGTTTATTGGCAGGGAAGGCAGGGCCTGAAGCCCCTTTTTGTCCCTGTGTAGAAAGTATTTACCTGGCTGGAGGAGAAGACAATTTTTTTTCTCCAATCAGAAGCTAAAAATGAGCACAATCATTCTTATTATTAGGCAAGAGGGAACCCATTTCCTGGACACAGACACCGAATAGGGAGGGGACCCCATAGCTTGGGGCAGACACCCAAGGAAGGCAGATACCTAGGGACAGGCAGGCAGGAAACAGAGGCTTGAAGCCCCTTTTTGTCCCTGTTTAGAAAGTGCTGATAGTGTGCACGTTGTCATCAACAAGGTGCATTTCCTCTCTGAAGGTTACAAAAATAATAATTTAAATAAAATATGTGTAGGTTATCTCAAAAGGAAAGGAAAAGAAAGGGCAAGCTCAGAAAGTATCAGAAGTGCAGAATAAAACCTCTACAAATGAAGGCAGGGCTTGGAGCCCCTTTTTGTCTGTGCTAAGAAATAATTTACCTCGAGGAGAAGAGGGGGTTTATTTTTCAATCACCTCAGGCGCTCTTTGGAGAAAGGCTGGCTGAAACCATTATCAGCATTATCATTATCATCATCATCATCATTATTCTATTGTTTTGTCATTATTGTTAATGAAGTAATAATAATTATTTCAGGCAGGCAGAGAAGCCAATAGAGATAGGGACCTGGCAGACAGACACTGCGAACATTGCCACTCTTGTGAGGCAGCAGATGTTAGCAACTGGGTTTTTTTGTTTTTGTTTTTTTTTATGTCCTCTGGTCCTGTTTGGAATTCTAACCTCCAGAAAGGCTTTCAATGGACCTTTTATAGGTCACTGGCAGAATAATATTGACCTGTTAACAGTGTAACATTCATACTTTATCATACTCACTATCATTGTATTGTACTTTATCATCGTACTTTATCATTTGATAGTAATTTATCATTGACATTAATCATTATCATGATGCAACCCCCCCTCCCAGTCATTAACATGCATCTACAGTGCATATTTTTTCTGCCATAGACATAGCTTTAAATGTTTTTTTTTTTTACATACCTCAAGGTACCAGGTGTGGCCTGTGAATGCTGAGATGGTGGGGCAGATGGGGTAATCTGACAGCAGCACAGGGGGCCCCCTGTGTGCTCGGAGGTGGACGCAAAAGTGAACCAGAAGTACTTCTGGTCCACTTCTGGGTCCACTGCCCAGCACGCAGGGGACGTCCCCCCGTGCCTCCCCAGCTCATTAACTGGCCACAGGGGAATCCCAGGGGCCCCCCAGACCCAGGAGGCACCAGTTGCTGAGCTGGGAAGGAGGAGGGAGGGTCCCCCACGCACTCTGCGGCGGACCCGGAAGTGGACCAGAAGCGCTTTGGGGCCACTTCTGCGTCCGCCACCAAGTACAATGGGGACCCTCCCATCCTCCCATGGGCTGCTCCATCTGCCCCAGCACTGCAGCATTCACAAGATCCCTGGTACCTTGAGTTATGTAGAAAAAACATTTAAAGCTGTGTCTGTGTCTGAATCATCGATCTCTCCGAATCAATTCGGAGGGTTCCGATTCGATTTGGAGAAATTAAAGGGTCTCCTGATTCAATTCAGAATCAGAGATTCAGCTGCTGAATTGGGCTGAATCTCTACTGAATCAAATCAGCTACTGAAGCTTCACACAGCCCTAGTGAACACTGTATACCAGCAAGCAGAAAGAGCTTCTGTGCTATGTGTTGCCTTTCACCTTCCTGCACGACAATCAAATCCCCCCACCCTAGTTAGTTGAAAGTTGGAGTAAACAATGCCACCTTCCTCCACATATTATATCACTTGTCTGCATTTTTGCATCTGTCACACCCCCCCACCCCACACTCCCACTGGGGCCCAGCCTAGTCTCAGGTGTCAATTACCAATGGCTAGAGGTCCAGAGTTTTTTTTCTGGTTTTCATGCTGTTTTTATTCCGTATGCTGGCTTGAATTGCTCAAGGAAGGTTACCCCATAATCAGACTCATGGCAACAGGGAGCCTGAAATCTGCAAATTGTCCTTCCCCCTCCCCATCCTCCCCTCCCATGAATGACATGTGCCCCCAGCAGCTGGGGGGAGGGCACAGCAGCAGCAGGAGTGTGGCAGCAGTAAGCTGGGAGCTCCCACATATGCTGCCGTGGGAGGGCGATGTGGCAGTGGTGGGGGTGGTGAGCACTGACCAATGGTTGGTAACCACCCACATATGCCACCAGTAGTGTTGGCGGTGGCCAGCGGCAATTGCTGACTTCCCACAGATGCTGCTGGTGGTGTCAGCAGCAGGGGTGGTAAGCAGCAACCACCTGCAGGCACCGCTGACAGTGTCAGTGGCACTTTTTCATAGAGGGTGCACTACCACTCTCAGGGAGTGCACTCGTGGGCACCCCTTATGCATTGCCAGTGTCCCCTCCCCTTCGGTGGTAAATTTATCAATTGGTGCAGACATGCTGGCACCATCCTGGCAAATTTCTTTGCAGAGGAGGACCAAAAGGTGTTGTAGGTAACTGGTGGGTGTAAATATCTTATAGTTTTTAGCAAAGACTGCTGCGTGGCACTCTCACATTTATGTAACCTTGAAGTCGACTGTTAATCAAAATGAACGCTTTGTACTTTTCTCCACTGACATTAAGCTACACATGTGCATTCTGTAAATTTCATTT
>NW_017728943.1:19121540-19127888 GCF_001723895.1 Crocodylus porosus
GCCTCAAAAATCCGACAACTGACAATGATTCACTGTGTTACAGTATTGCTTTGTATTTCCCATTCATGAGCCGTTGACCAGTTCTGGGACTTAAGGAGCCGGCAGCCACACCTAGCATTGGACTAGCTCCACTGTTGGAACGCAAGGGCTGGCTCTGGAACCTCGTGAACCAATGGACACCCTATAGATTAAGAGACACTAACTCTAAGTCGTCTACTTGTGCCAACTCGGCGAACCTCAAGGGCGGCTAAGAGCTACCTCAATTCCGCCCCACAAGCCGCACGCTCGCACAACTCCGCAAAGCCCGCGGCTCCCCTAAGCAGTGCCGGAGCCGCTAGCCCGGCATTTCGCCACAGTGGGTATGGTTAGGAGGGTGGTCCATAGGGTCCTTTTTTACAAACAGCATTACATTTAAGAGTTCAGGGTTTGCCATCTTTGTAGTCATTGCTAAACCTTCAGTGACATAGAGATATCTCTGAATGAGCTGTGAGCTAGTTGAGGGGCAGGGACAGTGCAGCTGTGCCAGCATACAGCTCAACAGGGCAACAAACCAGCCACAGAAGCTGGCAGAAAGTCCCAGCTCAGCTCCATGCCACAGCAGCTACACTTATCGCTGGAGCCAAGCCAGCACAGAGAAGTGTGCACTGCATTGTGAGTGAAGACACGAGAATTATGGCCTCTAAACATTTATGAATAATAGCTAACAGAATAATAGGCAAATGGGATAAGCCTGGATAGGATAAAGACTTGCCTACATTGCATTGACTTGAATGGATTTACAACACTGATATAATTAACCCATCATTTTTTGACTTGTGATTTGATCTGGAGCCAATGAGAGAGAAGCAGCGGTTCATGGAATATACACTTCTTTGCATTTGTTCTCATACTGGCTACTCCTCTTTCTTCTTATCATATGCAGGCTTGCAATGGATCACTAACCATTCACTGACTATACCCAGTCTGCTTTTGTAGACTTAGGAGACGGAAGATAATATAGGTCTTGCACAACAAAGTTCACCCCTACCACCCAGGAAGCACAAACAGAAAATCAGTCATGCATGTAGTATTGGAGATGATCCATGACTGAACCTGGCAGAGAAAAAGAGCTGATGGCTTTTTGCCTTGAATAAACCAGCAAAAAACTCCCAATCAGTTAGTTCTTCAAATGTGTATAATTCATGCGAAGAATCTGCTTTAATTTCACTGAAAAGAATGCCTGTAATAATGAGGAGGTAAAGTCAACTGTGACCTAGTCACTTAAAATCACTGGACCAAATCTTGAAGCCCTTCATTTTTATTCCATCAGATTCCTGTTTATTTCAGTTAGCATTTTGCTAACTGTAGCTAACTGTAAAAATGTCTTGTCTGATTCAAGCTAAGCAATCTTGATCCTGGCTAATACTTGGGTCAGAGATCTCTTGGGAATCTCTGGTGCTACAGACGTGAGCCAAATGTCCTGGTTGTGCATTCAGCAAACATTAGCTGGCAGAAACCAAATAAGTAGAAAGATTTGGTTTGGCTTCTTTGGCATGCCAAGCCAATAAATAAGAATTATAGAAAAAATAAAGGGCTTTGGGGGGGGTTTGGCCATAAGGACTAGGGACAGAAGTTACACATAAATTTGCTTAACTGATCTGTAACAAAAACAGAAGTTCAGTGCACATAGACCAGTTCTGAATGTGGTTTAAGATAAACCTGGTTTAATGTAGTATCAGTCTTAGCTGATCTGGGTCAAAGCAGTTTATTAAATTTCTGTCTCAGACACCTTGGTTTAAGTTAAATCAGAGTCCCCCTGCATCCCAGAATGCTTTCCAGCCCTGGGCTGAACTGTGCTGTCTGCTCCAACAAAGAAGCTGGGTTCTGAGGCAGGGAGGGAGAGGTTAAACCCCACTTCCCCAGGTACAGAGCTGCCCTGCCTGGCTAAACTTACTGAAAGTTACTGCTGGCTGTGACAATGGACTACAAATCCCAGAGGTACATAAAAACAGAAAGAGGAAGTGATGAGTAACCCTGAAGTGTCCTGCTTCTGTGATCCTGGACTGCAAATCCCAGAGACCTCAGGAACAACAGGAAGAAGTGAATACACAGCCCATGCTGGCTACGAGCCAGAGAGACGTGCTCTAGCACCCCACAGCTTCTGGCCTGACCTACTGCAAGTATGTGGCTGCAGTTCCTGAATCAAATGTGAATGTGTGTCCAGTTGTTTCTCAGTTTAATATCTGAAGCTTAGACTGACCTGCAGAGACTAAATTGATTCAGCCTCTGGCTTTTTGACTGTCTGTACTTAGCCAAGATCATGATAGACAGCTTCTGGTAGGGCATATCAGGTCCTTCTCCCAGGCTGTTCAAGCCCATCACAAAGGCTATATTCCCAGGTGCTTTCTCTGTACTAAGTTTTAAATTAATCAGTCACTGGAGTTCCCATGACTTTTCGTAGGGAACTTTTCCACAGCCTAACGAACCTATACCAGGACCTTTAATCAATACCTTTATAGTCCCAAGTCAGTCCACACACAGTGTTAATGTACTTTAATGCCTGCACATGTAAATGCTAGCCTATACCTGCTTACTGGGCAGTAACTTACTGCACAGTACATTTAAGTTAGTGTAAACACATGTGTAGACATGCCGAATGGGAACAAAGTGAGGTTCACTTTCAGCCCCTCTCAAAATGAAGTTGCGACCTTTTGGTGGCCAGTCAGTGTCAGAGCCAGGACTGGAGAACAGATGTCCTGATTTCACTCTCTCCTCATGGACTGTGCTATAGTCTGAGGAGTTTTGTGTTCCTCTGGTGAATTCAGTTCATTTAGCAGCTCCCCAGATTTGTAAGGGAAAAGTTGCAAACTTCCTGGCTTGCAGGGTTTTTTCCTTTTCTTCTTTATGAATTCTATCAGGAATGAACTAACTGTTTCACACTAGAAGCATTGCTATAATATGGCAGCCACAGAGCATAATACTTCATAAATAAACCAGTGGCTGTATTAAGAACGGGTTTTAAACATGTTGGATGTGTATGCCTGTCTCATTACCATTTCAAATATACTACCCGAAGAATTATTTTTAGGCTCTGTGTAAAGTCTACAATAACATTATTGAGTCATAGGAAGAATTTGGAGATTTTTTTTGGCCAAAACCTTTTTTCTGGTGAAAAATACAGGTTTGGTGACACTAAAGATTTGTATGAGTTACTTTCAGTTTTTGCTGCATTGTTTTTCCCCAAGTGAAAATTAAGTCAAACCACTTTAAGTTGAAATCATTTTGCTTAACATTTTTAAAATGAAATTTTTGATTGTTTCTGTTCAAAACAACTTTTCATTTTAATTTTTGGGCTAATTTTTATTTAAAGAACAAGTAAAATCCTTTAGAAAGTTCAAATCTGAAACCAAATGGTTTGTTTGACCCAAGACAATTCTTTAGAATTTGATTTACCAATTTTATATTTTAACATTTGGTTCAAATTGGTTTGCAAACATTATTTTGATACAATACTGAAGAATTTCCAGTGCATTGCAAAATTACCCAGCTCTAGTTACAGTCTGTGTAGATAAGCTTTTTTCTTTTTCTGTCTTGCTATGAATAAGATATAGTACTGATAAAGCAACTGGATCTGTTCTCCTGGATATAGAAATCTTTTGCATAGCTGTAGAGGAGATACTAAATGGTCATAGTAGGAGGCAGTACAAGTTCCCTTCCCACTGCCCCCTACTAAAACTTTGACTTAAAAGGACCACATTCAGTATTAAGAACACTACTCCTAGTCATGCCTTCCATCTCATGGAACCAGTGAGTGCCCATTTTTGATGGCAGCATTTGTGACTTGGCCTCTTAGGCACTGAGCACACAGGCATGAGATTTACCATCTGGTTCTACATTGGTTAGTTTTCCCAGTCATCATAAGAATAAAAGTGAGTTTCTGTGAGATTTTTTTCTCTTCAATGTAATTATTGTTCTGCTGTACATAGAGGCTGCTTGTGGCTTCCCCTCTCACCCTTTTTTCCGTTGTCTCCTTTTCAGCTCACCACTATATCATGTAAATGTCAAAGAACTGTAGAAATGAATCAGGCTACTACTCTTTTTCCTCCCAATAGCTGTTTGCCCCACCTCAGTACTAACTCTAAAAATTGCCCCCATGTTAGTCAGGGGCAGCATGTGTAGCTCATCTGCGGAAGGCTTCTTTTCTTGTGGGCAAATCTAGCCCTGACATTTTTGTAATCCACCCACCAGGGGAAACTGTGTAATTCCACCCCAGAAATAGGCCTTTCATTTGGGAAGCTGGGCAAACCTATAAGGCATGCTTCACATGGCAATACATAAGGGGTACAACTGTTGCTGATCAGAAAAGTAGTGGGGGTAAGGGGCAGAGGATCTGCTGCTATTGGGGAAATTCTCTAGGCCTGCTTCCGTCAGGGGATCATAGAAGACAAATCCAACCTTTTAAAACTCAAGTGCCATCTACAAAATGCATTGACTTGAAATAATTTTTTTTTTCTTAACAGTTTGGCAAACTGAAAATTAAAAAATAAATTTGTTTGGGATCAAATGAAATCATATTGTTGATATCTCATTGTGTTTTGTTTTCAAGCTGGCTGAGATGCTTTAAATTGCATTAAAATAAAATAAAAATGTTTAAAGTTGTACAATACTTCTATAGTTTCAGAATTTTTAAGGTCTTTCTTTTTTTAAAAGAAACAATTTCCCACAATAATATTTTGATGGCCAGAATCTGTGTTTTTCTGTTGGGGGGTGGGAATCAGCTGAAAAATGTCAACATGTTCTATTTCAGGTGCAGCAGACCCAATCCTCTACCGGCAGGATGTATTAAAACTCCCTTAATTTCACAGGAGCTATTCCAGAGTTGATACTAGATGCCTCTAAATCCCCAAGGCTGCACAAGCAGTCTAGTAAAGGAAATAGGAGGTTATTTATCCCTTGCATGCTATGTGCCATTGTAATATCACTGGCATGTAGAATGGTTTTGTGGTCAAAGTAGACAGGCATGGGAATCAGGAAGCCAGAATCTTAATCATGAATGTGCCATTTATTTGAGTGCATTAACTGCTTGATGCTTCCATTTCCATCATATGTTTACTTACCTCCCTGCATTTTTGAATGGCTAAATTAGCTCCTGTTGAGAAGGTGAAATGGCATTTTATGGACATGTAATGCACTTTTGAAGTTGCATGAATAAAAGTTCTGGTTATTTGGAAGATTATTTTTCCCTCTACCAGGTTTTGTTTGTTTGTTTGTTTTTAACTTTTGCTCCAATGAGCTCAGGCAAATAATTCAACAGGACTGTATACTCTGAGAAGCACATTGTTCAAAATAGTCTTGACACTTAGATGAGTGCTGGTTACGAGGGGAAAACCATAAAATCAACAAAAGCCTCAAGGATTCTTTCAGAAAGTTCAGAGTGGAACTTTTTCAGTGTGGGTGTTCACTTTGCAATTGTGTGAGCTGATTTCTTTTTTCCCACCTCAGTCATTTTGTATTCACTTGCCTTCCCACTGAGCCTCCTCCACTCTAAACGGCTCACAGAGTGAACAGCTAAGGAAATCAAAAAGCCTACAGAATGGAAAATATTTCCTTGTGTCATTTTAAGGATGTAGCTGGGGAGAGCCATGTTTCATTTCAGGCCGCAGATAAGGAGCAGTCACTTCTGTCGTCAAAAGTATTGTAGTATTTTGCGGAACAGGATGTGGCCGTGGAATGGCCAGCGTGTACTAACCAGCATGAGGCTCAGCAGCATGCACAATTGATGGCGTGGTTAGAAAGTGACAGTTTACCTCATAAGTTGTTTCACACTTGAACAGCAAAGAAGAAAACCTTGTTTTAAAAGCTGTGCTTTTTTAATTATTTTTCGTTACCATGGAGACAGCCAGCCTCAGAAATATTTTCATTTCCCCCTACAAAGACGTGTTTATATTTAAAAAGATCCACCCCTAACTTTTCCTTCTGCTTGTTGAAAAGGATGACTGGCAAAGCTTGGAAGCCCCGGATAATGACATCATCAGTCTAGGACCTTCTACCCTGGTGTTTTGTATTTATTCAGGGCCCATCCAGGCTGATCTGTCCCCTGCCCTTCTTTTACAGTTTACAGCTTTTAGAGGTGTAGGGAGTCCTGATTTACAGGCCACAGCCCTAACTATCATGTTTAATACCTACTGATGAACCTATTCTGCATGAGTTTGTCTAATCCTCTCCTGATGGTGGGGAAGTAAGAAGAGGTCTGAGAGAAGAGGAAGTGTCTCAGACTATTTGAGAAACAATCTGTGTCTGAACTGCCCCTATAGTGCTGGGGTTCTTAGATTTGTTCAGGGCAATCTCTCATTTCCACAGAAACTGATT
>NW_017728943.1:19128450-19146777 GCF_001723895.1 Crocodylus porosus
CCTGCTCAGGCAGGGGGTCGGACTAGATGATCTACCTAGGTCCCTTCCGACTCTAGCTACTATGAAACTATGAAACTATGAAACTGAAAGCCAACATTTATTTTGAACACAATTGGCCTCATTCTGCTCCAACCGAGAGTCACTAGGATGAGAACTGGTTCCCATATCTCAGGCTTCACAAATTGACATGCAAGGCAATATTAAGCCTTCCTCAATCTTACTTGGAAACTGAAGAGGAGAAGACAGGGAATGACAAAGGCCATCATGAAGAAAGAGGAATAGTAGGAGACTGAGACTGCAGTCTCTTTGAGCCCATCTTCCTATTGTGGAGTACTTAGTTAGCTTGTTGTTTGGAGCTTGCTCATGACTAATGTAGGCTGGATTAGGTAAAATTAGGTAGATCAAGTGCCTGAAACTTCCTCTTACAGACACTCGGCAGCAACCTGTATAACTATTTGTTGAGATAAAGCCCTGAGCAAGAGAGACCACTGACTTCTCTTGGCTATATAATTTCATATGACTGCCAGTACTATGATCTGAACAAATAAAATGTTCTATGTAAGCAACGACTATTAGGTTCCTATAGAAGATCTCGGCAATGGGTCATTGGAGATTACGGATCCATCACTGCTGAAGACGGTCAAACCTAGAGTATTATATGTAGTACCTAGGCCACATAATCTGTCTAAAGTCCCTTTCTAGCCAAATTTTTCTGGGCCTAACTTTCCATACTTGCATACCTAAGGTTGGATGCCTGAGCAGAAATCTTTTGGAAGTGCCTGCTGGACATAAGAGTTCATGTTCCTTTAAGGGAGTGGACATTTTAGCTAGACTAGGAAAATATCAGTATGACCTTTTGGTTTATACAGTAGCAAAGAAGAAGAAGAGATGGTGTGCAACAAAAGTCATTGAATATGACTAAGAATAAGATTGCTAAAATGTGTAAGTTTCTGTACCAGGAATACTGAGCATATGCAAGGTGAAACAGAAACGTTACCAGGGTCCTAATGCAAGACAAAATCTTTGCACAGGATGAATTCCCGTTACTGTCAATGGTACATGACCACATATTAAAATTTCATCAGAAGAACATAAGCAGTTCCATACAGGATTAGACTAATGATTCACTTAGCCCAGGATCCTGTCTCTGGCAGTGGCAAGTAGTAGATGCTTTAGAGAGAGAGAACGTAAATGGGGTATGTCCAGACTGAGGGCACATCTGGAGTACTGTGTCCAGTTTTGGGCCACCCACTACAGAAAGGATATGGAGAAATTAGAGATAGTACAGTGGAGGGCAAAAATGATTAGAAGGATGGGACACATGACTTATGAGGAGAGGTTGAAAGACCTCAACTTATTTAGTCTAGAGAAGATAAGGCTGAGGTGGGATTTAACAGCAGCCTTCAACTACTTGAGTGATGGTTCCAAAGAGGATAAAGCTAGACCGTTCTTATTGGTGGCAAATAACAGAACAAGGAGCAGAGGTCTTAAGTTGCAGCGAGGGAAGTTTAGGTTAGATATTAGAAAAAGCTTTCTCACCATGAGGGCAGTAAAACACTGGAACATGTTACTCAGAGAGGTGGTGGAATCTCCATCCTTGGAGTTTTTTAAGGCCCAGCTAAACAAAGCCTTAGCTGGGATTACATATTTGGATGGTCCTGCTTTGAGCAGGAGGTTAGACTAGATGACCTCCTGAGGTCCCTTGCAACTCCAGTTTTCTATGATTTCTGTTTCCATGTCCATCCCTGATACACTCTCCCTGGCCATCATTGGTGTAGCAGGCTTACCTTTCAGAGCTTGGGTTGAGTTCCAGCTTGACGTCCTGCTGTTTTGATTGGTGGAGCCCATCCAGAAATAAAGTCATGCCCCTTTCCTGAGGGGAGGGGGAGAAGAGCTCCCCCGAACCTGATCGAAGAATGTAAACTGTCAGGTCTGAAAGACTTCAGGGGAGGATCCCTGGAGCGTATAAAAGGAGCTGCATGCCCAGCACAAGGGGCAGATGCAGCGAGGGACTCAAGAAGAGCGGAACCAAGAAAAGCGGGGGAGCTCTCCCCCAGTGGGCAATAGGCCCAAGGTTCCTGAAGCTGCCACTGGAGGAACAGCTTTGGGAGTCATGGGAGACCACTCGGGCTGTTGACAGCACACAGGGATGGTGCACAGAGACCCGGCCCTGGGAGCAGTGTGAAACAGCTCGGGCCCATCACGGTGCACAGTTCAGAGTATGGAACCCAGGTTTTGGGAGCCACAAGTGGCAGCTCAAGCCGGCAACCCCGGCAGTGCCAGCAGGCCACTCAGTGCAGGGGGCAATGCATGGGGCAAAGGCCTTGGGGCAGCAGTAAGGCAGCTCAGGCCCCATCTCCTGGCAAGCAGGCAGGTCCCATGGTGCGCAGGGCGGTGCCCAGGCCTGAGCCTTGGGACCCAGGGAGCAGCGAAGGGTGCTTGGGTAAGCCACCCCGGTGTGAGGACAGCCAGCCAGAGCCTGAAGGGCCCAGCCTGTGCTAAGAGAGCCCTCAGTGCCAAGCTAGGGCACAAGGAAATGGTAGTGCTGCAGTGTGAAGCCCAGCACCTAGAAGCCAGCAGAGGTAGTGCGCAGCTGAGAGGAGCTGAGCCCTCGGTGCCCAGAGCAGGGCACAGGGTGGGGAGGAGCCCAGGGGCACAGGAGAGGCCTCGAGAGGTGCTCCAGCAGAGGAGACCCCATCAAGCTACGCCCTGACCACCGCCACCTGAGGAAGCGTGAGTCATTGGGCCCTTGGGTCCCACAGGGGAAAGACATTTGGGGCAGGCAAACCCAGAGAAGGGGCTGGGTAAGCAGCCCCCCCACCTAGTCAAGGCCCTAAGGGGAGGGGCCCCTGGTGCTTCCTGGATACCCCCCAAGTGACTCCATTGGAAGGAGGACTATCTCTTGCCATGGGTCAGGGACTATATTAAGGAACAGATGTTATTAAGATTGTTCATGTTTGAGCCTTATATTTTGTAATTGAAACGTTGTATTACGAAGTTGTAAATAGTGTTATTTAGGGTTTGACCTTGGTTATTGTTTAGTGTTCATTGTGTAAATATATGTATACCATATTTAGTTGTATGTTTATGTCTATTATAACTTAATCAATTGTATATAGTTAAGAACTTTGGGTTTGGGCAACTCTATAGAGGAAAGAGGGATCTGCTTGACTTTCTGGCATCCCTCTCACAGCACCCCCTCCTGCCTACCCATCCCATTCAATTGAGAATAGGGCACACCCTTGGGTGTACCCAGGTTACATTGGTTTAGAGATGTCAAAGACTAAATCCTTGGTTTTTCTATTTAGTCACTCCCAATAGATCTATTTTTCATGAATTTGTCTAATCTCTTGTTAAATCTGGTTAAATCTGCCTCTGAAACATCCTGTGGCAACAAATTAGCAGGAGGTTAAGTACTCTACTCAATAGAAATGGATTTAAGCATGGGCTTAAATTAAGCACATAGGAGCACAGGCATGGCAGGCTCTTCTTAGGCCATCTCCCCTTAGGCCATTTTTGTGGAGGGTTGTGAATGCTAAAGCAGAAAGTTGCTTCTCTGAAGCTTGGAGTAACATGTTTAGGATGGGATAAGAAAGCAGGCATACATTCCTCCTTAGCATTTCCTGCTAGATGCCTTAGGTAGCCATCCACTCAATCTTCTGGCTTTTGTGTATCCCATTCTTAAGGGTCTAACTCTCCCCACACATTGGGTCTGTCTACACATGAAAATAGCCAGGACCAGTTTCCTCTAGAGTAAAGAACTGGGCACAATGTCTACAAGTGCAGGAACATAGGAACAGATTTGCTGCTCCTAGGAGCTCTAGGTTCCCCCTGGGTTTTAGCCCAGGGCCCAGGAGACATCTCTGTCCTTGAGGAGTCTGGGACATTGCTCCCTGCCACTGGAGCCCAGGTGGGGACAATGCCCCCTGCCCCAGCAACAGGGAGCTCCTAGCCCCAGCTCCATGATTGTGGAGCTGGGGCTGGGAGATCCTAATCTCCATCCCAAGCCCAACAGTTGCAACACAGTCATGGGGCCCAGACTGGGAGATCATATCTCCCAGCCCAAACCCTGTAGTTGTGGGGCCCAGGCTGGGCCCCATGACCAGGGGGCTTGGGATGAGAGATACGGATCTTTCAGCCTGGGACCCACAACTGTGGAGCATGGGATGGGAGATAAGGGTCTCCTGGCTTTGGCCCCATGATTGCGGAGTGGGGGCTGGGAGCTTATTACTTCCAGAGAGGGGGACATTGTCCCTTACTAGGCTCCAGTGGCGGAGCCCACCCTGGCAACCGGCAGCTCTTGGGGGCAGGGAGCAATGTCTCAGCCCCCACCAGGAGACATCTGTCTCTTGGCCCGATGCTCCCTACCAGCCCCTGGGCTTGCACCCAGGGGGATTCTAGAGCACCCTGTGGCTGCTGCAGGGGCCAGGTGCAGGGCCTCAGGGAATGGAAGCAGTCTTCTGTTAGGAGCAGCAAATCTGCTCCCATGTCCCTGCATGTGTAGATGTGTGCCTGGTACAATTTACTCTAGAGTACCTTAAAGTAAATTGCTCCTGGATTATTTGCATATATAGATGTGCCCAGAGTGCCCTTGTTGCCAAGAAGGCTAACAGCATACTGAGCTGCAGCAGTAGGAACACTGCCAGCAGATCAAGGGAAATTATTATTCCCCTCTATTCTGAATGGGTGAGGCCACATCTAGAGTACTGAGTACAGTTTTGGGGCGCCCACTACAGAAGGGCTGTGGACGAGTTGGAGAGTTTCCAGTGGAGGGCAACAAAACTGGTTAGGGGATTGAGGCACATGATTTCTGATGCCTATTGAGTCTGCAGAAGAGAAGACTGAGGTGGGATTTGATAGCAGCCTTTAAATACCTGAAGAGTGGCTACAAAAAGGATGGAGCTAGACTGTTTTCAGTGGTGGCGGATGACAGAACTAAGAACAGTAGTCTCTAGTTGCAGCAAGGGAAGTTTAGGTAGGATATTAGGGGAAAAAAATTGTGACTAGGAGAGTGGTGAACCACTGGGATGGGTTACCCAGAAAGGTGGTGGAATCTCCATCCTTGGAGGTTTTTAAGGCCTGACTCAACAATGTCTTGGTTGGAATGGTCTAGTTGGGGATAGTCCTTCTTTTTGCAGGTAGTTGGACTAGATGTGACCTCCTGAGGTCTCTTCCAACCAGTGTTTAAATTACGCTCGGACTCTTGGGGAGGTCTGTAGCGATGGCAGCCAGAAGCTGAAAGGAGCCTCCACCACTGGCTGAACTGCTTAGAAAGGCACAGGGTGGGCTGGGGGCTCTCATCTCTTATGGGGGGGCTCTCATCTCTTTCAGGGAGAGCCCTCCTGAGCCCCCCTCCTGTTTTTCGAACCCTGCTTCCAACCCTAATTTTCTATGATTCTATGATGTAGCATGCTCTTATCAGGATGGTACTACTATATAAGCACATAATTCCTTTATACTCACTTTGCCTCTGGGTAAATTACTTACTCTGGGTTTGAGGTAGATACAATTCAGCAAAGCCTGTAGTGCAAAGAACAATGGACAATCCTATAGGTTAAAGAACATGGCCTCCAACTGTAAGAGGTGCTGGGAGACAGGACAGTGATGTGGTTGCAGCCCAGCATTAGATTCAGATCATCTAGGTCCAGCTCTGTCAGAAGATTTTTGCATGAGTGTGGGTAAGTTATTTAATCTCTGTGCATCTTTGGGCCCACCAACAAGAAGTATGATCCTTCGCCAGCTGGTGGCAGCTTATCTGTGCTGGTGATCTCTACCAGAGTTTTAGGAGCAGGGGAGGGAGGCCATTTTAAAAAAGGCATCCATACATAAAGCCCTATTATCAGCACTGTGCTTAAACATTAGTTACAATGTCTACTCCCACAGTAGGCTGGGCCCAAAAGAAGGACATTCATTTCTCTGTCCCCTTTGTGCTAGGTTCCTTGGGCTCCTTAATTATACTGGCACGATCCCTGTACCAGCTTTGTCCACCACCCTTCAACTATGCTTCTCTCCTCGTGCTTGAAGGAGGAGATACAGCAGAGATTCAGTCATGGTGATGGCCCTGGCGTTGGCCCAGGCTCTGTCAGGCTAGCTCCAGCTTGTATGCCAGATTCTCTCACAAGAGATAATGGTGATTTGTGTAGAAGCTCATGAAATATCCAGTTTTCTGCAGGTTAAGGAGTCAATCTGTATTTCTGTTCAGCTGCATGCTGCAAATACCTGGTGATGTTAACTTGGGCTCTGTGTATATCAGGGGGGAGCTGAATAGCACTGCCAAATCCAGAGTAGACAGGGAATACACCTACACTACAAAACCTTTAGAGCCACCACTAATGTAAAGCTGCTATGGACAGTTCAATTTATTCCATTAGCAAAGCCTCAGCTCCTTTAACTCATGTTCCCCACTTCAGGGGTTGCCTGACTCTGCTTCTGTGGTGGGGATGTGGAGTTTAGCTTCCAGGGCTCATAGCTGAGATCTGAAAGGGCAGAACATTCATTAAAGGTTTCCACTGCAGCAAAGGAGTTTTCTTTGCAACCTAAAATAAAACTGGCTTGTAATGTGTTAGCAGAAGCAACCACAGACTTGGTTTGTGACAGAAAAAAAGCCTGCAGAGGGGGACTAGCAGGATAGGGGAGTTTTTTTCTCATCTTTAAAAAAAAAAAAGTTGCTCTCTAAAATTTTCCACCTATACTCACCCCCACCATGACGCCCCTCTTACTGAGTGCAGGAAGTTTGCTGACCACTTAATGACAGTATATAAGTGTGGGGACAGGGGTTCAGATTATCACTTTCTCCTCTGCCGCAGGGTGAAGTATTCAGCAATGAAGCTCTACAACCTGGCTATCATGGTCCTTTTTTGCCTTGGCATCCTCACTATGCACACAGCAAGAGGTAAGTTTTCATCTCCATAGGAATGTAGGAATTGCCGAATGATAATGAGACTGGGGTTTGTCCCAATTCAGTGTCCTTTCTCAGGGAGTGACCAATACTGGTCATTTAAGAGGAATCTGTGAGAAATTACATAATGAACGATCTGTTAATTGGGGGTGTTTCTTAACCCCTATCAGTTTGTGGCTGGCTTAGGCCTTGAAGCTGGGAGAACATTTTTTTTCCCAGAAAATTTTATTGCTGTCTAGTATTGTCCTGGATGCTCCCACTTACCATGTCAATGTTTGATCTGCTGTGGCACTGAGTTCTGCAGGTCAGTTGTGCCTTGTATAAACAGCATGTTTTTCACCTAGTTTCAGTGGCATTGCCTTTCAGTGTTGGTTGTGCCCTTGTTCAGAAATTAGGAAAAGGGCTTAATAATGCCAACACCTCCTGTTTTATATTCTCTAAATTACTATATTATATCCTTATTATGTACTTCAATATATATTGGATTATTACATACACCATTAGTTTATCACTTCTTATTTGTTTCCTCTCCTACCTGTCTAGTCTTACTCTTTTAATTGCTTTCTGTAAGGAAGTCTTTTCAAACCTCTAAGAAATTTCTTTTTCCCTGTGTTTTTACTAAATCTGTTTGTAAATGGTTGACTGAAAAACAAAGCTTCCAAGAATAAGGCTCACCACAGATTTACATACTGGCACTGGTGCTTTCAGTTTTGTTCTGTATTCCTTTCTTAATACAGTTTAAGGTCTAATTAAAGATTTTTTATGACAATAGCTGCATATTGAGCATAGGTTTTATATGAGCCATCCATAATAATGCTTAGACCTATTAACTACAAGCAATTTATAGAGCATGTGACATTTGTAAAAGACCACGCTTGTAGAAAAACCACATGCACACACACATGCATGTGTGTGTGTATACCAACATACATAGACAAGCAGAAGCCCAAAAATCACATGCGCAAACCACTTGTACTCAGCCTCTTTGTGTATTATTGTAAAATGACAATAATACACAAAGAGGAGCACAGGATCACAAACATGTGGAGAGTTACAACTACATAAAAGCCAAATACAATCCATCCTCCCTCTTCTCCCACCAACAAAATAACGTATCTGCAACACAGACCAACTGATGTGATAAGAGCTCCTAGTCCTTAGTATCACAGTGGTCCACTTGGCCACCCTAAAGTCTGGGATTGGCAAAATCCCTTCTTTCCAGAAACTCTCCCCTGCCCTGTAATGTTCCCATGGGTGAGACACTGTGTAGAAGGGCAGTGCAAGATAGGGTGGTGTTAGGATACCATGTGGCATATTTTGTCATCTAAAAGAAGGGGATTGCAGGGTGGATGGCAAACCTGCCATGGCAGACCAAAACAAGATCTGAGGAAGGATGGAGGGAGGGAGCAGGTGCTTTCAAAGGGCTTTCTAAGGGCAAGTGAATAGAAAAGGGGAAGAGGAAAGTTGTTTCCCAGAGAATCTACCTCCCGTTTTAATTGCATTGAATTTTCATGTAATTTAAATGGTTTACAAGTCTTGTGCAACCAATTCTCTTCAGCTGCGACTGAAGTCAACTGAAATAAAGCTCCTGTTGGGAACCTACTGGTCAGGACTGACCGACAATATTTTGGGGCCCCCTGATCCATTGAAAAATCCAAATTGAGGTTAATTGCAGTATAAACTCACTGAAATAAAATAGTTGGGGCCAGGCTCCGTGCACGTGGGCTGTGCTGCAGGGGGCGTGGGGTGGGGGCAGCACGTGCTGGGGATACCTGAGTTTCCTCTCTGGAAATGAGGCGAGAGCAGAGCCAGGAACTCCTCCCCCATTTGGCCGGGAAGGGGTTCCCTGCCTGCACTGAACCCTTTAAACATGACACAGGCGGTGGGGGGCGAGCTGAGCACAACCCCTTGGCTGCAGGCCCCCCTGTGGCTGCAGGTTCTGCAGAATAGGATAGGGCAGCCCCGCCCTGCTATTGGTAGTTTAGCATTGTGGCAATGAGTTTATGCGGTAGTTTTTGGGGGATTTTTTACAAAGTGTGACAACTAGTGTGTCCAACTAAAAAGCTTTTTAGGAAGGGAGAATGTAATTGTTTACATGCAGTTGAATTTGCCCAGGATATCTACTCTCAGAGAGAAGCTTCAGTTATTCAAAGATCTCATATGATTAGGATTTTTGCTCTTTAACTCACAAGGATGATGCATGTATGGCAGGCTTAACTAAGGCAATCCAATTCATAAGCATAGAGGTACCCGAGTTGTAATTTAGCAAGCCACTTGCTGTAAAAAATCACTGTTCTTTAGTACTACTGGTAATTTACCATCTTTTTTTTTCATTTTAGGGAGTGTAGGAAGTCAAATTATAAGAAGAAGTTCCTGCATAAACCTATCAACAAAGGAGCTAGACATAAGAGGGCTTGCCAATTATGAAAATCAAAACATACCAGTAAAAGCCGTTATGTAAGTATATGGTCCAGTCTTATCTATTAATTCATCTAGAGAAACATTCTGCCCTCCCCATTAAGAGAAGAAAGAAAGTCAGTAAAACTGACTCAAAGCAAGCATAGGGGCTATATATCTGAATGAGCATGCTTACTTGATATCTCATATGAAACCTTCATTAGGCAATGTCAAAATGTCTGTAGTACTGGTGCTGTAGAGCTGCATATGCAAAATTGTATCAAACAGCAAAATGTTTTGTTCTAAAAATTAGGAAGAAATGTCAGAAAGCAAAAAGTGTTTTGAGTGTCATAGACTAGTATAGCCTTGTGGGTTACCAGTCACTGCATTGGGGTGAGGTATGCAAGAAAATTTGTGGAAGAGATAGGAGTAATAAAACTCCTATAGGAATTAGAGTTGGTCCTTGTGCAATAAATGCAAGGCCATATTTTCAAGAACCTCCATATGCTGGGTGTTCGTAGCCCTTCCAGAAAGTCTCGAAGTACAGCATATGCAGAAGTACATATAGAAATACACATTATTATACACCCTTCCCCTGCCCCTTAATCTATAAGTACAGCTGGTGTCCATTTGTTGAATTGCAGAACCAAATCGTAGCTGGGTTTAGGACACATTACTGATGTGACCGCCCCAAACTTACACCAGTAAAACTTTGTCACGTCACATCTTCATCTATTCCACATAGAAACATGTATATGTGGTCTTGTCTTGGAAACAAGAAGTTTCATGTCTGTCTGTATTTCTACTTCTTCTTTAGGTTCATCACCAAGGGAGGCATCAAGATCTGTGTGGAGCCTGAACTCAAATGGGTGAAGCAAGCCATAAAATACTTAGATCAAAGACGTGTCATCAAAAAAACTATTATCAAGCCCAAGCCCAAACCCAAGCCCAAGCCCAAAGCCAAGCCATCTAACTAAATGGAGATGCCACTGAAACCATAAGCAACTGCTTGTAACTCCTACTTGGTAACTGATAATAAAGTTTCTGAACTAACACAGGCTGATCAGCACCTTCCTCTATTCAGTTTTATTCTGCAGCTGGACTCTTCTACATTGTTCTCAGATTTATTTACTGCAAAGTATGTTCATTATTTATGATTGTGTGTGGGCAGTTTTCTCTGATCAGGGTGGACTATGGACTGCCCTTTAATATGCTGACAGGGTTTCTGTCAAAGACCGATGACAGAAGTCTTTATTTGTAAGAGGGAAGGAAAACATGCAGGGTGTTGCCTGTCTATGGGACTCGTTGCTGAAATAGGTTACAGGACACTGGGGCCCTGTTTGAAAAATGTACTGCATAATATAGTGGTAGAAAAACTACTTAAGCTATAAGTAAGCAAAGTATGTTTCAGTCCATCAGGTGCTAATTGCAATGTGCAGGATACAATTGTCTGCCCTTCTATTCTTCTTTGTAACATAGATGATCTAGCTGGGTCTGATTCTCCTCTCAGTTTCTAACAGTGCAAATATATTGGGTTGGGTTGATTTCCGATGAGAATTGACTAAATGTGCATTTATTCAGGGGATTTCTATATAGATTTACGAAGAGGAAGGATCTGGCCTACCAACTTCTGTGAAGTTACTGCTGATTTACACTGGTCTGAGACAGATCTGAGATGAGCACTTTGTTTTTATCTTTGCTTTTTTATGCAGCATTAAAATTTAAGCAATTACTGTATTTTATATATTTCAATCCTGTATAGAAAATTCTCAAGCCCAAACTAATGCAGAGGCTGGTGCAATGGGAATAGTTATATTCTCTGTAAATGTTAATTTCATTTTAAGATGGATTAATTCTAATAATTCATGGACTTTTTGGACATTAATAAAAATCTTGTAAATCTTCAGTCAGATGGTCTGCTTGTTTATTTATGACCTGGTTGGAGATCCTACAAAGGGATGTTGCCATTCTAACACAAATCCATGATCTTAATGTCACACCAGGAAAAACTACCTTTGCAGAAACATGTGGCAAGACCTCCAAGTTCTTATAGTCTTAGAAAGTTATGCACACAATTGTAGAACCCCATGTTATGGAAATAGTATCACATCATGGCTGAAAACCAAGATGGACAGCTCCTTCCCTCCTTTTTGTACGGAAAGCCTTCAGCCCTAGTTTCATTCTTCATCATTCTCTGCATTGTATGAGAGAACACCATACATTTTTGATCAGCTCAGACAGCAGATCAGAAAGTCAAGCTGCTGTCCATATATGAAAAAATGGGCTGACCACTTCTATGCACCACTGCAGGTTAGTGCCAACATTTCTGTTTTGTACCTGCTTAAAACAACTGCGGCTGTCCTCTGTTCTCCATTAGAGGCACCAATTTTGAGCATGCTAGAAAATTGCTGCTACAATAAGCTTGATAATAAAAGTCTTGCTGGCAGAGTGGAAGGCTGAGGGCAGAAGATTCAGGAAGCTTAGCTGGTTATAGTATGCTTCATTCAATGCCAAGACTTCCAGGCAGTCCTCTCTAAGGACCCTTACTCCTCTCCCATTACAGGCACTGGAAAGGCTTCCTGTTCAGCACAAGTGTGATACACAACCTGAAATGAGGTGGCCCTCCCAGAAACATCCACAAGGCAAAATGACCTCAGATCTAAAACCCAGTTACTGCTGCTATGTAGAGTGATACAGGGCTACAACCCACTCAAACTCTGTGTCCTGGTTTCCCTTCCTATAAAATTAAGATAATCCTACATACCTACCTTGATAAGGTCCCTTGAGAGCCTCTGAAGGAAAATGTCGAAGGCCAAAGTGGTTATCTGTTATGAACCCCCTGGGTGCACATGGCAACATGGGCAGAAAGAACTTGCAACTGGACATGTGGAAGGAGGAGTGAGAACAGGTGAAAGTCCTGGTATAAACAGTGATTAAGGCTAAATGAAGTGAGGCAGTCCTGGGAGATTAATTACTGACCACCAGGAGCTGATTTGCACCAGTAACCTCACACTAGTATTAATTCCCAAAAAACCTAATTGTCAGTGCCATTAAGGATGAGCAGGGCCTGCCTGCCTGTAAGTGCCATTAAGGATGAGCAATAAGTCCTGTGTACAAAAGAAGAGGAAGCTTGAGGCTGCAGCAAGGGGAAGAGAGAGTAGTGTGGATCTGGAACCTGGTCAGCCTTGCACACAGGAGCGCCCAGTGGAGCTGGAGATCTCACTGACTCAGTCTGCCAGGACCATGGACTGAAGAAGCTGGGCTCCCACTTGGAGGCAGCTGCAGACTACTCTTTGAGCACTCTAGGGACTAAAGGCTTGTTTGGGGACACTTCCAGAGGTATGGAGAGGAAATTAAAGTGCTAAGAATGCTGCCACAGCATTGATGTTTCTTTAACTTTTGACTGTTCCCTCTCTTTGGCTTGTTGGTTAGTGACCCTGTGATTTTCTGTGTAAAAGTGGGAACTCACATTTGTTTTTCCTGCCAGTTTCTGGGGCAGCAGAGTTGGCATAATGGATATGAAACAGAAAGGGTGGTGCTAACCTGCAGTGTTGCATAGGGATGATCTGACCTGTCTTCATATCTGGACAGCAGGTTCATGTTTAGACTTGCTGTCAGGCATGGTCAAAAATACTTGTTGTTTTGTCTCCTGGACTATGTGACAGCAGAAAAGGAGATCCTGGGGCTGAAAGGCTTCTGCAGAGTTAAATAAGATGAAGCTGCTAGGGCCTGGATTTCAGGCTTGATAATGATGTGATATTTTCTCCATAATTTAGGGAATCTATGTATCCGATATTTTAAATACTCGACTATCCTAGGCTGTAAGCATTTGGAGGTTTTGCTACATGCTTCTGGAAAGGAAATATTTCCTGATGTGACGTTAGGACCTTGGACTTGTTGGACTGCATAGGAGAGAACATCTCCATTCTCACACAAGGTCATGAGGTCATGTATAAGCAAACAAATAGACCATTTGACTGAAGGTTTACAAGAGTTTTATTAATGTACAAAAAACTCTACATTTATTACATTCAGGCAATTATTTAAATATACTTCACATTTACACAGAATATAACCAGTTCCATTGCACAAGGCTCTGAATTAATTTGGTACATATAAGCAATGGCTGCATTTGATGTCACTTTTATGTTGATGCTTTGCAAGAAAGTAAAAATAAAAAATGTGTCTCAGCTCTATCTCAGACTTGTGTAAATGAGCAGTAACTTCACTGATGGTGACAGGCCTGATCCTTCACCAAAGTTAATCTCTTAAATAATATAGATAGCACAATTTACATCAGAAGGAGATGTGTCTCCATTTACTTACATTGTTATAAAGTGAGGGGAGAATCAGAAAAAACTAGTTAATCATGCAACGTTATATAAGAGAGCAGAAGGGCAGAAAATTGCACCCTACACGTTGCACTTATCGTATAAATAAGCAAAGGCATCCTTGAATAAGTAGCTTTTCATCAATATGATATTATCCAGTATGTTTTTTCAAATCCAGCCCTCATGTCGGCTCCTCTGACCATTTTTAGCAGCGAGTCGGACAGACTGGCAACATCTGGGGTCTTTTCCTTTCCTCCTATGAATAAATAAATCTGTCAGCAGTCCTTGATGGAAACCTTGATGTTTGTGGTGGGTCTTGCGGTGACACCTTTTTTATCCAACTGTGTCATGGCATCCTTCACCCATTTGAGATCAGGCTTCACACAGATCTTTTTGCCTGTTTTGGTGATGAACCTGAAGAGGAAGAAAAGGAAAGTCAGAGAGACATGAGACTTGTCTCCAAATCCAGACCACATGTGCATGTTTCTGCGTGGAATAAGTGAGGATGTGATGTGCTGAAAAGGTTTTACTGGTGTAAGTTTGAGCAGTCACATTAGTAATGAGTTGTAAAAACCACCTAATGTGTTGGTTCTGCAGTTTAGTGAATGAACTCCAGCTTTACATATAGATTGAGGTGTGTGTATAAATAATGTGAATTCTTGTATGTACCTATGCATGTGCTGTACTTCTAGACTTTCCGGAAGAACAAAGCACACCCAGCATGTGGACCAAATCTAATTTGTGTTTAATAGATTCTCATGAGATTGAAAGATTGATCACTGTCTTTTCAGACAGTGATTCTTAAGTAGAAACCCTTTTAAGGGTGCTGGGGATGCCAACACCTACATGATTCACAAGATACACCTGGAGGTATCAAACAGGAATCCAGAGTGTTAAAACCATTTTGACTTGTTGTGTTATCTCTGAGCTTTTACAACAGATGCATTGCTTTCATGGTTTTCTCTAGTCAAAATGAAGAAAAACTAAGAGCTTGCACTTTTGAGGGTGCCTCAAGTTTAACAAGGGGTGTCTCAAGTCTAAAAAGGTTAATAATGACTGCTCTGTAGGAGTCATCATTAGTTCCAGCTCTTCCACAAACCTCTTGTGCACAACGCAGCCCAGTTCACTGGAGTACTGACCAGCAATACCTCAAGCTATTCTAATCTGTAGCACTCACAACACTTTTTTTTTTCCTTTTTCTTTCTGACTTTTCTTCCCAATGTCCAGAACAAAAAGGTTTTGGCCATTCAGTTCAACTTTTGTATGCTCAAGTCTACAGGACAAATATTTCAGACCTTTCTAAGGTCTCTGGGATATAAAAGAAGGTTTTCATGTTTGACTGACTTTCTCTCTCAATGGAGGGCAGAGTGTTTCTCTAAATTAGTTTGCAAATGAAAACTAGATCACATACTTACATCACAGCTTTTATTGGAATGTTTTGCTTTTTATAACAATTAAGCCTTTTGACGTTCAGCTTCTTTGTTGACAGTTCTATACAGGAGCTTTTTCTAAGAGTTTCAGTAGACATACTTCCTAAAATGAAAAAAAGGAGATGACTAATTAACCCTAAATGAATAGTAATTATTTATAGCAAATGGCTTGTTAAATTACAACTCGGGTACCTCTAGGCCTATTTGCTAAGGCATGCATCATTCATGTGAGTCTTGTGGCCAAGATCCCAACCATATGAGATCCATAAATAAACAAGCTTCCACACTCACCACAACATAAGAATTTTATTCTCCCTCTAGAAATGGCCTTTCAGTTGGGTACATTAGTCGTGACACCCTGCACTAAACTGCTATGTAAACTCATTGCCACTGTGTTAAATCACCACTTTGTTCCCAAGAATGACTTCATTTCAGTGGTTGGTAAAATGAACAAGGTGCAGTCCTTTTCAAATTACTTGAAGATGAAGGATGCATCAGTTGAATTAAAAATGGCAGGGAGCTTGCCTGGGAATCATCTTTCCTTTTCTCCTTTCTATTCATCTGCTCTTGAAAAGTCCTCTGTACTCCATCACTCCATCCTCAAGTCTTTTTGTTTCTTAGCTTCCCTGGGCAGTTTTGTCATCAGCCCCACAATCCCCTTTCTCTAGATGGAGCAAGTGCTACCTGGCCTGCTTAGAAAACCCCTGCTTTGCACTTCTCTCCTACACAATGTTTTACATGTGGGCAACATTACATGGCAAACAAGGCCCCCTGGGAAGGTGGGGTTGTTGGCAGCCAATCCCAGCTCATACCTGCATCATCACAAGCAAGAGTGCTGTGATGTCAAGCTGGTCTTTGTCCCCTTGTTCTACATGCCATGAGTAGTGACAAATGTGAAGGGGGATGGGGAGAGGGGAGGGATGGATTGCATTTGGCTTTTGTGTGGTTTGGTGGAGTTCCTGGTGTTTGGACTCTCCTGTATAAATATTTTGTACATCTGATTTTGGGGCTTGTGTTTGTATGAATGTGTGCATATTTGTATATGCACTTGCTTGTGTGTGCATACAAGCTCTTGATATCAGCATAGTCTGTTACAAATGCCACATGACCTACTAATTGCTTGTGGTTAATAAGATAACGATCTAAGCATCATCATGGATAGCCCACATAAAAACTATGGTCAATATGCAGCCACTGTCATAAAAAAATCTTCCATGAAATCTTAAATTTTGATTCAGAAAGGAATGGATAATGTGACTGAGTGACATTGTGTAAAATCTATGGATGCTTTATCCACAAATGCTGTTTTTCCCATTTAGTCAACCCTTTGCAAACAGATTTAATAGAAACACAAGGAGAATCCTTACCTATAGTCAGTGACTAAGGAGTAGGACTAGACAAGTCAGACGAGACAAATAAAAAGTGATATACTAAACTAAAGGGACATAAAAATAATCTAATATGTATAATTGCATGTAATTAGTATATAATCTCATAGTAATTTAGGGGAGAAAACCCAGAGCTGTTATTTAACACTTTTCATAATGTCTTTACAAGAGCACAGCCAACAACACTGAAAGACAATGCCACTAAAACTAAGTGAAGAACATAGTGGGGTGCATCTACACATTCATTAATGCATAGTAGTTACTGTACATTTAGTTTAGTACTTCCTTGTTTAAGTATTAATTAAAAGTAGCCTAATAAAATGGTGAAAAAAACTAGCGTATTAGCACAGTTCTTGACTGGCATACTACTGAGTAGTAAGTATCTCATGTAGACATGCCCACTATTTATACAAGACAACTGATCAGTGGAACTTGTCATGTCAACATCTAATAAATCTGTTATGACAACAAGTGAGAGCATAAAAAATTTGTGAGGAACAGAAACCCTCCCAGCTTCACAGCATAAGCCAGCCACATGCCGAGACTAGTTAGGGAAAAAAAGTCCACAGTTGATAGATTATTTCAGTATGGGGTTTCCCATAGCTTCTTTCTAAGCATCTGATTCTGGGCAGTCTCTAAGACAGGACACTGAACTAGATAGACCCTTGTGTTGAAATCATATGACAATTCCTACATAACTACAGAGCTGAAAACTCACCTGTTGCTGTGTGCATGGTGAAGATGCCAAGGCAAAGAATGACCAGGACAGCCATGATGTGGAGCTTCATTGCTGAATGCTTCCGATTATTACTTTCTCCTCTGTCGCTGTATGAACTCCTGTCCTCAGACTTATATACTATCATTCAGTGGTCAGCAAACAGTAAAAGGAGCGTCATGGTGCAGTGAGTAGAGGCGGAAAACTTTAAAAAAAAAAAGCCTTTCTAAAGGTGAGAAAAACCAACCTCTTCTGCTAGCCCCCCGTTGCAGGCTATTTTCCTGTCACAAACCAAGTCTGTGGTTGCTTCTGTTAACATATTGCAAGTGAGTTTTTATTTTTGGTTGTAAAGAGAACTCTTTTTTTGCACTGAAAACCTTTAATGAATGCTCTGCCCTTTTGGTCTTAGCTATGAGCACTAGAAGTACCCTGTCCCCCCAACATCCCCACCACAGAAACGGAGTCTGGCCACCCCTGAACAGGAAAACAGAAGTTAAAAGAACTGAGCATTTGCTAATGGAATAAACTGGACTGTCCAAAGCAGCCCTATGTCAGTCATTGCTCTAAAAAGTGTTCTGTACACAGTTCAAACTTCTGTATGAAAACATATTTGTTCAGAATGTTATGAATGCAATGTCTCTTAGTAAGAATTTGTTCCTGATCAATTTGTAGTGGTAAATGGGAAAACTCCCCATGCTCTGGCCCCACTATAGCAATCAGATTGCTTTCAGATTTTGAATGCATTGGTTAGACAACTTGAGGTCACATCCTCAGCTGTTTTTAATTCGATAAAGCAACCTCAGTCTTCATCAGTTAAGTTCTCTCTCTTTAGTCAGGCAAGTTTCTTTGAGTCGGTGTGATATCTTTTATTAGACCAACTGAGTAGTTGGAAAAAAGTTCTTAGCAAGCTTTCAGGAGCAATCACCTCCTTGGGCATAGGGAGATTGTGCTGTTCCGGGACTCCAAGGAATGAAAGAAGCTAAAAGTGTGGCAGGATGTCAGTGAGACTGTGTGTGTTTTCATAATATCTACTTATTTACAAAAGGCAAAGCAGGGGAAAAAATCAATACAAGTTGGAATAGAGATTGTTGGTGAAAATGGAAATTAGGAAGACAAAAGGGCAGAAACGTAGGGGAGAAAATATAGGGGGGGGGGGGAAAAGAAAAAA
>NW_017728943.1:19147531-19148590 GCF_001723895.1 Crocodylus porosus
GGATGCAGTACTCCAGCTGCGGCCTCACCAAGGCCGAGTACAAGGGGAGACTGACATCCTGGGATTCGCTTGAGAAGCATCTATGGATGCAAGCCAGCGTTTTGCTTGCTTTACTAGCCGCAGCATCACATTGGTGGCTCATGTTCATCTTGTGGTCAGTCATGACCCCCAACCCCTTTTGTCCATAGTGCTAGCCAGTGTAGCACTGCCAAACCTATAAGGATGCTACAAGTTTTTCCTCCCAAGGTGGAGAACTCTGCATTTTTTGGTGTTAAACACCATCAGGTTCTCATCCGCCCATTTCCTGAGCCTGTCAAAGTCAGCCTAGATTGCCCTCCTGTACTCGGGTGTGGACACTTTACCCCGAAGTTTGGTGTCATTGGCAAATTTGGCCAGTCCATTTCTGACACCAGTGCCCACATCATTAATGATGTTGAATAGTATAAACCCAAGGACAGAGCCTTGAGGGACCCCACTGGTCACAGGGCACCACGACGATTGACTTCTGTCAACTACCACCCTCTGTGTCCTACCACGGAGCCAATTCCTCAGCCAGTGGATTGTGGTGAAGCTGAGGCTGCAGTTGGCCAGTTTTGCTAAGAGGTGATCATGGGATACTACAAGGAATTTTTTGAAGTCAAGATATATAACATCAATCTCCTGTCCCTTGTCCAGGGGTTAGGTCAGCTGGTCATAAAAGGAAATAAGATTGGTCAAGCAAGACTGACCTGCAACAAACCTGTGCTGGGTATCCCTCAGGATGTTTCTATCGGCCAGTCTGTCAAGTCTGTTAAGAAGGTCTCTTTGATAATATCTTCTAAGACCTTCTCCAGGATAGAAGTCAGGCTGATGGACCTGTAGTTTGCTGGATCCACTTTCCCCCCTTTCTTGAAGATAGGTACCACATTGGCCTTCTTCCAATCTTTGGGCACTTCACCAGAGCATCAAGGAGTTCTTGAAGATCCATGCCAGGGGCTGAGCTATGATGCTTGCCAGCTCCTTAAGTATCTTGGGGTATAAACTGTCAGGGCTGGCTGACTTGAAGGTATCCAGCCTCTC
>NW_017728943.1:19149096-19158917 GCF_001723895.1 Crocodylus porosus
CTCTGGACTCTCTCAAGCTTCTCCACATCCTTTTTGAATTGTGGAGCCCAAAACTGGACGCAGTACTCCCAGCTGTGGCCTCACCAAGGCCGAGTACAAGGGGAGAATGACATTCTGGGATTTGCTTGAGAAACATCTATGGACGCAAGCCAGCATTTTGGTCGCTTTACTAGCGGCAGCATTGCATTGCAGGCTAATGTTCATCTTGTGTTCAATGATGACCCCCAAGTCTCTTTCTTCTGTAGTCCTAGTGCTTTTTCCTGGGGATTAGTTGTCAGTTGTCCCATCTGGTTTAGCAGGGGTCCAATGTTACCCTTGCTTTTCCTCTGGCTCCCCACATATTTAAACAAGGACTTTTTATTGTCCTTAATACTTGTAGCTGGTTGGAGTTCAGTCACAGCCTTGGCTTTCCTGGTTCACTCCTTGCAGGTCTGGACCAGTGCAAAATATTCCTCCTTGGAGGTGGATGCATTCCTCCATCCTTTGTAGATCTTTCTTTTTAGATGCAGGAGATCCACTACTTCCCTGCAGAGCTGAGGGGGCTGCTGTGCCCTTTCGCTGCCTTTCCTCTGAGACAGGATAGACTTTGCTTGTGTGTCCAGGATTGCTCCCTTGAGGAGCAACCACTCATCTTGAATTCCCATTCCCCTTTGGGTTGTGGCCCTTTAGGGTGTCACTGACAAGCCTTCTTAGCTTGTTAAAGTCAGCTTTCCTGAAGTCAAAGACTTCTGTACTGCTGAAGAACTTGCCAGCTTTATGGTGGATGGTGAAAGTGATCATCTCATGGTCACAGTGACCTAATGATCAAAAGGAAGCTGGGTGACAGATTAGGTTGTCTCCCAGTGCCAGTACCAGGTCGAGCAGCGCTTTACTTCTTGTTGGCCCGTAGACCTCTTGAGTCAGAGCTCACCCATGCATGAGAGAAACTTTGTGACCATTTGGATTTGGCACATGAGATGTCTGGGTAGTTGAAGTCTCCCATGACAACCATGCACTGGGAGCATGCAGGCTCAGCCAATTCCTTGGCAAACTCCTGGTCAAGCTCTTGATCCTGGGTGGGAGGTCTGTAGTAGACTCCCACCACTCTGTCTGCTGTGCCATATTCCCCATGGATTTTAACCCAGAGGGTCTCCAGTCGTCCATCCTGAGCACCAGTGTTGGCTTGCAGAGATGCGTAGCTTTCCTTGACGGAGAGAGCTACACCCATGCCCCTTTTGCCCACTCAATCTCTCTCCTGTACAGGGTATAGCCATCTATACCTGTGGCCCAGTCATGGGTGGAGCCCCACCAGGTCCCCGTTATCCCTATGAAATTGTAATTTATTTGTGTTAAACAGGAGGACAAGTTCCTCCTGTTTATTCTCCAAGCTTCTGGCATTTGTATACGGGCACTCGAGTGTTCCTTTGGGGGCCGTTGCCTTGTCTACAGATCATTCCAGGGCTGGGGCAGGGGTGGGTTCCCCTAAGTGCCTTGGCCTGCTGGCTTTGAAAAGGTTGCTCAGCAAGCCAGCAGTGGCAGTAGTCCCTCCACACCCTGGTGGGTTTAGTTTAAAGCCCAGTGGAGCAGGTCGGCCAGCCTGGCTGAGAAGAGCCTCCTCTCTAGTGGAGAGAGGTAGAGGCCATCCCTTCCCAGAAGCTCACTGCCTCACTTACCAAAGAGCGAACTGTGGTTATGGAAGCCAAAGCCTTCACGATGCCACCAGCACTGCAGTCTTTGGTTTACTACCCCAATCCTCCTCTCCCTTCTTAGCCCATAGCCTGAAACTGGGAGGATCAAAGAAAACACCACCTGCACCCCCAAAGCCTTAAGCCCTGATCCCAAATCCCTGTAGCACTTCATGACCCAGCTGGGAGCGCTCCGAGCCGTGTCATTTGTGCCCACATGAATAAGGACCATAGGAATAGTGGTCAGTGGGCCAGAGGAGCTTGGGGATCATCTCCGCAACATCTTAGATGCAGTCTTCTGGGAAACAGACGTCCTGGGCTAAGGGGTCAGGGTGGCAGATTGCCCCCTCAGGATGGAGTCTCCCATGACAAACGCTTTGCAGTTTGCTGTAGGGAGAGCAGGGGCAGTAGCTACAGTTAAGCCTGTGTTACCTACAGGATCTGGCAGCTTAGCAGGCTCTGCTGGCGCTGCAAGAGGTTCATATCTGTTGCAAAGCTCCAGCGGGGCGGGGACCTTGGTGCAGTGGGCCTTGGGGCCCTTGACCACCTTGGTCCAAGCCCTGTGCTAGACAGAATGAGATGTCCCTGAGTCTTCCTTTGTCCTGGAAGGTGACCTTGGTGTACCCTCTGCTTCTAGGGGGTGAAGGGCCTGGCAGTAGGAACCTCCCGCTCACCATTCTTGATGGCACACAGTCTCTGGACTGTGGCCTGGAGCAACTCTAGCTGGCATGCCAGAGACTCCAAAGGGAGCAGACCTCACAAGGGGAGGTGGCCATGCTGCTGGCCCCCAGAGCCTAAAAAAGTGTCAGGCAGCCCCCGCAGCTGAGAGCCAGAGGCTCTGTCTGCGTGGAGCCTGGAACCACGGGCTCTGTCTGTCTGAGACACTTGGGGGGGTGCAGACCCCGAGGGGACCCTCAGGGTGCAACATGTGCCAGTGAATGGTGCCACTGGTAGGCTAGCTACGGCTGGGACTGCCCTCCCTAGGGTGCACTGGCAGGGCCTCGGGCCCTCCCGCTGGCCTTCCTGTGCGAACTCTGCACTAACTCACGTACCAGGGATACAAGCATGTCTGTTTGTGTGGCCTGTTTGCAAGGTTCCAGTCACGTGGCTCCCTGGGGGCTGGGCGAAGTAGGAGCCAGGGTGGGGTGAGACCCTCCTTGGCTCCGCTCAGCTGCCTCCTTGCTGCTGTCCATGGTGGGAGGGAGTTAACCCCAGGCCCTGCTTACCTCTGGCTGTGGTGAGGGCCGGTGGGGTGCTCTGTGGCTGCTGTGGTGGGCTTTGGGGAGTGGGGGCAAAGTGGGCTGGTACCCACACATCTCTCACCACTCCCAGAGCAGTTGTTTGGTTTCTCCTACTTGTTTTTCATCGGGGCATTTGGTTCATTGGATGAGATATATCTCATCCAATGAACCAAATGCCCCAATGAAAAATTTCTGGAGGTGCAAGTGTAAGATCCAGGAATGTTGATGGTTCTGTTGTGGGGTGTAGTTATTGTGTGGGGGAGATGTATTGGCAGGTTCTGCATTTTTTTTTTTTTTTTTGTCTTGGCATGGTCTGGATCCATTAGGTGTGGTTTTAGCCATAGGGAGTTTGCTTCTGGTGATGAGGTTAGCAAGGTTCAGTGCTTGTTTAAAGGCTAGGATGTGTGGTTCTGGAAAGACCTCTTTAAGAATTGGGTCTTTTTCTAGTATGGGTTGCAGTCGTTTAAGGATTTTCCATGTAGGTTGCTGCAAGTCCCAACTGAAAATGTTCCAGTAATTTTTGGTTTGATAGCTCCTTCTTTAGTGCAATGCTGCCATTCTTCGAGCTCAGGTGTCTCTCTGGGTCACTTCCCCCCCCCCCCCATCTCTTTCAAGTCAGCAGCCATCTCCAGAGGGAGCTCCTTCCCCTTTGGCTTCCCACTGCTCCTCTGCCTGTGTCCAGAGTCTGGGTCTCACATAGTGGAAAAGGTATTAATGCAAGAAAACCCTGAACATCCCAACCTTTCTAATAACAGGGTAGGAGCCCCATTACAATATTGAAAATTTAATTTTAAAAAAGCCCAAAGGAACTCGCTCAACAGGAAGAATGAGGCCTCTGATGTGCATTAACCAGAGAATCAAAGTTGGGCATCATCTCCATAGTTGCAATATGGAGCACTACTACAAGGTGGTCATCACTCAAATATAATTTTGATTTTTTGACTTTCATTACAGCAAATGCCAGCTCACGTATGTATGCTGATCCAAACAGCACAAGCCTCTTCCGGGCATGAGCCTTGATCTTTGGAAACTTCTGTTCATTGAGAGAGGCATAAAACCTAGGAAGCAGAGCTGGTTTGAATTGCTCTGCAAGCAATGCATCACATTGCAGGTCTATAAGCTTGAATTGGAGGTCACATAGAGCGTTGTCAACATCAAATGTGAAAAGTGAGGAGACCAAACACTGTTCTTTTTCTATCATTCAAAACTCCTGAAATCAGGAAGAAAATTCAGTATGCAAGTCCAGTAGTAACAACGCATATTTATTCTTTTTTAGGTTTTGATCACAAATCGCAACATCTGCCCCAATGTAGGAAAATGGCTGAAATCTTTTTCTTCCTGTTTGACAGGAGAAAAGGAGTAATTTCATCATAAATGACAACACTGGAATGCAATTAGTAAGCAAAAAGCCCCTTCTCTTGTCGTCATGAATTCAGATCGTTCGTGTAGCCCATGATACCAACAGCAAATGCAAAATTGGAGAGCCAATCCTCGTTATTTAGCTGTGGGAAATCCAAATCTTTTCCTTTTTTATATTAAAAAAAGCCAATGTTAGCTCTTAATTCCAATATTCTTTTTCAAAATATTACCCAGACTAAGCCATTTTATGTTGGTATGATATAGAACATTTTGTATGCTCAGATTTAGATTCTTCAAGTAAAGTTACAAATTTCCCATGGTTTAATCTTCTTGCTTGAATGTGGTTGACCACTTTCAGAACTGTGTCCGTTACAGTGCTTAGTTTTAAAACATTTTTACAGGGGACCACTTGATGAATAATAATACAATGTAGAAAAATAATTTTCTGTTCTGGACTTGTTTCTTTGACTTGACTTTGACTTCTTTTCAGCAATCCAACATGTTTGCCTGTTGGATTTGACCAATATTTTTCTCTCCACTCCTAATTTGACATGCACTGATTTACTGCCTCCAATAAATCTTTTCCAGTTGTTGTATCTTTCATTGACTGCATTGATGCCTAGTCCTTCTGTGAGCTCAACATCTTTGGTGATAATTCAAACAAAAATCAGCAACTGGGCTCTCTTTGACTTCACAACTGTCATTGAGTTTCAATGCAAAATATGAGAAATTGTTTATCTTACTTTTCAATTGCTGGTCCAGGTTCTCGGAGAGATCCTCAACCCATCTCACAATAGTTCTCCTTAACAAGGAAATATTCTCAAACTGCTTTTTCTTGTCTAGGCACAAAATAGTGGCAGACTCAGCCATACATTCTTTTACAAATTCTCCTTCAAAGAATGGTTTGCTCTTCTTGGCAATTTTGTATACAATCATGTTATAAATTTTCATAATTCCATGCTGTGTCACCAGTACTTTTGTGAAAAAACTTTGCTCTTTCTACATTCCAGCAACTATCTCATCAGCTTTCTTTGCTTTTCCTTTGGCAGACAATTTCTCATATTTAGCTGCATGTTTGGTTTCAAAATGCTGATTCAAATTGTATTCTTTGAACACTGCCACACTTTGTTTGCAGATTAAGCCCACAGCTTTCCCACCCACATCAATAAAAAATTATTTAGAAGTCCATTTTTTGTTGAATATTCAGCATTCGGTGTCTACCTTCCTTATCTTTGATAAGATGATTTCTGAATTTTTATTCTACTGTGCAATGGTGATATTAGGGATGCAAATATCATTTAAAAAAATTTCCTGCTTAAACTTGTCTAATTATGTCATTTAATCATAACAGATACAACACATACCTGTCAGTAGGCCTGTGCAAAGTGGCTAGTATTCACTTTGGATTTGGCCGATTTTTTTTTTTTGGGGGGGGGGGACAGCGCTTTGATTCAGTGATTTTTAGAGATTCAGCTACTACCAAATCTCTGAATCATCCAGGCCCATCCCCCTCCCACGCTGAGCCCAGCAATGGCTGCCCTGCCCTCCCCAGCTCCCAGCACTTGCGGGGGGGGGAAGCTCTGCCTCAGCAGGTGCTGCTGGGTGGGAAGCGATCCCCACTGCCACACACTGCATGGGGGGCTCTGCATGAGCCCGCTGCCCCACCTGCTGTGTCTCTGGGGAGGAAGCAGTGGGGCAATGCTCTCTGTGTAGTCCTCAGACCAGGTATTTCTGGTGTGAGAAGCGCATAGAAAGAATTCCCCAACTGGGAGGAGTTGAGCTGCTGCCCACCATGTCTTTTTTTAGACTGGAGCAACCCTAGTCCTGGCATATTTCCTGCTGCTCCACTCCTCCTGGTCCAGGAGTGGAGCAGCAGGGAAGAGTAAAGCATTCATTCCTACTTGAGTAACTCTCCTGCAAGCAAGGTCTTTGTTGTTGAATAAGGAAGATGTTTCTTCCATAACAGGCATGTTTCATGTGGGAGAAAGTTAACAACCACTTGTTCTTAGTTTCTATCAGTGGTTCTCCTGGTAGAAACTGAATGGCTGTACATGACCATAGGAAATGGAAGGAAGGGCAAGTCCTTAAGGAAGCATACCATGAAGTAGCAAGAACTTGCAGGAACAAAATCAGAAAGGCAAAGGTAAAACTTTGTACCAGACAGGCCTTCTTGTGTCATTCCTGGGAGCGCTGCCCTCCTGGTTGTTGGCTACTCCCCGTCTGGACCTGTTTGACACCATGGGTGTTTGTTCTCCCTCATCGCCAACCCCGCTCTTTCCTGCCACGACTTGCTGTTTTCCCAGTGGGCGGGGCTAGTTCACAGGTCCCTTGGTGGCCTGGGTTTGGCCTGCCGGTTGCACACAGGGCTCCGCCACCCCTACACCCCGGCCTCACGCCACCTATAGGCTCCTCGTTCCCGTGCCTGCTCTGTGCTACTTCTGCAAGCTCCCAACACATCATTTGTACTCGATCCCACCTCCAATGTTTGCCCTTTCACTGTAACCTACACTGGTGCCTCAGTCGCACCATCTGAATACCCCACGCCACAAGCCCTTCCCCCTGTGAGACCCTCCACACTTGGAGTCATTGGTATTCTCACTGCCTCACTGACCCTCCACCAGATCCCACTTAATCTGAATGGGGCAGGGACAGGATTTGCCTTAGCTGCTTTCAGGCTGCTCCGCTCCTATTCCTTTAACAGGTGTCTGCTGCTCTTGGCGGCGATACCTCCCCGATCTCCCTCCAGCCAGGTGATCCGCGATCCTTCGCCCCTCTTCAGTGTGTCTCGCACCTACCGTCCCGGCACTTACTTCAGAATCCTCCTGGGTCGTCCCGATCTCCGGCAGCTCACCCGATCCACCACTCCTGTGACCCTCCACAGACGTCCCTGTTGCTGAGCGTCTCTTAGGGGGTCGTTGCTCCCTCCGGCCGCTGGCTCTAACCACGTCTGTATTCCTGAGCTCCCTGCTGCCTCTGGAGCGGCGGCTGCCATTTTTAAATCCCCTGGCCAGCATCTGATGCTGCTGTCAGCTGCTGGCCGCAGCCATACAAAGATGCGACTAACGAGCTGTGTGGATTTGCCCTCCAGCTCGGCGTTTCTCCTGCCCTGGACTTCAGGTAAGTGTCTCCTGTTACCTTGTGCCCCGTGACAAACTTGAATTATATTGGGTGAGGGAAGTTAAGGGCAGCAAGAACAGGTTCTATACATATGTTAGACAAGAAAGACCAAAGCAGCTCTGAGTCTACTGCTTAATAGACAGGGTGAACCATAAACAGAAGCAGCAAAGATAGAGCTACTCAGTTGCTATCTTGCTGCAATCTTCTCATACAAAAATAAGCTGCAACCAGACAGCTAACAAAAACACAGGCAAAGAAGGGGAAAGCCTGAGGACCATGATAACTAAAGTGTGTCAGAGAGCTTTTGATTCACTGAAACAAATTTAAGTTGGCAGGACCTGACAAAATTCATCCTAGGGTGCTTGTGACAAGTGTGCCTCTTCAGGGTCTGTCCACTAGTGACCCCGCAACACCAGTTATGAGCCAACCACCTGCCTTCTCTCCTGCCATGCCTTGTTGTTACTTGCTTAATTAGAGGATGTTACTTAAGTGGGAGGCTGCCCATTTCCTGCCCCAATGCCTGGGGCGCTATTTGCAGCTCCTTTCCTCTCCTTACACCACAGTCCAAACCTTGCACTAGTTACCCTGGCAACCCACAGCTGGATTTCTTACTTATCACTCCACAAGTAGCAGGCACCTCAGTGCCCTCCTACACTGCTAAAGGAACTGGCAGAAAGGATCTTGCATCCACTGACAATAATATAGGCAAGAACTGGGAAAAAGCCAACACAGTATGTAACTTGGAAGAATGGAGGATTATAGGGAATTATAAACTGGTCTGCCTGCCTTCACTACCCAGGAAGCAACTGGAGCACATTGTGAGGAAGTCAAGTTTCTAAAAATCTGAAACAGGAAAGGCTGACCACTAGCAGCCAGCATAGACTTGTTAAGAACAAATCATACCAAACCAACTTGATCTCCTTTTGACTTCTTGGGTGGATGTAGGGAACATAGGGGTTATAAAATACTTTAATAAGGCTTTTGCTACAATCCCACAGAACATTCTCACAGATAAATGAGAGGTATGTAGGTTAGATAACATTACCCTAAGGTAGATATAGAATCGGCTCATTATCATCAAGAAAGGGATAATTTTTAAATGGAACAGTGTCAGAATGGCAGGAGGTTTCAAGTGGGTCTGGGTCTAGTGCTGTTTAACATCTTTGTTAATGCTTTGGATACCTGAATAGAGACCTTTCTAATCAAACTTGCAGCTGACATTAAAACTGGGAAATACATCAAGCATCATGGAGAATTGGAGTAGATTTTAGAAGCATCTTGGCAGACTGGAAGGCCAGGCTAGGGATACTAGAACCCAGTTCAGTGCAGCTAAATGTAAGGTGCTATACCTTAGGAAAAAGTCAAATGCCAAATACAGGATGGAAGGGAACTGGCTGAGTAGCAGTGTTATTGAGCAGGATCTGGGAGCTTATTGGTCCCCTTCTTCAGGATCTGGGAGCACGAGTCAGCAATGTACCACAGTTGTGGGAAGAAAAAAAAAAAAGAAAAATGTAGTTTTGGGCTGCAGCAGTAAGAGTATTAGGTGTAAGGCACCAGACATGATATGACAACTCTATTTGGTGCTGGTTAGGCCTCGTCTAGAGTATTTCATGCAGCTTTGGTCTCCACATTTTGAGAAGGATATGGAGAAGCTGGAGAAGGTGTATAGGCAGGGAGCACAATGATAAAGGTACTAGGCAACTTGTACAAAGAAAGGTTGAAAAAACTAGGTATGCTTTGCCTGGAGTAAAGGACATAAGGCAAGACATGATAGCAGTCCTCAGATATTTGAAAGGCTGCCATGAAGAAGAGTGAGAACAGCTATTTTCCCTTGTCACAGAAGGCAGGACACAAAGCAGATCTAGATTAGATCTCAGCTAACTGTTCCTTACTGTTAGAACAGTGAAGCAGTGAAATAGACTGCCCACTTAAGCTGAGGAATCTCCTCTGGAGGTTTTCAAAAGGAAACTAGGTAAGTATTAGTCAGGAATGATTTAGGAGTAGAATTCTTGCATTTGTGATCCCTAGGATTCTATGAGTTGAAAACTTTCATACAAACCACTCACTGTAGCCAACATGTTTTGAAAAAATGCAAACTTTATTAACAAAATTTAAATTAGAATTGTTACATTGCTTGTTAGAGCTGTAAGATGAAACGGAATCCCACACAGCGTAGCTATATAGGTGCATCCTTGTATATGACTGCAGTCTGAATCATGGAGCTATTCATTCAGCCTATATTAGCCCAGGGTAAAAGAATTGGGAAATTTCCATGCAGTGCTATGGCAAGTGAGGCAGGACTCCATGCACAGTCTAATTGCATTGGTACAGAGTTGTAAAATTGTAAGGCATCCTTTTGTTAAAGTCCTCATTGTGCAGTGTACAATTGATGGGCTGGGGAATATTGAGATCCATGGGGCTCTTTAGCGTGGAAAAGTGC
>NW_017728943.1:19158928-19160515 GCF_001723895.1 Crocodylus porosus
GCAATCGACCACAGGGAAAGCCGGATGCCCCCCAAGACCCAAGTCGCTGAGCCTAGGGGTGCAAGGGGGGCCCCTGGCACACTCACTGGTGGACCCAGAAATGGACTGGAAGTGCTTCTGGTCCATTTCCAGGTCTGCTGCTGAATGCGCTGGGGAGCCCCCTGCACGTCAGTGGGACACTCCATGAGCCCCAGCATCACAGCACTTACGAGCCGCCTGCTACCTAGAGGTACGTAGAAAAACCATTTAAAGCTGTGTCTATATCCGAATCTCTGAATCTTTCCAAATCTCTCCAAATCAATTCAGGGGGTTCCGATTTGATTTGGAGAGATTAAAGTGTCTCCTGATTTGATTCAGATTTGGAGATTCAGCATCTGAATCAGGCTGAACAGGCTGAATCTCTGCCAAATAGAATCAGGGAGTGAAGCTTCACACAGCCCTAACAAGCAGCCTCTGTGTACAGCAGAACAATTGTTATGTTGTTGGGAAAAAAATCTTACAGAAACTCACATTTATTCTTACGATGACTGGGTAAGCTTACCTATGTAGAACCAGATGGTAAATCTCATGCCTGTGTGCTCAGTGCCTAAGAGGCCAAGTCACAAATGCTGCCATCAAAAATGGGCACTCACTGGTTCCATGAGATGGAAGGCATGACTAGGAGTAGTGTTCTTAATACTGAATGTGGTCCTTTTAAGTCAAAGTTTTAGTAGGGGGCAGTGGGAAGGGATCTTGTACTGCCTCCTACTATGACCATTTAGTATCTCCTCTACAGCTATGCAAAAGATTTCTATATCCAGGAGAACAGATAAAGTTGCTTTATTAGTACTACATCTTATTCATAGCAAGAAAGAAACACAAAGAAGCTTATCTACACAGATTGTAGCTAGAGCTAGGTAATTTTTCAATGTACTGGAAATTCTGAAGCACTGTATCAAAATAATGTTCGCAAGTCCATATGAAACAAGTATTATTTAAAAAATGTGGGGAATTAAAGTCAAAAGAATTGTCCAGGGCCCTCTTGCTCTCTCCCATTCTCCAGAATTTCCCTAGCTTCATGGAAGAGCTGCTTCAGAAATGTGGCTGTTTTTGTCCTTAATCGGTTCTTGTCAGTGTTCAGTTAGTATCGTTATCAGCTCTCTCTCTCTTCATTACAAACTCATAAAAAGCTTTAGTGTCACCAAATCTGTATTTTTCACCAGAAAAAAGGTATCAGCCAAAATGATACTCCAAGCTCTTCCTTTAACTCAATAATGTCATTCTAGACCTTATACAGCAAATCCCAGGATGTCATACTCCCACTGTACTCGGCCACAGCTGGAGTACTGCATCCAATTCTGGGCTCCACAATTTTAAAAGGATGTGGAGAAGCTAGAGAGAGTCCAGAGGAGAGGCCAGGTGCATGATCAGAGGGCAGGAAAACAGGCCTCATGATGAGAGGCTGAGAGCTACGGGACTCTTCAGCCTGGAAAAGCTCAGGAGGAACCTGGTGGCTGCCTATAAGTATATAAGGGGTGTACATCAGGATCTGGGGGAACGTCTGTTCACCAGAGCGCCCCATGGGATGATAAGGTCAAATGGTCACAA
>NW_017728943.1:19160615-19185037 GCF_001723895.1 Crocodylus porosus
CCTGGAACAGACTGCTGCCAGAGGTGGTGCAAGCACCTACTCTAGATTCCTTCAAGAGTCAATTGGACCTTTATACTGCTGGGATCCTGTGATCCCAGCTGACTTCCTGCCCCTGGGGCAGGGGGCTGGACTTGATGATTTTTTGAGGTCCCTTCCAGCCCTGATATCTCTGAAATCTATGAAATCAAGAAATGAGTTACCTGACCCAATGATTCCAATAATATTCACCCCAGAGGGTAAAAAACAGTACTTAAAAATATATACACAACTGACCCAAAGATTTCTTAAAGTTCTCAAACCCATCAATATCACAGTTAACAACACTAAAATAATATGAACAATATTATTTATAAACTATAAAACGCAACATAAACTCATAATTTCAACCACATAGAAGTCTAACTATGAATTCGTCCCCCAAGCCTGGAGAACAGGGGTCCCCTCACTCACTCCCAACAGGGTCTCAGGACCCACCCACTGGGAGGGGTCTTCTACCCAGCTCTAGTAAGGCCACTCCTAATACCTTCCTTCCTTTTGAGGGCCCCAGTGCTCCAACAATTCATGGCCCTTCTGATGGCCTGGCTCATCCCAGTGTGATGTTCCCTGCCAAGGTCTTTTCTCCCACGCTGCCTCTGGACCCCCCTTGTGGCCTGGTGCCCTCAGCCTGGGCACCCAAGCCTTGCAATGTCATCTGCTTCTGTCCTCACGGCCCTCTGCAGATTTGCTCACACCGCTCTCTGCCCCGCTCTGAGCACCAAAGGTTATCTGCTTCACCCAGCGAGGTTGCTGGGCTACCAACTGCCTGCCTCACACTGTGGCGGCCTTCCCCATTCTCTGTGCCCTGCTCAGCACTGGGGCTCTTTCAGCTTGCCAGGGCCATATGCAGGGCTCCAGCCTTCCAGTCTCACACAGGGTGGCTAATCCGAGCAGACTTTTGCTGCTCACTGTTCCTGGATCTTGCCAGGTCCTATGCACAGTGGTTGCCAGCCACTTGCCGGGGTCTGCAAGTTCAAGCCACTTCTAGGGCCTGGACTCTGTGTGTCGGACTATGCACCATGATAAGCCTGAGGGCCTAACACCCTCCCAGGGCTGCTCCATGCAGCGAGTTCCTGCAGCATGATGAGCCCAAGGGTCTCACACCCTCCCAGGGATCTTCAGGAGCTCAGGGCTATTCCCTGCGGGGGTAGCTCATCCCCAGCTTTTCTCATTCCGATCTTCCTTCTTCAGCTCCGCCATCAAGTCTCTCTGCATTCCGAGCATGCTGCTCCTTTTATACACCTCAGTGGCTCCACCCCTGAAGTTCTCCAGACCTGGCAGGGCAGTCTCGAACCAGGTCCAAACTGCTTCTTGCCCCCCTCCCTTCAGGGAAAGGGCATGGCCTTGCTTACCCTGGCTTGTTTCTGATTGGTGGATGGGCTCCACCAATCAAAATTTCAGAATCTTGAGCCCAGGACTCATCCAGAGCTCAAAAGGTAAGTTTGCTACAAATATAAGGGCTCATAGTGGGGGTCTAGTAGAGGCCAAAAAAACCTCTGTGAAACTGATGAACTTGGCAATATGTCTAGTCAGTTAAAACAAGAACAAAAATGATGATAACAATTTGGATGTCAATTATTACCACAATGGAGTGAAGCATTAGATTTAAAACTCCTGGGGCAGTAGGGCTCCATCCCAGGAAAATTTCCCACTAGGAATGTTTCACCGCCTTTTGGACTCTTTCTAATACTTGCAAAACATTTTTATTATCATGTTTAATATGAACCATATTTTTGTGATTGTATTGCTTAATGGAATTTACCATTGCATGTACTTCTGGATGAGATAATACTTGTTTTGACGTTGGCAGATTCGGACCCAGTTAAATGGGAGTGATATTTTTATAAACCCAGAAATTACTCGGAATGCTCTGTGTTGTCCAATGAGGCACAAAGTATTCAAAATCACAACCTTTGATAGCTGATACATTACAAAAACATTGGTTAACAAAGAATGCCATTAAATACAATAAATTTTGATCAAGACTTACATAGGGACAAGGCATTCTTACATACCCTTTTCCAGAAGAAACTACTGCAGAATAATTTTCACTGACCATATCAAAAACACATTGATGAATTTCATGTTGTCCATACATTCATCCTGTATTTGCAAATTATGATCTTCACACACATACCCCACATTTTAATGAGTCAAGCACCCTTCTGTGTCGTTTCCCATATACCCACCCTTTTAAATGCCCACTGGTGATGGTTCCTTGGGTACATAACTCCCTCACTGATTCCTAGACCCAGTGATAATAATGGGTATATTGTAATTTGGGAATCACCACCAATAGTGACTACATGAGTAACAATTTGTTGTTGTGCATCCTTATATGCAAACGATACCAGCTGCCACTATACAGGGAGATTTTGTTCTGCAGCCGAAGCATGGTTCCACATGCCTTTTTTTAATTCAATGGGGAGATGGCCATGAAGACGTGAACAAAGTATTTGGGTGACTATGCTTTGGCTTACAGCCTGTGCCTGGATGCAAGCAAGGGCTAAGGAAACATGCTGAACAAGTGTGTCAATGGTGGTAATGATCATTTGCTCATTTTCTTCTGTAACTTGCTGAAATATGGGTAAAATGGATCCCACCATTTGGTCTCCCAGCCCCAGATGGGACAAGGAGCCAAATAAGGGTTTTCCAATCGTTTGCATTTCTGCACTAGCATAGCTTAATTTGTTGATCAAATCTTCTGTATTGGCACTGTCTAAAACAGCTGCTTCTAGCCTTGCTCCACCAACTGCAGTTGATACCAATCACATTTTGTTCGTATGTGGACTTGGGCATTATTAGCATACCAAAGTTGCAGCCACTGTTTTCATCTCTGATAACTAGTTTGCACATAAGGGGCACATTTTGGATCAGTCATGGCCAAATTTAGTCCCTTTAAATCTATGGAATTTCCTTAATAGCTCATTGTACTCCCAATAAAACTTGTTTATTGTGATCTAACTTAAAAACATGAGGCCCCACAATAGGGGTTTTACTTATTTGAGAGGCATTTAAAATGGGATGAATTACTTGTAATGATAAATTGTGCCATGCTGTCCATACCAACTAAGCAGCCTTTTCTGCAATTTGTGACACATTTCCCAGGCATAACCAAGAAAACTGAATCCCCTGTGGAGTTCATACACACTGATTTAAATGGGCAAGAGAGCACCATTGGAAGACTGGAATTATTTACTAAGAAAGAATCAAATACCCATGAATGCTGTATAAAAGCTAATGTCGTGGAAGAGATTTTTCCACCTGGAGTAGATAATTGGATAAGGGAGTTCTCCATCTGGACTCCAAAGCCCCATTACAATTTTCAATGTTACATTTATTTGTGGGACCCAACTGGAAACATGCACTAATATTGCTGAACATCATGGTGAAACATTATGAAAGTGGGGTTTACTACTTTCAGTTCCCTTTGGAGTTGAGTGTAACTCAGAAGGTAGGTGTGCTGGAGGTCTAACCTAAAAAAGAGGAGAACCAACAACATTATTCCAAGCTGTAACAGTAATAAAAATTCTATCCTCACCCCTCAAGGTTATATTGCCTTGACAAATAGAACTTAATTTTATTTTGCTTGACCCATGAATAAGCTTCTTTCGAAACCACAGAGTGTACTATTGGTCCATATTCCGTATAACATTTGCCATAGAACCGGTGTGCCTTTCCAGATGTACCACTATGGGAGTTCTTTCCCAGATACTTGCCAATTTATAATCAATAAATCCTTCAATAATTCTAATTACAAAAGGCAGTCCTACCTTCCAGTCTGCTGCAGCTGTCCAAACTGGGCAAAATTTAACTAGGCTTCCAATCATCCTGTGGGCACATGGGTTCCAGATCCAAGAGAGACCTGACTTTGCACATTTATATTTCCCTTAAAATAATTGGTTAATGAGATTTTACACACACAACCTGGTAAATTAGCATTATATATTACATGTAAATGCCAATGGGATTTTCTGGAAAAAAATATAGATATATAGATATATTTCACCAGCTTTATAAAGAGTACACACATTACTATAGTGCCTTTAACCTGGAATTTTCATATCAATTGTCACTTTTTACTTCAAGGATTAGGACATCCTTCCAGTCCAAGCTGGATGGAAGTGTCCTGGACCAGGATTCACAGACAAGTTTAATTTTCAGATGTCTCCTCAGTATGTTTTATTACATCTACGTGATATTCATTTGCATCTAAACTCTTCACATTTAAATAAATTAAACAACAAAATGAACAATACAAAACCGACAATTTTCATCATGGGTGACAGGTGCCTCCTAATACTGGCGGAGGCACCAACAGCCGCTCACTGGTGCCTCCTAATACTGGGGGCAGGGGGTGCAGAGAGAGAAAAAAAATGTTGGAGGGGGTGAGCGTGCACACGTGTGCTGCCCCCCACCTCCCCATGTAAAAGTTTGCAGGGGAAGGGGCAGGGCAGGGGAAAGGGCAATGTGGGGGAGGGAGCGAGGCTGGAGGTGGCACTAGGTAGGGATCGGGTTCAGGGCCAGGATCCCCTGCACCCATATGACTGCCCCTTCCCCCTGTGCCAGGGGTCATTGCACAGCATCCATCACGCCATAGTCCTGTACTGGCCCTGGCTGCATCCCTACACTGGCCCCGGTCGGGCCCCAGCCCCACACCACCTGGGGGGGCCTGGAGCTGGAGCAGGGCAAGCCTCGGCTGCACCACCAGGCGGGAGGAGACGGAGCCCCAGGGACCCCCACCCCCTTTAAGTGGTCCCTGGTAGGTCCTGCAGATTTACAGTGCCAGGGAGCCAAGGGGGACACGTAGCCCCCCAAGATCTTTGCACAGGGCAAGGGTGGGCTGCAGCTGCAGGGCAAGTTGGCCTTTGTGCCTTACTGCAGCCTTTGAAAATGGCACTTGCCTCGCAGCTGCAGCCTACCCTTGACCCATGCAAAGATCACCGGGTGGGGGAGGGAGTGTGCCCCGCCTTGGCTCCCTGGTGCCGCAAATTTGCAGAAGTTGCCAGGCTCCACTTGTCCCATGACCTGGCTCAGCCAGGGCTCCATTCACTATGAATGGGGCCCTGATAGGGCTGGGTCATGGGACATCCCCACAGTGCAACAGGGAGTGGGGCAGGGGCAGGGTAAATGATTCGCCCCTGCTTCTACTCCGCTCCCTCCTGCACTGTGGGGGTCTTGATCTCCCCCCTCCTGCCCCCCAGAAGAAACCTTACCTACCTGTGTGTGCCTGCTGTGCTGAGCCAGCTGTGAGCCCAGCATGCCCCTCTCCCCTCCTGCAGCTGGGTTGCAGAGTCAGTAGTGCCACCACTGCTTCTCTCAGGGCGGGCTACAGACAATCTCAGGGGGTGCACGTGAACCCCCTATGTGTCACCATTGGTTTTCATTGTTGTAGAAAAACCATGGCTTAGGTAAGGAAGACACTGTTGATTCTATTGGTAGTTCCAAGACCTCACAGTTCATCCGCCTTCCTATAAAGAAACATAAAACAAAGAGGTCCTCCCTTTGATGGGGAAGTTATTGATAGCCTTCAATTAAATCTAGCTCTTTAATAATTTTATGTTTTGTTATAAAATGATAGTATGGATAGCTTATAGTTAGGGTACCAATGGCCCTTAATGTATGAGTGTTGAGGGGAGCTGATAATTTTTCAATCACTTTTACCTACTGGGCATCTGGAGTTTGACCATGGTGGCGTAAAATGATTCCCAAATATTTTACCTCCTGCTGTATTAGTTGAGCTTTTTGTCTGTTAAGTTAAATCATGTAGCTTTATTAATTTATAATATTGCACAGATAACTTTATAAATTCTTGCATGGGTCCATCAATTAAAACATCATTTACATCGGTTATAGCTGCAGTTTGGCATTGATCAGGTTACTGTTCCCTTATTTCAGCTTATTTTTCGCCCTCTCCTTTGAGTGCTGGGTGGCTAACATTCCTTGTTCAGTTCCAATGCAACTTCAAAACCTGATTTGTTTTAAAGCCTGCACACTAGTGCCCTTGGGGAATTACCTGTAAATTTTTTTTTTTTCTAATTTTTTGTAAAAATAAAATTCCTTGGTTTGGTGAAGGAGTTTTGGTTTCCTTTTCACTTTATTGTAAGGGACTTTATTGCATTTGCCCTTCAGAATTGAAAAGGGGAGGACTCACTACTTATTATAGGAAAAGAAGCACCTGTATTTACTAACATATCTTCCCCACCTCCCCACTTCCCCTTTTCATATGGTAACAAGCATTTTACTAAGTCAGTTGTTGTAAGCCCATGGATGTTTTCCTTTTGTTGAATATTCCATGGGAAATGCATTTTTAACCTGAAAAACAAAATTAAGAAACTGTCAAGACACATACCTTGCTAAACATCTGGTTATTATTATTCGGGTTTTGCCCCCTTTTCAAGCCTTTGATTGTGATATGTGGACCCATTTTAATTTGATTTCCTTTCCCTTTGACTGTATCTTAATTTGATATACAATAGGAGTAGCCTTATTTACAATTCTGGCAGGTCCAGCCCTGATGGAGCACAATGCACAGGGTTTTTTTCTAGTAAGCCTGTGTGGCAGTGCACCTTTGGTGCCTCCCACTTTAAGGGCAGGAGCAGGCAGTTGTCAGGTGCCTTATGATGGTTTCCATTTTCAAACATAGGCCAGAGAGGCAGCAGTCTTTGTTAAACAGCCAAGGAGGCAACACTGGGCTGAGCTGCTCCTGGAACACCTTGGATCTAAGGATGAGGCTGTAGGGATGGAGGAGGCCTCACTGTTCCTGGGCATGCCCTGAAACTGCACCCTGCTGGGGATGGGTGGCCTGGTGGGGCTGTTCATGGTGGGACAGCCCCCAAGAAATGCCAGGCCAGTTACTGCTCTGGTGAAAGGTGGGGAAGGGCACCTTATAACCTGAGCCCCACAACCTAGTCGGTTAATGCAGAGGTTTTCAACCTTTTTTAATAAGTGTACCCCTGGTGGCCCCCTTTTTAATAAGTGTACCCCTGGGTGGGGGGTGAGCACCTGAATGTGGTGTGAGGGGTGGGTGTGGTGAGCAGCCAGAAGCAGCACAGAGATGGGGGAGGTGGTGAGCAGCTGGATGCAGCAGCAGGGGCAGAGGAGGGGCGAGTGGCTAGACATAGCATGGAGTGGGTGTTAGCAGCCAGATGTGGAGCGGGGGGATGGTAAGAAGTGGAGTGACAGCAGCACAGCATCTGTGTGGCCCTGCTCTCACCCTGCCCTGGCCTTGCTCCTGTGAGGCAGCGGCATGGGGTGGTGGTACTCTGTCCCCGCCCACCTGCGTGTACCCCCTGGGACCTTTCAAAATTCCCCCAGGGGTATGCGTATCCCTGGTTGACAGCCCCTGGTGTAAGCAACTAAAGAAAATATGGAACAGTGGAGGCTCCAAGCTAGGGAATACAATGTCAACATACCAAACGTATGTGTAGACACTTTCAAAGGTGGTTGTATGTTACAGTCAATCATCTCTTTGTTCTTGTAGAACAAACCACCAGTAGATCTTGGAGCCCCTTGGAGCTGATCCGAGGCTGCAGGGGCGGCTAAATACCTGTGTGCATGTACACACACGCCCCAGCCCAGCAGGTTAGTCTGAGGGGGAGGGAAAAGGTGGGGGCTAGATCGAGGCCCCTGTGGTGAGGGACAGTGATGCAGAGGGTGCCGGGTGGGAATTACCAGCTGGGGAGGTGCACCCCCAAATAATGTTTTCTCCCTTTGCCACAATCTGCCCCACCCCTTATCTCCATACAGACCTACCAGCTGGGTGGGTGGCAAAAGCACACAGTAGATCTTGGGTTGTTTTTAAATGCCAAAGGAGATCTCCAACTTAAAAAGGTTGGAGACCTCTGTTGTAGAACATACCAAACCTCCCAAGCAAGTCTCCTTCTCTTTTGCCACACCTTCTCAGAGGCTGAGTAGCCTTTTTGTCTTAAACTATGTTATCCAAATGGATTTGCTAATAGAAAATATCAGTAAAATGGTAGTTCCCAGAGACACATCAGCTTCATTTACATTAATGGGAATATTGAAACAGGGACAGTTATTTCTGAAAAACAATTTAGAATAAATAATGTATTTGTTTAAATTATATGTCTATATATAAAAGCATATGATGTTTATACATAAATAATACACATATATATATTTCTTACATACTGCAAAAATAGATAGTTAATATTTTATGCATACTATATATTTATAGTGCCTGATTCTCACTCCTGTTCATAACTACTTGTCGGATCTATGCCTAAACTATTAGGAGAAACCTCTGGACTATTCCCTGAACTGTGTCTGTATACATCATAGCTCAGTCTGTCTCTTACAATTTGTCTTATTTCAAAGCCCTATAAAGCATATTTGTTGTTCTTATCTCTGATTGCTCCAGCCTTTCCAGCTACAAGATGGGGTTCTTTTTATGACCAATAATAACCTATTAAGTAGAACAATAGTTTTTCAATAGTAAATGGGTGGGAGTTGTTTCAGATACTTAAACAGAATTAAAACAATCAGCATTTCAGGCAGTTGACCTTGTAAATTCCCTCTGGCAACCCTCCAGGTGAGTTATGAATAAGGTCAGATGCTCCTTGTTATCTTCAGAAAGCCCATCTTTTTTTATTTCCTGCATACTCATTGTCTGATGGTGTTGAGATGCTAGTTTGAGGGCATTATCTTTTTGCTCTTTTACCCAACCTTGTCCACTCCTGACAATCACCCTAGTCTTTGCATGCATCTGTATTGCAAGCAGCCCTACGTAGTTAGGTCTCTGCACCCACGTGGAATCAGTTTCTGGACAGTATGATTTAAACAGTGCTTTGGGTGGGCGTATGGCTCTGTTCACGTGTAGCTATTTTTAGAATCAGGGGCCTATGTGGTCAGTTTCCTCTTATAACTTGTCTAAATGACATGCTTTATGATGTAAACCTCTATAGCTTCACTTGCTTTCAGTGTTGCCCTGCCATGCTGCTGTCATCATCATTATTATTACTACTATTTCTTTCTTTCTTCTTACTCCATTTATAGCTTTAGGTCTTCTTTTTGCTGTTTTGTGCTTTAAGCAATGCAGACAAAAAGCCAAGGGCCAAATTCTGAGCACCTTACTCTGGAGTGTTTTAATCAATCTACTGAGGCAAACTAAACTTTCCACTGAACTCCATCATCTGTCCATGGATCTGGCCTTTCTTGCACAGGACAAGGGAATGTCATATGTTTCCAAGAGAGGGAACCTCCATGTCCTGCCAGAAGTACAGAACAGGGATTTTCAACTGAGGGTACGCATACCCTTGGGGGTACTTGGGATGGCCTTGGCGTACTCAGCAGTGGGTGCCACTGATGCCACACTTGCCAAACAGCTGCAGGGAATGCCCCCCCCCCCAGTTGCTGATTGGCTACTGGGGGATTCCCCCCTCCCGGCTCACTGATTGGCCACTGGGTGACCTCCCCACCCCATCTCCCACTCATTGGCTGGCTGCTGGGGGACTCCTTCCTTCTCGACCAGGCTCTGGGGCCTCACTGACCCAAAAAGGTTGAAAACCCCTGGTATAGAAGATCTTGTGGCAAGGGCTCAGGTTCCAGGAGCAGCCATGATGCTCCCTGGTGGCCACACAACCCTTTCGTTCCTCTAACTCTAGGGTACCCACCTCCCCTTCTTCTTCCTGCCACACCTTAATGTAACTATTAAATGTTAGAAAGGGAGGCTGCCTAAGGGTCCACAAGTAAGCCCTCAGTGCTGACCACCAGTAGGTCCCATCTGAACTCTGCTGGGCTTAATCCTACTTTGTGCCTGGTGGCCCCTCTCCACCCACTCCTGCCACTCCAGGTACTTTCAGCCTTAAGTGTCATTCATGACCTCCAAACCTCCCCTACAGTTGTGCCCATGCCTCACAACTGTTACTATAAAATTGCTCCCTTGTCAGGGCCTCTGCTTTCTCAGCCTCTACCCTCTTTTTTTTTCTAGCTGGGCCTGCTAGCCTCGGGCCACTCTACTGGAGCTGGCATCTGGATACCAGCTCTTATCTTGATTACTTTAGCCCTGGGCTCCTGACCCTGTCTCTACCCTGCTTTGAGTGCTGACCCTGCTTGAGCTTTGTCTGGGCCCCTGGCCCCATCTTATCTGTGCCTCCTGACCTTACATGGCCTGAGTTCCACTTGGCTACAGTCCTCCCACAGATTGCCACCCTATAAGGCTCAAGCCTAATCTATGTCATAAGCCCCTAGCTCCTGGCAGAGCTTCAGACACTCTCATGCTCTCAGGCATGGCTCGGACTTCTGTACCACCTCTGCTAGTCCCAATCCCAAACCACCAGTTTAAACTGTAACAAAGAAATGAGACTCTCTGGCTACAATACCAACTAACCTGCTCTGGGTCTGAACATAAACAGTGGCTTCCCGTTTGAACATCAAGGCTTCCCCTTATCTTGGGTCACATTCCTCTGCAAGGCAGCAGCATTTTGTTTGCCTCCCCCAAGGTAGCGCCAGCTAGGAGCGTGCCTGGCCCCTCCTGCTCTGGAGCTTCTTCCATTGCAGCCTCCAGGGCCAGACTGACTGTGTAGGCTCAGGCCCTGAGCTTATGCTAAGCCCTGCCCCCTTCCAATCAGGTGACTCAGTAGGTATCACAGGTGTGTTCATCCTAACCTTGAGGCCTACTGGCTCTGTGGGTGCTTAGCTGCCATTTGCAGCTCTTAGATCTGAGTAGCCTGGCTGTCTGTTCCTTATGTCTGCTACTGCTGGCTTTTGGCTATACCTCAGCTAGCAAGTAGCTGGCTCCTTAGCTGCTAGCTTTCCTGGAACTAGTTCATCCTGTTGCAGGTTCCTCTTAAGTAACAGGAGGCTTCTGCCTTCTTGTTACAGATCTATATGGTGGGTTTGGACAGGCATGAAGTGGAAGTGGGGAAAGAAATGGTAGAAACAGTTAGGAACACACATATACTGTCACTTCTCTCCCAGCCTCACAGTGGCTCTGTACGAGACAGAATCCCACTGTACTTATCCTGGACAACAGATGGGGAATCTCTGTATCCTGGTCTCAGTCACCAGTCTAGCATCTGCAAGTGCAAGTTGCAGCTTCTTGTGCTAGGAAAGCCTTCTGAACTGGAAGGCATGGTTGTGTACAAACACACTGCCATCAGTAGCCCTGATTCTAGTTTATGCAAGGAGATGATGGCGTAACCTCTCTGACTATAGAATTCAATTTGTGGAGTATGTAGCCTGGCTTCTTTCATGTCTGTATCAGGCCATTCTTGCCTAGGCCTAGTCTGAAACTTAGAAATATTCAGTAAACTGTCTCTCCTGAAACAATGAACCCTGCAGCAAGCTGCATGTGTTATACCTGCTCCTGTACTTGCGCTCTGCCTTCATGAAATAATGCTCCCATAAGGAGTAAGGGTATTGGCAGAGACTCTCTGTTGTATATTTCAGCTTCATAGGGTGCAAACCATCTCCCCTGGAGAAACCTGAACTAGGGCCAAGGTTATGAACACATCCCTCTGGCAGCTTTCAGAGTTAGCCTTCCTCATCCAGCTCTGCCCTCAGTGCCTTATCTGAGAGGTCATACAGGGGGGAGAGAACAAATAGAACCAGTAAAATATTAAACCACATTCCCCAGATAAGTAACTGTGGATGCTTCATTAAAGAAACATGCCAAGGAAAACCTGAACTAGGCCAGAGAAGGGATTTTAGCTGGCAAGACCCTTGTCCTCCTACAGCTGCCAAATCACAAGCTGCACCTTTCTCATATTTGCTTTAAAATAAGGAAGTGAGAAGCCATCAGACAAAGATTGATCCATCCCCTTTGTTCTGTTCATCTTATTCTGCTTATCAGGAAACACAGGGGGAAACTTAGCCAAAGGCAGGTCCAGCTATGTATCTTTGTTAGGGTTACTCAATGGTTTAGTATTATGGTGGCCCTAGATTCAGTAGACTCACATAAGGCATTCCTGATCCAAGAGCTCCAGAGCATGTGCTAGCCAGGACACCATTCTCAAGCCCTCATGCAAAACTCTGTTGGCCTTTAATAAGACTTAATCATGTTCTTAAATGAAGGTAGGCACTTAGAAGTCAACAAACTGGTGGTTATTATGCAAGAGATCTTCCAGATTAGCTCATCCTAGACTTACCTATGGGAAGCTTATGATCATGGTTACCCTGATGTCAATCCAGAAGAACTCACTGACCTCAGTGGAGATAACTTGGTTTCATAGTAAAGTAACCAATCAGATGTTGCTTGTAAAACTGCAAGCTTGACTACACTTGTCACTAAAGTTATGTCAATGGGGCTAGACGTATGACTGAAGAATTTGCAGGCTCCAGGAACTGCAAGCTTTGGAGGACAGAAGCCTTATATTTTCTCCATCTGTGAAGCATCATGCACCTGTATGAGGAACAAGAACCAAATCCCATTCCCTTGAAGTCAGTGGGAGTTTTGCCTAGACCTGTATTTGGTCTTATGTAATAATGGTTTAAACACCATAGAGAGTAGCTTGAGGCATACAGTGAACTACATAGGTCACAGAAATCACTTTTCAGGCTGTCTGTAGCTCCATAATAGTTACAACAACAGTCAAGGCAGCACTTACTAGAGCTACTTAGGAAATGTCAAGTATTGTCCCTGGACATTTTTTAAAGAAATACAACATTTTAATATTTTTTCATCGACATTTTACAGAGCTTTCTTAACATAAAAATAAACCAAAATTGATTTATTAAAGAAACAGAAAAAATTAAACAAAACAATTTAAAAGCAGATTTACTATTTCAAAATAAATATTATGAATGGAAAAATTTAAACTATCCCTAGTTGTAAGGTTTTACCCCACAAGTCAAAAGTTGGCCACTTCCAATTCAATCAAATGGAGTTACAGCAGAAAAAGCTTTTCAACCCACAAGAGTTAATACCAATATGTGTTTTGTTTTGTTTTGCAGATACATCCCTTCATTATTATTTCTTTGTATTTACGATTGTATTGCCATTGCATTGCTTTAACAGAGAATGAAAATGTGAAGATTCTGCATCCCATCTCTGGATACAAATGCCACTCGTTTCTTTTTTCATAGAATTAATTTTAGCTATATTTCAAATTGTCATGTTTGCTTGCTGCATCATCCTTCTAACTGTCACCACCCATCCTAGCAGTCTGACTTTCAGGAACAACTTTAGAAAGCAAACATGTTATCACTCAGCTCTACTTATCATGAGGAAAAGCACTCTACAATACCTGACCTGCAATGCTATGGACATGAGCGTGATCTATGTTCCAGTAACACAGCCTGAATTGGTACTCTTTAGATAACCCAGAAGGCTGAGAGGAAGAAGAAAATGATGAGGGCTTATTCCCATCCCACCTACAGTTGGATGAATGTGATGACATCACATATCTCAGTAAATATTGCTCATGGCCACAAATAAATTTGATCTTTCCCTCTGTGCAGATTAGAGATGAATTCCAAATGCACAAATCTGGGCCTTTATTTTTGACTATCCCAATGTCTTACTGTCCAGACTCACTCTAAAAACGAACCCAATAAAAAGTATTATTCACAAATTCAAATGCAGATTTCAAATATCCTGGAATTTGAGGGTACAGAGATCTTGAGTTTCATTCAAGTCCCTCTTCAGTATTTAATTTGAAGGGTATTTCTGTCTAGGATATCTGTCATGGCACCTACTACTCAGCAAAACAGACAAGATTTTTATGCTATTCCACCCCCCCCCCGACACTGTTACCCTCAGATTTCTCAGCTGAGTTAAACTCAATTTCTCCATGGAGTAAAACAGTATGAGTTAGATCCTTACATGGTATAAATCAGGGTTGTTCAGCTGCCTTGATTTTTCCCCAAATGTGTCAAAGGATATTTTTGAGATGTGTCTTTGGAGTTGGTTCCTGGCTACCATTTAGATGGATGGAGGTGTAGAAGCTGCCCGTGTGATAAACACCAGTTGCTCAACTGTCAGACTTAAAGTGAAGGAGAAGGTAGGTGTGTCCTTGTCATCACAGCAAGGCATGTCTAGTATCTTGAGGACTTTTTCAAGAGGTGAATTCTCCAAATAAGGTATTTACCTCTCCCTCCACAGAGAAAAGTGACTACTGGGAGGGTGATTTTACTTTCCCTGGAGGCATATTGAAGCTGTACCCCTCATCTGTCTGTTCTTGAATCTTCAATTCTTTTCCTCTAACATGACATTTTCCTGGATTAAATTAAATTATCCTGGATAAAGATTTCCAGACGGTATCATGCCTGAAACCCCAAAATATCATCATCCAGAACCAAAATACACGTGCACCCAAAATTGACTAAAACCATTTCAGTTTTTCCATTTTTTGATTGACAAGTGTTGAACATTTTTTCAGAGAAGCAGCACGAGAAAAAATATTCTTGTTAACCTAAGTTTTCACTGGAGAAGTGGGGGAAACCCAAAACAACAACAACAACAAAATAATAAGCCAAAAGGTGGACCAGTCCTATTGAAAAATGTTGTAATTCAAAATCATCTCTTTCTTATCACCTTAATCCAGAAACACTACAAGGAAAAGAGTCTTAACTCAGCCCTGACAGAGTTCTAACCAATGCTACAAAGATAATGTGACTTTTTCTTGGAGAAACTAGCCATACTCACTTGACCCCAGCATGCTCCTAGATATATGCAGACATTCCCAGTTCACTACTGTAATTTTCAGTCATTCTATAACCACAGATTTGAATGCGGCTCTACAGATTTTTAAAATATCCTGTCCCTCCCACAAAGAGCTCACCATCTGAATCAGATAAATAAAGGAAATGAAGGTAAGCAAAGGCGGGGGGGGGGGAAGGAGATCTGGGACAGAGATAATATCATATATTCAACACACCACGCAAGTTGTGATACATTTAAACTGAGACTAAGGTAGAGTAAGAGAAGAGGGAAGCCAGCATCAGAGCTGGAGCCTACATGACAAGATCTTCAGTGGGATAGATGGGATGTCAGTAAAAAACTGGAAGAAGGGAGAAGGCAGTCAATAGGAGAGACATGCAGCTCCAAACCAAGGCTGCAAGGTAAGTGTTGGCAGAGGAGTGACAGGGAGCCACAAGGTGCAAAGGACAAACACAGAGCAGGGTGAAAATGTAACAACCTTTGTGTGGTTCAGTATTGGGAGCTCCAGAGGTAAGAGCAAGAGGCTGCCTACCTAGGGATAAGGAGACAAAAAGCCAGGAGGTGTAATAGGCTTCAGAGGGAGACCTGTAACAGTGAGCAGTAGGGCTGTGCAAAGCTTCGGTAGCCAATTTGATTTGGAGGCGATTCGGCCCAATTCAGTGGCCGAATCTCCGAATCGAATTGGGAGACCCGCTAAAAGGTCTGTATCAAATCAGAAGCTTACGAATCAATTTGGAGAGATTCAGAGATCCAGAAGGCTTGCAGCAAACAGAAACTGAGAAGAGGGAGGGGAATGGGGTGATCTTCTGTATATGGAAAAGGCGGAGAGACAGGGAAGGACTGCTCTGGTATTGACATCTATAGCTGGCCAGTGACTGTGATCTTTCTCTGAGTTCCCTTCCAATCACAGTGCTTTTGGGGAGGGACGTAGAAACAACAAATCAAACTGTCTGAAGTGATCTGTGCCTTTTGTGAGCTGTGTCTCGCTTGGAGCAGCAGTATCCGAAAGGCTCTGGCTTGCTAGCTAGTCTCTCTTCTTGTAAGTTGTATCCAATCCTTTCCTGCTTACCCTTGCCTACAATCCCTAGTGTTAGCCCTATCCATTCCTTTCAACTTATTCTTCCCCCAAGATCCTCTTATTTGTTCTTGTTAGTTTGTCGACTCTTTCCCCCCACAAAAGGAAATCTGTGTTTTCCCTGACTGTCATCACTGTGCAGAAAAGCACAACATATATTACACACACACACACACACACACACACACACACACTTTGCAGCACACCAAACATTATAAAGCATGCTGGAAAGACAAGTGCCAGGTCATCTGGCAGGCAAGGGAGAGGGGGCAGAGGGAGAGCTGCAAGTTCCTCCCGCCACCCAGCCATAGACACACCCGCTTTCCTGGCAGTAATAAGTCTTTTGCTGCTAGTGTGAGCAAGGAGGTGGTAGCAACGCCTGCACATGCACCGCCACCACTAACACCAGTAACTAGCAGCACTACGCAGGAGGTTGTGGGAGCAGGTGGCTCAGCTCCTCCTGTTGTTGTGCCTCTGCCTGGTGAGGAGGGGGATAAGGCAGGATCTCCACCCTCAACCTAGAAGTGAGTGGGTAGTGTAGTGTAGGATCATTCTGAGATGGCAGATGATCCCAGGTATGCTACCTGCCAGCACTGCCAAAGGCAGATCAGCAAGGGAAAGGAGGTGAAACACTTCGCTGCAGCAGCTTTGCTGTGGTGGTGAAGTGTTTCATCTCAGGAGACCGCACCCCCTTGCCCTTTTTCCTCCTCAGCCTGGCACCAGTGGGAGCGTGCCCAAAGAGAAGTCCTTCTCTTGCTCCAAAGCCCTCATCCCCAAGAAGCAGAGGCAGGCCACCCTGGACCCATGGAGGAAAAGCAGAGGGACCCATGGAGGAAAAGCAGAGCATCTTACCAAGGCGAGCGAGGTCACGCAGAGCACTGGGGAGATGTTTGCTCTGCTCAGCCAGGATCTGGATCACAGTTGCCCAGGAACACCTGTCCTGTCTACCAACCAGTGTTCCCAGTGAGAGGGTGTTCGGCATTGCTGGTGATGTTGTAACTCCCCACCACAACTCCTTCAATCCTGGTTTGGTGGAGTAGTTGATATTCCTCAGGGTGAACTTCCCACTGCTGCAGTTCCCCCAGCTCCACGTACAGACGAAGTGAGTGCCATCCTCCTCACTCCGCACCTATCTGTTTTTTTATTTGCTTTCAGAGCCTTGAGGTGCACTTCCAAAGAAACCCCTGTACCACTCTGCCTGAAACCTGGTGCCTGCAGGAGGGGCTACATCCCTGTTTTCATCCTGCTCTGCCTTAATATACACAAGTGATATGAGTTTTGCTTTCAACAGTTTGAGGTGCACTTTCACAAAAGCCCCTGCACCTATCTCCTTGAAACTTGGCAGGCTTCATGCCCTCAGAAGGGGCTACCATCCTGGCTGTTTTCATCCAAATCTGCAAAAAAATTACAAAGTTATAGGTATTTTAGTGATTCCCCATTATAGTTCATGGCTGAATCTCCAAATCAGCGCCAAATCTCCAAATCCAAATCGGCGAAATCGAAACAGGACAGTAATTCGAATGACCAAATCACTGTCCGTCTGAATCAACCAAATCTGAAGCAAATACTTGCTGCTTTGCACAGGCCTAGTGAGCAAATACACAGTAAGCAGTATTGTAGCCCACAACATTAAAAAACCATGAGTCAGACTCCCCCCAAATTATTAGATATTTTAAAAAAATAAATACATCCTTTTTTGCCTTTCTCTTTTTAATCCTTTAAAGTTCACCTGGGACATATGTTTTTAGTTCATCTCTGTGACCACAGAAGCATACTTTATTTTCTAAATAAAAACAGGGATTTTTACATAATCCTATGACTCCAGCAGCTGGAACTTTAAGAAATAGAGCAAATATGATGAGACACGGCAGAAAAATGCTAAAGGTGGCAACACTGAGTGTGTTACAGAAGGAAATGAGATATGCCACGTGACAATATGACAGAATCTCAGGAAAATTCATTTTTCCCATCATTGAGCAAGGAACTTTATTAGAAAAAAGAGTACAGTATTATCCCTAAAGTTATTTGCCCCCTCTCTCTGTCTCCCTCAATTTGCTTTATTCCAGAACTTCCTAAAATCTTCCCAGGTCCTATTGCAAACTTCCCTGCTGCACGACACTGCAAAATAAAAGTATAAACTATTTAAAATGAGACTATGACACTTATAAGAATATTGCTTATAATGTGCTTATAATGTGCTTTGTGAGCCTCTTATTTGAGTGTGCCTACAGGATGCATCTCTCACTGGCACTCGGTTTCATTACACTGTGAGTAACTGCAGTGTTCTGTGAAATTCATATAGGAAGTAATCACCATTCTATGCAGTGGTCCGGTGTGTGTGCCCTTGTTAGTAGAAATAAAACCTCCTGGTAAGATTTTTGGCTGGCACAAAGCCAAAAATCATAAGAAGCTTCCTTCCCCAACCCGTTGTGGCCCCCAAAGTCCTAGTCAGCACCCTTTATAAAGTGGAAGACATCCCAAAGAGGGTAAGAGGGGTAAGAGGCAGAGAAGCCATGGTCCCCTTTCCCCCTCATATGCATACATTTGGCTGCTGAGCTGATAGGATGTGAGGAGTGTCACTTCACATCATGGTAAACTTTAGAAGCTTGTGGGGGCTGGGAAACTTTGAGGAAGGCCTGTTTCTCCCTTTGCTCTGGGCTGAGTTTTAATACCACAATTAAACCTTAGTTTTGGAACCTAAACCACGTGTACTTGATTCTGTTGCCCTGAACCATATGTGGCAACTGACACGAGAGGAAATCGGATGTGAAACACTGCACAATCAGAACAACGGTAGTTTACACTCCCTTTGCATGAAATCGGAAGTAGGCTGAGGCAGACCCCCCTTTAACTTTAGCATCGCTGTTCAAGTGACTCAACCCTTCAGATTCCTACACATCATGGGGGAAACCAAGACAAACCACAGCTCTTTGAACATGGCAACTGAGTCCTTTCAAACTATTAGGGGTTGTGGGGGTGGGGGAGGGGTACCTGCAGCTTCTGGTTTAAAAACGCTTTGATATGAGGCATAAGACATGCAGTTGAGCAGTTTTCATTGGCATGGATTATAAGGTAAAGGAGACTCTATTAAAATAGATGTTAGGTGTTTGAGGGTCAAACTTGAGCAATTATGTCACAGGGGCTGTAATAACAGCACTTTGATCAGCACCAAGTAAGCTTGGTGCCTCAGCGTGACTCCAGTGCATTTATGTCCAGGTCCTGCCCCAACACCCTGGCCTAGTGGGTGCGCTTGGCTAAGCACAATAGTGTCTGCAGCCAAGACTGTGATACGGCCAGCATTGAATCTGGCTGCCTTAGCTTCCCTAGGTGGATGACTGGGTACTCACTAACACTGAGGTTGACTGGGGGTAGCAAGTCTAATAGGAGGTTCAAACTCCCACTGCTGGATACATAAAAAGCCTTAAACACTGTGGCCCCATCCCCAAAAGCACTTACCAAGAGTTTAAGTTTTAAACATCTAAGTCTCATTTATGTTAGAGCATTGCTGGTACACTTACATCCCAAACCTTGCCTATGTGCCATGGTCATCTGAAGCCTGTGTGAGCACAGTGAATATTGCAGCAACTCACACTCTTTTGGAATATTCCCCATTTCCCATACAAGTCAGGAAACCTGAGTGCTAGCTCTAGCTCTGCCCCATCTTACTTCTTGAGTGAGCACTGTAGACACTAAGCAATTGTGCATCACAACTGCCACCACTCACATCTGAGAGTGGCTAGCGGTGCTGCACTTTGCACTGAACTTAGTGATGTTAGCATCAGTCAGGCATTAAATGTGTTCACAGATGAATGACCTAGGTGGCCTTTGGGTTCCTCCCAGCTTAGATCTGAATCACAAAGGGCCCTGTTGAATGTTATGCTTGGAGACCTTGTGAATTTGCAGTTGCACAATTTTCATGGAAAACATGAAATTGGGCAGGTGTGTGAAAAATGGCAGGCTCCACAATTTTGGTGGGTTTGCTGCAACCCCCCCTCCAAAAAAAAACCCCAAGACAAACAAACAAAAAACTTACCAGTAAACAGAGAAAAGTGCAGGAAGCTCTGCAGTCTTGGTGCATGGTGGGGAGCAGAGAGGGCAAGGGTGGAGGGAGATGGAGGGCAGAGGTAGTGGGGGAGACGGGCACGGCTGCTCACAGCAAGAGGCAGGGACCCCATACAAGTACCTGCACCAGGGGTCTGGGCCAGCAGTTGCAGGCAGCTGGGAGGCTGCACTGGGGTCCATAAAGCCCTGGCCTGGCTTGTTGTATGTGTGCACCCACCACCAGCAATGAGCTAGGCTGGGGCTCTGCAGACCCTGGTGCAGCCTCCTGACTGCCTGCCACAGCCAATCCAGGACCCTGGTGCAGCTGCTAGTGCAGCATCCTTGCTTGGGGATGGCTTAATAATGCATGGATTAATAGATTCCCCAGGATGAATCAGAGTAATCAAGCCACAGTTTGGGGCCATCTGGCAACCCTCAGGGAGGGGTGGGACTGCCAGGGCCCCTTGGCCAATAAGAGGCTCGGCGGGGGGGGGTGCGTGGAAACAGGGCAGGGGGGAGGTTGCTGTGCTCCACCCTGGCCCTGGGATCTGTCCATGAAATCAGCCAGCTGCATCCTCAAGTTCACTACACCTCTACTTATGTTGTACACCAAACAAATGTTAATCATCTTAGTGCAGCTTAGTGGAGAAGTCATATACTGAGGCAAAAAACCCCTGCTCTGATTGCTCCTCACTTGCACAACTGTGACTTGCCACTAGAGTCTTGGTAAGCAGAGGCAGGACAAGGAGCTAGAGGAAGGACAGGCTCCTTGCTCCCTCAGGGCAGAGTGAGCGCTACAGCCCCAGCTGCAGGAAACCATGGTGCATCCCACCACTGCTCTAATCAGCTCTGCTCCTGCCAGAAGCAGAGCCAGCCAGGTCTAAGAGGGGAGGGAACCGTGTCGCTCAGACCCTGCTTCATGCATCTCTTGGACCTGACTCCTCTCCCCACCAGGAGCAGAACCAGCCAGATCCGAGCAGGGTGGGGGAACTGCGTCCTGCAGACCTGGGTCTCAGTGACATGTTTCCCCCACCCACTGGGGCCTGGCCGCGCTGCTCCCAGCAGGTTGGGGCAATACAGTTCCCTCCTCTGCTGGGACCCAGTGGCTCTGCTCCCACCGGGAGTGGAGCCAGTTGGAGCAAGCGTCAGTGCGAGGACCAGCAGGCCCACTGCTTTATGGGTTGCTGGAAAACTTCAGCTTGGGGGCAAAAGCTGTAAGTTCCTGTAAACAGGAACAAATTTAAGTGGATTGGAGATCCTGCCCTGAAGTGGGGTAGCATTAAACAGAATAAAGAGTGCTTTAAGTGACTTAAAAGGTATTGATGTGCAGCCAGTCCAGGGGTTAAGGGCTCCATGTGCCACCTAAAGTTACCATGTAACAAGGCCCATAATGGAGCATAGATGGGAGTATTCCTAAGTGCTTGATCTGGATAATTTGTGAACTTGCTCAGAAGCCTCAGCCTAGGTCCCCAGGAAATTTTTCAAGCTAAAATGGAAGTAACTAATGATTGTAAATACCTAGGCAGTTTTGTGGCTCCTGGAGATGGATTTACCTGGATTGCTGCTTGAGACCTAGGCACTTAAATTCGACATGTTACATTTTAACACTTACAAGAACAATCTGGATCTGACTTTCCTTACCTTTCTGTTCAAACTCCAGTCCCTAAAGTCCATATGCCTGCTGTCTATAGGTACAATTCGGCTTTGACCTCAGCTGAGGCCATGAGCTACTACTATAATACACATAACAAAACGCAAGAACAAAATGTACTGAAATCTGCAGAACTGTGCACATGCTGAAAGTTAAGCACGTGCTTTGTGACATATGGACAGGTATGCACATCACTTTGCAGAACTGGGTTTTGTTTAGGTAGAGCAACAAACCAGTGAAAGTCTTATGATAGAAACCATTGTATAATGCTTTACTAAGACTACAGAAAATGATCAAGCAGTTATGAAGATATTTAACAAATATAAACAGCAAGCTCAGTAAAGTGCATTTTTGGGGGCAGGCTTCTTAGGATGCCTATGAATAGAGATTAATAAGGAACTGTTGGCAGGGAAGTTTGATGTCAATATGATTTAGGGGTTACCCATGACCAAAGCACCACTTTATAAAGGCAAGTAAGAACCGCAGAATAGTCTAGCTTTACACAGCATGAGATGGGCAGCCAACAAATATATACTCAAGATACAAGAGCTTCCTTAGACTAGTGAGATGAAGTTATAGGCAAGACTGGTCATGACCATTTCTAGGTCTCTAAAAGAGGATGCCACAAGGAACACAATCGCCTCTCGACAGCAGACTTGGATCAGTACAGTGCGGGCTCAGAGGAAGTGAAATCACCCTTACTTCTATTCAAACTGCTATGAATTCTGGAGGAGAGGGAAGGGCTCCTATTAAGTATTGATACTCCTATCTTGTATTGACCTGGATGGAGAGAAACCTCAGACTGAGCATCCCTGCATATCTGGTGGGCAGAACAGTGAAAGAATAAGTAACTCAGTACAGCTCTATTCCCTTTTCTGAGATACCTTATGACTCTCTGTACATAGGTAGCACTAATAAAATATCACGTTGCAAATGTTTTGCATGATAATATCCATGTAGACCATTGTAAATGCTGTAGCACTAGCACAGCAGTAATCTGGCAGAAAGACAGATTCACTGCAAGTTTTTGTATGCCTCATGCCCCAGAATAAGACGGGCACCTGTTTTTGGGAAGATAGAATGAAGAAAGGAAGATCTTACCTTAGAATATTAGTAAGTCTTTTTGCAGGAAAACACAGGAAACTGCAGAGTTGGGAGGAGGAGCTGGGAAACTAAAACCCATGACTCCTCTTAGTTCTAGGACACGGTGGGCACTACTGGCTGCCAACCCAGCTCAAAGAGGGGCCAGGAAATTTGGCTCTTGCATCCTCTACTCCATGCACTTCCTCACTGAAGTCATGTACCCCAATTTCCAGCAGCTCATTTTTGGAAAAATGCTGCAGGTTGCATGTGAGTAAATATGGTATTTGTTAATCAATTAATTTTCCTTTTCTTGGAGATTAGGGGTGTGTTTACATATGAATTTATGCATGACTAATTTGCCCATCCCAGGCAAGCACTCAGCCTCCCTGCTGGACACTTCCTGTGTGAGAGGTGACATGAGCTCCTGGGGGCTCTGCTTGGCTCTACCTGGGCAGTCTGAGTGCAATGCAGGCAGGAGCTAAGCTCTCTCCTTGGCCCACCTGAGCCAAGGCCAAGCCCCTGCCCACATCGCACCCAGCCTGTCCAGGCTGTGCCAAGTAGATCCCCCAAGAGCTCATGCTGCCTCTCTCATAGGCAATGTCCAGCAGAGGGGCCAAGTACTTGCCCAGGAAGGAGGTGGATGGAGCAGAGAAAACCATGCCAGATGCTGGGGGAAGACACAGTCCCAGCCTGCCTGCTGTCCCTGGCAGGAGCCCCAGCGTGGGCTTCTAAGAGAACCTGAATCCCAGGCGGGCAGCAAGGCATCCCTCCCCTGCATGGCTGCATTGCCCAGCCAGAAAACCCACCCCGAGGGAGAGGCGCAGGGGGACCACTAGCAAAGGCCCTGCCCATGTTGCAATACCCCCTTCCCCTGCAGGCGGTAGTGGGGGGACTTTTCCCTTGTGCTTTGACAGGAGCCCTTGTGCCTCCTGCCCCCCTGCCAATGTAGTCTCAAACTGCTTGGCACACTGACAGGTACCACTGCTGCTGAAACCACCACTCCAGGTGCACCTTGGAGAACAGCACCCACTGCCTCTTCTCAGCAGCACCTAGTTGCAGCACGGGGTCCAGTGGGCTTGGCTGAGGCCTGCTCAGCTGACATAGTGTTAAAGCGCCTTAACTAATTGCACCTAAATTTGATACCTGCTTCATGCAGGTATCAAATTCAGGCACAGTTAGCCTAAAATCACCATTTTTAAGGTGAATTAAGGGCACACACATGTAGGCCCATACTTTTAATGTGCCTTAAATATAACTAATACGCCTTAAATCAGCATGTATAGATGCTCCCTAGATCATGCAACTTCTTTTGCTGCTTCCAATCATGTAAGCCATTTGCTGAGTTATGTCAGCCATTCAAAATTCATATATGTAATCAGTTTCTTTTCTGACATTCTAATCTCAGATCTGCACTGCAAATAAGAACCATCTATTTGTTATTTCAGACTGTGGTTATCACTATCCTCCTGAAAAGTGAAGCATGAATGGAAAATTTTAGCCCTATTCCTCCACTCTCATAGCTGAAATAGCTAACAATTCTAGGACACATTAGGCACATTATACAGATATAAGGTACATTTATTATTATTGTCAGTTTGATTTTCTTCCATCAAAGAAAGTATGCCTGAGTAGCCTGATGTAAAGTATACCTATGTAATTTACACTGGGATGGGGAATGGACAAATATGCTGCATCTATCCCAGCATAGCTCACATAATAAACAGGAATTATGGTATTTTACAAGATTGTAGGGGAAAAGTACTAACCTGTCTGCCTTTAGCAAACAGGTAGGGATGGACATGAGTAGGTGACACTTAAACTGGTGTTAGAAATATTATTAAAAATGCATTATCAATAGCTGTTAGCTCCCATCAATAGTTGTCCTTTGAATAAGTACAGCTGCCAGCCCTCCT
>NW_017728943.1:19185427-19190655 GCF_001723895.1 Crocodylus porosus
GTCTTCTCCCTCTGACCCTATTTGCAAATATATACCTTTTGTCTCACCAACAATGTGTGCCTAAGGATTTGTTATTCAATGAGCCTCCAAAGAAAACGAACCGAGAGAGAGTTTTTTTACCTCACTGGTATAACTTAACACAAGTAGAACTTTACTCTAGATTCTTCAAGGCATAATTCTCCACTGGATTGTCTGAATTACTCTGGTTTAGGGGTTTGGGTTACTTGCCTGCTATTTTTTATGCTGCTGTAATGCCAGTTATATAAATACAACATTCCATCTGTTCGTGCCCTTTTTCTTGAAAAGAAAACTTTATCATGATTCTTAAAAGTCTTGCAGAGATCTATAGCAGTCCACTTCAAAATAGACTCAAGTGATACATGGTATAACCTGCAATGAGGTATTTTCACAAAAAATTCTCTGTTGTTGCTCATCAGCTGCTGCGTGTAACATTCACCACCAACAACTAATGTAGTTCTGAGTAAGAACCACGGTCTTGCTGTCCTTTTGCTATTTGCTAGACTGTCCTATTTGCTAGACTGCGATAAAGCTGCTTGAGCTAAAAACTCATATGAAAAAAACTTTGCAGACATAATTTTTATCCCAGAGCTGTTCTGAAAAGACTGCTCATGATGATAGCCCTTGCACATATGAATAGCACCTTTCACTGGGACAAGTCATGTGAGTAAGGATCACTTCATTAGTCAAAATTGTAGGTTACTGCCCTAAATTAGTGCACCACACTATATAATTTATTTTTGGTATACCATTCTGTCTCCCTAACCTTTAATAAACATTATCTACCCCTCAGCAGGAGCTGGTGGGAAAACCCCAAAATTTTCCCATGAGAAATTTCACATGATAAATTGTTATTCAAAATTAATCAGCTGAAAAAAACCCTCATTTTTTCCTGCTGAAAGCTTCTAATCAATTTCAGACTAAAATGTTAGTTCTGACTCTACATTTCCAAACAAAATGAGAACCCTGGCTTCACATCAACTTAAAATGTAATTTTGTTTCACATTTAAAATATAAGTGCAATGAAATGATGTTAGTCGACATGAAGTGATTTTTTTTTCCATTTAAAAAAATCCAGTTCGGCAGGCAAAAGTGACATTTGCCATGGAAAAAAAAATCAGTAAAACCGTGTTCCTTTCCTCAAAAATGTTTACCAATTCTACCAATTAGATGTAAAAAAAAATTAAATGCAACTCACTGATAGTACTTTTGCAAATATCGTATTACATTTCACTTCACCCCTATGAGGAAGGTAGTTATCCTTATACTCGTTTTGAAGATGCCACCATCAAAGCACAGAGCTGTAAAGTGACTTGCCTGATGTCACAGGACAGGTTGGTAGTAGAACCAAGCGTAGAACCCCAGAGCACATAAGTCACAGGGCTGCTCCCGATTAGCCCCAATGTTGCTGTGCTTTCCCATACCTACTCACTTCCCTTTCTCCATGTCCTTCTGCCTCATCTAAATGCTGCCCATCCTATTACCATATTATAGCTCTACTTGTCACTACTCTGCTAAATGTCAAACTAGTCTGCCCCTTATGCTGGAAAGTCTCCCTGTCTCCTTTGTCTTGCCAGCCTCAACTCTCCACTGCTTCACTGTGCTGGGCAGTTCCTCTCCATTCCTGTTTTCAGTTGTAGTGACAATGCAGTGACAACCTTGCTGACTCGTGACCATAAAAGTCAGGAGGTAGCTTCAGGGAGAATAGTGAGGCAAATCAAAGGGAGGGCTGGGGATGAAGAGACAGACCATGAAGGAAAGAGGGACAGCATCCTCCTTTCTGCCACAGCATTATTCTGACAGATTCCTCCTTTGTCTTGAAAATAGTCATACCCCTGGGGGTTATTCAGTGACCTCTCAAGATTAAGCAGAGAAATATTTAACTGAATAATGGGTGTGGAGGGGAGACATTCTTATCAAGAGGTTTTGTTTAACTGTAGATTAGTCTCCTAAAAGACACGAAAGAAATCCCATTGATTGGTACTTGCATTATGGAAGCTACAGAGAGATCTGTGCTCCAGCATGAGACATGCAATAAGCACAGAGTGAGAGATGGCAAAAATGTATAGCTGAAAGGAGATATACCCAGTGTGGCAGGCTCATTCAGTTGCCAACAGGCCATGGGTGTGTTCTGTCCCCTTGGGTCATGTCACACATGGGCCTACTCACCCACCATGACTTTGTTGTTTCTGTTGGGTGCACCTTCACTTGCCTGGAGGTGGTATCAGTGGTTCCTTGGTAGTCCAAGTGTGACGACGTTAGTGTAACTTCTGTGAGTTCTCCTCCCCTATACCCCACCCCTTTCAGCTTAGGTGTTGTAGTCAGCTCTGGTGATGAGTTGGCCTGGCAATGTGGCCTTGTCTTCTATGCTAGGTGCCCAATGGAGATCAAGTCCATGGGGATCCTGTGGCTGCCTTTTACCGTGAAAATCACTGCTGAACAAGTAATGTAACTTAAATAGCTTGGGCCTGACAGCTGGGCAAGGCAATGATGCTTTGACATACCAAACAACCCCTTTCCTGAGGCATGGGTTGGTCCGGTGCCTTGTGCAGCTCTCTTTCACCCACCACTGGGCCCCTATGCCTCCTGGTGGGCTGCTCTTCTCATGTAGGCTCCTCCCTCTCTAGTACTAAGCCAAGTATGCCACCATCCCATGGAGATCATTGCCATGCCTGACTGGTGTCTGTTCTCCTGCCAGCATCCTTCTGGGGTGCTTCTGGTCTGCAGGCATACCAACTGGGCTCATGGTGTTGAAAAGTTTGTTCGCTGGGGTTCTTCACCTAGGCTCCTATGGGCTGTGCTCTCCCTGCCCCACCTGACCTAGGTCCTTTGGCGCAGGCTTCTAGGTGCGACTCTGGTCCCTGCCACATCAAAGGTAGGGCAATCCGTAGCTTCATCAGTGGGCAGAGCATCCAGCCATGCCTCTGGTGCTGTAGGAGCAGGGAGAGCATCCAGCACTTTCCTGAGTGTTCTGGCTTCAGGGGGAGCAGCCAGATTCCTTCTGGTGGTGAGGGGAGTGTCCAGTTCTTCCCTAGGCTGTCCAACAGTGGGGAGAGCAGCTGGATTCCTTCTGGTAATGAAGGGGGTGTCCATATCTTCCCCAGTTGCTCCAGCAGTGAGGGAAGTGTCCAGCTCCTCTCTGGGTGCTCTGGCAGTGGGGAGAGCATTTGGACTTGTTTCTGGTGTTCCAGCAGGCATTCCCCAGCTCTCAGTTTCCTGGTCCATTCTTAGCCCATTGCCCCCAGGCTCCAGGCCAATCAGCAGGGGTATTCTCATTGGTGTGGTATTGGCAAGCTTGCTTGCAGCCCAACCACCTGTGCCTTGGTGCAGATGTGAGTCAGGTGTACACCTGCTACATATCCTTCCCCCACCCCTTTGCTTTGCGGTTAGTTTACTTTCAGCCAGCTGGCCTCTTTCTGGCCCTGGACCATACTCTATGTGTGCCTGATGCCCCTGGTTGTTCGGTACTGTCTCCTCATCATGCTGATGGACTAACAAGTCAGCCACCATATTTTTCTGCTTGGTCAGTGTTGCATTGTAAGGTAAAATGGTTGTAGGGCTAATGTCCATTGGGTGATCCAGGTGTTGTCAGTTTTAGCTGACTGCAGCCACCTTAAGGGGGTATGATTGGTCACTAATGTGAATGGCTGTCCTAACAAGTAGTAATGGCATAATTCCACTGCCTATTTTATGCCCAGGCATCCCTGCCTGATAGGTGGGACTCATGGGTGAGCAACCTATGGCTAACAGAGGCTATTGGTCACTCTTCATGCTCCTTTCCCTGAGTTAGGACTGCCCCCATCATGATCCTCAATGTGTTAGCCTGTAAAATAAATGCTTGATTAAACTCCAGGTTATATAAAATGGGGCTCGGGCACAAGGCTAGTTTAACCTGCTCAAATGCTCTTTGTTCAGCAGGTGCCCACTGCCCTTTTGGTTGGTTGGCTGCCCTGAGCTAAGTCTGAGTGAAGCTGCTACTTCAGAAAAGTGTAGGATAAACTTGCAATAACAACTGGCCAGTCCTAAAAAGGAATGGACCTACCTCTTCATCCTAGGCTGTCATAGGAGCTCAGGGCCCTAACCTTATCCTTTAGTAGGCATATCTGGCTCTGTCCCACCTGAAATCGCAGGTGTCTAATCTTCCATTGGGCCAGCATGCATTTTGCAGGATTGCCCATTAGACCTACCTGACACAACTCTTGGAGGACCCTCTGCAATGACTCCATGTGCTGGTCCCAGGTTTCTGAAAAAGTGATTACATCATCAGTATTTGCAGAGGCATAAGCATGATGGGGGGAATAATATGCAATCCATGAGCCTCTGGAATATGGCTGCCACACTGTGCAGACCAAAGGGCGTGCGACGTAACTCAAACAAGCCCCAGGCTGTACCAAAGGCTGTCTTTTCCTGGCATTCAGCAGCCATACAGCTCTGCCAATATTCCATTGTGATGTCCAGTGTGGAAATAATGCAGGCTTGATCCACCTTCTCCAACATCTCCTCAATGCTCAGTATCACAAATGCATTGAATTTTGCTACCACATTTAATTTTTGAAAATCTATGCACAGGCATAGAGCCTCATATTTCTTAGGCACTGTCACTAGGGGACTGCACCTAAGGTAGGGTGCCATCAGATGCCCACTGCACACATCACTGTTTGAGCAGGTTGATATGGTAAATTTATTTTTCTTGATGCTGCCCTGGTTTTACCACTTCATAATCTACCAGGTCCACACAGTGCACCACTTCAAATGGCCCCTATTTGGCCAGCAGCTGGCTATTGTGGTCTGGTAGGAGGACTAGGACATGATCACCTTCATTCAAATGTCATTCTTGGGTTTCGTGGTCATAATAGGCTTTCTGTCTGTCTTGAACCTACCTGAGGTTTTTCCTTGTCACCTGAAGTGCACAAGTCACATACTCCCATAACTCTGTCAAGTGTTTCACCACTTGGGCCCCACTGCCGGTGATTGATGCTCCCAGCCTTCTTATACCATATTGAGGAACCCCCAAGGTTGGTAACTGTACACTAGCTCAAAAGGCTTGTAATTGATGGCAGTCACTCATCGTGGTGCCCTGTGACCAGTGGGGTCCCTCAAAGCTCTGTCCTTGGACCCCTGCTGTTCAACATCTTCATTAATGATGTGGACATTGGAGTCAGGAGTGGACTGGCCAAGTTCGCCGATGACACCATACTTTGGGGCAAAGC
>NW_017728943.1:19191165-19235663 GCF_001723895.1 Crocodylus porosus
AGAGTAAATTGGATGCTTATCTTGCTGGGATCCTATAAACCCAGCTGACTTCCTGCCCTTTGGGCAGGGGGCTGGACTCGATGATCTCCTGAGGTCCCTTCCAGCCCTGATGTCTATGAAATCTATGAAATCTATGAAATATCTGCTAGGGCTGTGCAAAGCTTTGGTCTGTGATTTGATTCAGCAGAGAGTCGGCCCGATTTGGTGGCCGAATCTCTGAATCTGAATCAAATCAGAGGACACTTTAATCTCTCCGAATTGATTTAGAACCCTCTGAATTGATTCAGAGAGACTCAGACAGATTCAGCCATTCAGACATAGAGACAGCTTTAAATGACTTTTCTACATACCTCTAGGTACCAGGGGCTCTGAACCCGGTGGCGCTGGGGCAGATGCAGCATCCCACAGCAGCATGGGGGGTTCCCCAGCACACTCAACAGCAGACCCGGAAGTGGACCAGAAGTACTTCCAGTCCACTAGGGAGCACGCAGGGGGGTCCTCCACATCCCCCCAGCTTGGTGACTGGTGCCTCATGGGTTGGGGGGGGGAGCACCTGAGGTCCCTTTGCAGCCGATCGCCAAGCCGGGAGGGGGTGCAGGAGAGCCTACAGCATGCTCCTTGGCAGACCCGGGTTTACTGCTGAGCACACTGGAGAGCCCCACGTGCTGCTGTGGGACACTGCATCTCCCCAGCACCACAGCAATCACAGCTGCGCTGCCACCTCAAGATATGTAGAAAAGACTTTTAAAGGTGTGCCTGTGCCCAAATCACTGATTCGCCGAATCAGCATCCAATTGTCAGATTCTGATTTAACCAAATCAAATCAGGGACGGTGTTCAGAATCAATGGATCGAATCACTGTCCCTGATTTGGGCTGAATTCAAATCTGAATCAGATAGGGCCTGTTTCGCACAGGCCTACTGTTCACCTCCTCCCCAAACTGTGCTGCTAGGTGCAGTAGTCTAGGACCTCACCTTGCCTGTGAAGACTGAGGCAAAAAAGGCAATGAGCACTTCAGCCTTCTCTGCATACTCTATCACAAGTTTGCCTCCCCCATTCACTACAGGACCCACATTTTCCCTGATCCTCCTCTTGCTACTGACATACTTGTAGAACCCCTTTTTGTTACCCTTCACATTGCTTGGTAGCTGCAACTCCAATTGTACTTTAGACTTCCTGACTTCATCCCTGCATGCCCGAGCAACACTCTTATATTCTTCCCTAGTTATTTGCCCAAGTTTCCACTTCTTATAATCTTCCTTTTTTGTGATTTAGTTTACGGAAGAATTATATCACCTTATATTGCTGTGGCACCAAGAACTGTGCCACCTCCCACTTTTGTCCTTTACTTTTGTCAGTGCAATATAAGAGGTCATTCCTTCCCTCGAAACATGGAGTCTAGTTTGCCTGATCTGGCTGTGGCAGTTCATTATTGCAGCGCACTAGTCCTTCCCCAGAGGCATGCCAGAATGCAGGATCACTGATTTCTTCTTACCAAAACTGGGCTAAGTCAATTACACCCTCCAGATTGAGTGGGTCCACCAGGCCTCTGGAGGAAGTACTCTCTGCACCCTCCCCAGTGAACCTGTCCAACTTTCCTGTCTTCTCCCTTTCAATGGTCCCTGTTAGGGCACTCTGTAGGACTTCCATTAAATATGACCAGTCCTGTCTAAGTAACATTGGGCAGGAGTGGTCTTGTGAAATCCTGATGGGCATCTCACACATCTTACCAAGGACTGTCACCAGCAATTGGCATTGTTCAAAAGTTTGTTGTCTCACATGCACACAGACCAGTGTCTTCCCCATGGTCTGCAGGTCTTCATCAGGGTCTACATGCACCCCATATCCATCATGGCCATAATGGTACACCTACCTACCTGGGAGTCCATGTTGGGCCTGGGGTGGTACAGGTCAGGGCAAGCATGCCTGAAACTGTAGTTTATTTTCTGCACCTCATTTTCACTAGGCCTAGACTCTGTATCTCAGTGAAGAAAGCCCCACCATGGGCTGTGGCTAGAGAACCCTGTGGGACAGTGCCATGAAAGGTGCCTGGCTTCTCCACACCAGTACACTTGTCTTCTTAGGGGCTCGGTCCTTGCTTGATATCCTGCCCCAATTTGCCAGGCAGGTTTGCTTGGGGTCTCACATCAGTCCAGAGTTCTTGGTCATAGGTGGGTTCCTCTACCACTTCTGCAAAACCTTCCGTAATCTGGATGGCCTCATCAAGGGCTTGAGGTTTGATGTTGTCACACCCACCTTTGGGTCTGTTCCTTTAGGTACCAGATAAACTGTTCAAGAACTATTATCTTGAACAGGTCTAAGGCTTGCCTCTCCTCGGGCTTAAGCCATCTAGCCCTAAAGCTGAGCCAACAGCTGGAGCCATCAGTTCTTTTTACTGTTTTTGGCCCAGAAGTATTGTCAGAGTATTCTGGAGATGGTACACTATGGCGTCTTTGACTGTTTGATAATCTCGGGCCTCGGTACACAAAAGAGCTCAGTATGCTGCTTGAGCATGATCTATCAGCAGAGGTCCCAGCTGGGTAGCCCACCAATTCACTTCCCATCCTGCTGTCATTGTCAGGCATTCACATGACTCCAGGTATGCCTCCAAGTCATCTTCCTTGACTATTCTTGGCATGTGGAAGCCCTCATGGTTCCCACCTCCAGCCTCTTGGGCCTTGACCAGATGTTCTGTTAGGTTTTGTTGCCTCAGAAATAAGGTGCTGTGGGCCTCTATTTCCTGAGACTTGGCCTGCATGAGCTCTTGCAATAGTTGCAGGATCAGGTTTTACATCTGCTTCTGCTTTTTATCAGGCCTCACAGCCCCTATCACCTTATCTGTGGCTCATCTGTCTGTAGTCCATTAAGCCTCTGGTTATTACTGTTAGCTCTGTTCCCAGCCAATGCACAACTGTGGCAGGCTCACATCCAACGCAGTTGCTGACAGACCACAGGCATGTCCTGTCCACTTGGGTCATGTTGCACGTGGGCCTATTTGCCCACCACAACTTTCTTATTTCTACTAGGTGAACCTTCACTTGTCTGGAGGTAGTACCAGTGGTTCCCTGGTGGTTCAGGTACAACCATGTTGGCATAAATTCTGTGGGAGTCCTCCTTCCTTACAAACCACCCCTTTCTGCTCAGGTCTTGTAGTCAGCCCTGGTGATGAGTTGGTGTGACAATCTGGCCTTGTCTTCTATGCTAGGTGTCTGGCGGGGATTGGGACCACAGGGATCCTCAGGTTGCCTTTTACCTTCAAAATCACAACTGAACAAGCACCGTACCTTAAATGGCTCAGGCCTGGCAGGCAGGGCAGTGATGCCTCGCCACACTAAGTGACCCCTTTCCTGGAGGCTGGGTTGGTCTGATGCCTTGCGTACCTCTCTTTCACACACCATTGGGCCCCTATGCCTCCTAGTGGATTGCCCTTCTCATGTAGGCTCCTACTGCTCTGGTGCTAGGCCAAGTATGGCACTGTCCTATGGCAGCCACCGCCACACCTGAGTGGGACCTATTCTCCCACCAGCTTCCTGTTGGGGTGCTCCTAGTCTGCAGGCATACCAACTGGGTCTACAGTGTTAGAAAGCTTCTTTTCTGGGGTTCTTCACCTAATTCTCTTTCAGGCTCATCTGGGCTGCCCTCTCCCTGCCCCACCTGACCTGGGTCTTTCGCCATGGGCTCCCGGGCATGGGTCTGGTCCCTGCCATCTCCAAGGTAGGCAATCCCTGGTTTCATCAGTGGGGAGAGGATCCAGCTGTGCCCCTGATGCTCTAGGAGCAGAAAGAATGTGAGTAGGGGTGTGCGAAGTGGGCTCTGTTCAATTCGGATTTGGCTTGGCCCAAATCAGGGACAGTGATTTGATTCGTTGATTCAGATCACTGTCCCTGATTTGATTCAGCTGAATCTGAAGATTCAATGCCGATTTGGAGAATAAGCGATATGGACACAGACACAGGTCTGAACATTTTTTCCACATGTCTTGAGGTAGCAGGAGCAGTCTGTGAATGCTGTGATGCTGGAGCACATGGAGTGTCCCACAGGAGTGCAGGGGGGGCCTCCATGTGCTTGGTAGTGAATCTGGAAGTGGACCAGAAGTAGTTCCAGTCCACTTCCAGGTCTGCTGGGGAGCACACGCCACCCCCCATATGCCCCTGACTTGGCGATTGGCCGGAGGGGGACCCCAGGTGCTCCCCCAGACCCAGGAGGCACCAGTCACCGAGTGGGGGCCATGATCCCTGGCGGAGCCGGAAGTGGACTGGAAGTGCTTCTGGTCCACTTCTGGGTCTGCTGCTGAGTATGCTGGGGAGCCCCCCATGATTCTGTGGGACACTCCATACGCCCCACCATCACAGTACTCATGAACCCCTGCTACCTAGAGATATGTAGAAAAAACATTTAAGGCGGTGTCTAAGTCCAAATCTCCAGCTCTTTCCAAATTGATTTGGAGGGTTCCAATGTGATTCGGATAGATTAAAGGGTCCTCTGATTCCATTCAGATTCAGAGATTCAGCCACTGAATCAGGCCGAATCTCTGCTGAATCAAATCAGGGACTGAAGTTTCGCACAGCCCTAAACATGAGCACTTCCCCAGGAATTCTGGCTTTGGGGAAGCAACTGGATTCTTTCCAGTGGTGACAGGAGTGTCTGGCTCTTCTCTGGATGCTCCAAGAGCAGGGAGAGCAGCCAGATTCCTTCTGGCGACAAGAGGAGGATTGAGCTCTTCCCCACGCACTCCAGCAGCAGGGAGAGTGGACTCATTTCCAGCATCCCAGTGGGCATTCCCCAGCTCTCTCTTTCCTAGCCTGTTCTTAGTTCATTGCCTCCAGGCTCTGGGCCAATCAGCAGGGGTCTTTCAATCAGTGTTGCACCAGTCAACTTGATGGCAGCCCAGCCACCAATGCCTTGGTGTGGAGGCAAATCAGGCATGCACCTGCTATACCCAGTCTTTGTGTGCCCTATCATTAGTCTCATTTTACAGCTGGAAAAACAAAAAAGAAGTGATTTACACAAATTAACAAACTAAGAACTGAACTTGGACCTCTAAGCTAATACCTCAATCCCAAAACCACTCTTTCTCTTGTCCTAAGAGCTATTCTGTCAACACAGCCCCCAGTACATTGGGTGGAAGATGGACTCACTCTGTCCATCTCCCAGCAAAACTAGCATGTTTCACTAGGCAGGCAGAAAAAAAGAATTCCTCACCAGAAATTTCTTGTGTTACAGGAACAAACTGCTTGGTGAACTTTTATGCTCACCTCAGCCTGGAATGTAAGTGAACTGCCTGGAAGACTCTTCCTTTGTAACCAGAGAAGGAGCAAAGACAATAAATTTAATAAACATAGAAAGAAAACATTTGTGTATGAGATTCAACCCTGATTTTTAGCCCAAAGAAGCTTCAACAGATTTGAGGTGCCTCTTACCTGAACCTGAGACCTTTAAAAAAATTCTTGCAAATTGTGTGCAAATAAAACATGTACAGAAAGGAGTGGATTGTCATCTTTAGCAATTATAAGCGTCCCTGCCCTGTCAAGATGTTTTATTAGCATCTGGAAAGGGCCAGATACCTGTTGGATTTTTATTCTCTCTTAGGTCCGCCTAATAAGACTGCCCCAAATGGCATAAAGTAGGCTGAAACCTTGCAGTGGCTTTTGTGGATACCTGTACACTGGAGTCTTTCGCAAGACTCAGAACCTCAGCTGCCACTGCAATAAATAAAATAAGAAGTGGTTACACCTGGATGACTTCTGTCATATCACTATATATTTTATTTAGCCGAAAAATACTATTTCAGGGCACCTAAAATTATTCACAAGTTTGGCAAAAATCTAAAAGTCAAATGCTTCCTTTGGAAATTTTCAAAAGGAAATGCTTCAGTCCTTCATTATCAAAAGACATGTTAGGAAGCTAAGTGTATTCCTTCAGCCTGAAATTTTTTTTTTCTGGATGTCATTTCAGCAAGAAAACCAACACTTTATTTTTTTTTTCAGATTGACCTGAATAATTTTCCCCATATTTTTCTGTTAGGCCAAAGGATGACAGAGCTGTCAGGTGTAATTACTATGAATGGCTATCATACTGATCTGGGTTAATTCAAATCAACAATATACAGGCACAAGGGCACAATGAGCTTCTTCCTGATAGCTGCTAGAGAAAACCACAAATTTCCTTGTCATAATGAAACAGAAAACTGCTCCACATATAGAAATTGCTTTGGCAGGTGTATTTTGGCTATGACACGGTGTCTGAAAGTAATAAGCAAATATATTTGATCAGCGGGGGCCAACCTTTTTGTCAGCCATGCTACAAATTAGCCTTATATACTTCCTCAAGCGCCACTCTGATCATTTTCCCCTGACCAACTTGCTGCTCTGTTTTCTGCTCCCAGCCCTGTGTTTGCTCTGCTTTCTGTGGCGGAATGCCGGGCTTGCGATTCTGGCACCGCTTGGGGAGCCGCGGGCTTTGCGGAGCGGGATTGGAGGTAGCTTTATAACCGCCCTCGAGGTTCACCAAGCTGGCACAAGTAGACGGCTTAGAGTAAGTTGTTAGTTTTCTTTGTAATAAGTCTATAGGATGTCCGTTGGTTCATGGGGTTCCTGAACTAGCCCCTGCTTTCCAACACTGGAACCAGTCCAATGCTAGGTGCGGCTGCCGGCTCCTTAAGTCCCAGAGCTGGTCAACGGCTCATTGAGATGGGATGTTAGTAGTAGAAGTTATTACAGAGCAGATATAAGATGAAGTAAAAATTTGTTTTATTCACTCACCTGGCCTCACCCTCTTATGAATAAGAGGGGAGGCCGGCTGGAACGAAGTTGCAGTAAATATAAGTATAGCGAGCGTAGGTACGCTGTCTAAGCTACGAAGAGAGACAGTCAAGAAGTGGAGTCTCCGATGGTTCTTCAGTTACAGTATGCCGGATACAATGGGGGTCTGTTGGTTCACCGGGTTCCGGAGCAAGCCCTTGCTTTCCAACACTGAAACCAGTCCAATGCTAGGTGCGGCTGCCTGCTCCTTAAGTCCCAGAACTGGTCAACAGCTCATAAATGGGATGGTGAACACAAAACTGTAACACGGTGAATCGTTGTCGATTGTCAGATTTTCGAGGCCTTGGTTTTCGCTGGGATATGCCCAGGCGGGGAGGCTGAGAACTGGCTGCAGGGTGATCAGGCCTACAGGATCGTCCAGTTGTTGTCTCCGCTACTTCCTGCCTCTTTGCCTCTTTTATAGATGTTGGTTGGACTGCCTCTGTGACACTAACTATGATATAAGCTAAGCATACAGGGATAGGATAGTTTCTTTTACACAGTAATTGCTAGGCAGATTTTCTACATAAGTTTCATTTCTGCAGAAATGACACTTCTAGATAAGAAATGAAATTTACAGAATGTGCATGTGTAGCTTAATGCCAGCGGAGAAAAGTACAAAGCGTTCATTTTGATTAACAGTCAAGACTTCAAGGTTACATAAATGTGAGAGTCCCGTGCGGCAGTTATACAGAAAAAAAAATAAAACAGTTACACTTTCGTCTTCCTTCCCTGTGCTCTCTGTCTGATTTGCTGCTTTGCTGCCATCATGCTTCCTGTCCCCTCCCCAATCTTCCACATACCATACACAGAAGCTGACCATGACACTTGGGTCCATAGGCTGACCACCCCTTTATTAGACAACAATGAATGAACAATGTTTCTATGAAAGAAGATGTGTTATTTTATGTGCTTGCAGGCAGGTAAATTGGTGAGTGTAGAAATGTTGGTATCAGTGAGCTATGTGACTTCAGACCTGCATTATTCTCTGTTAACATCTTCCACTAAAGTGTAATGAAAAATAACGTTGCTGGCAACATTTAATAAATGTTCCATCTGGCTTTGTTTGCATGCTCAGCCTGATCCACCTCAACTGAAGCCAATGGGAGTTTTGGCATTGGTTCCTATCAAGCTCCAATGTTTCTTGAAAACATCTGTTTAAAAGAAGGAAAGAGAACTACTTAAAGGAACACCATCTACTTAGTCTAAGTTTTATGATTAAATTAATTTTCGACCCTTCCCCCCAGTCATAAGTAAAAACCTGATCCAATCATTTTTACAAATTAAAATGAGAAATGTCTGGAGAAGGAGGGAACAGTACTAAGCTTTCTCTTACAGTGTGACAATACAAAGACACCATCAAAGTGCACAAGAACCAGAAACTGGTCAAACTGACTAGAACCTCAAACCCCCACTAAGATAGGAGGCCTATTTTGCCTGGCAGTGTATTCAGAAATAGCCACAATGAGATTATTCAGTTTGAGATCAGACATATAGTGAAACAGATTTAAAAAGATTTGCCCAGGATTCCACAGATATCAGAAGGGGAGCTAGGAGGAGAAACAGGCACAACCCTTGGACAACACCATAAGCAGAATTCGGTTTTGTTTTGAGGGGCCAGTAGCCATGTCCACATTAATTGATCAGCCTCCTTCCATTTACTTTGTTCATCAGGAATGAAGAGTGAAGCACAAAATATCAAAAGAAATGGGCAAAATGTGAATTTAAAAAAATCCTTCATTTCTAATAGCTCACAAAGTGAAAACTTTCTTCCCATGCACACATAAGCACAAAAACACAATAACCCACATGACTCTCAGCTGTTTGGATACAAGTCAACTTTGTTATTACTGAAGTGGAATTAGCTCCTTGGGCAATGGCACAGTAGAAAACCAGACTTCCAGCATCCATCAGCTGAACTTCACACTGATAGATGCTGCTAGATAGACCGTATTTCAGTGAGATTAAGTAAGGTGGCTTTAACTTCAGTATACACTTGGCTTTTTCCTTGTAGCAGCCAGCTAGGCTAAGTGTTACATTAGGCATGGCTGCCTCTTCTTCTTGCTATCAATAACTAATTTCTCTGTAAAACATTCATAGTGACCTCTGGATGAAGTGAGATATAAGTCAGGTGTACCATACGAAAATATTTGCCAAACTAGATCATGGGTCTATCAAAACCCTTTGGGTTTCAGTGCTTCAGAGGAAGTGAAAGCAAGCCACAAATACCTATCCCAACTAGTCAACTGTGCAACATTGTACTTTAGGAAGACAGAATTCCTTCCTAGCATTTTTCATAATCACCTGATGGCCTGGAAATCTGGTATGGGATTATCACTGTCTAGCCTAGCACTGCTAGGAAAATGGCAGCATGGACAGGAGAAACTGAATATGTAAGTAGGTTATTGTACCACAAAACTTCTTCGACCTTCAAGAATCCTCCCTTAAGGTGCATAAAAGAATGGTTTGACTACGTATTAAAAGGAACTGTGATAAAAACATGTACGAATGGCTGATCCACAGCCCAAAAATGATACAACACAATTGTCCTTAGTGCAGCTCTGGGCACATGCCAATAAGCTCTCAGTCCTGAGTGTGTCCATTAGTCATACTAAGGTAGCTGTGCAAATGGCATCAGAAGGCTTCCTACTCAGACCTCACCATATAAAGAACAAGAGTTTTTAAACTGACACACTTGCCAGTACTTCTGGTGAATGTGCTCTGTGCTCTGGCTCATCTCTTTCTGAAATAAGAGTGAAGAGCTGGGAGGAAAAAGGGTTTTCTTGCAAGATACCATCCAGAACAAATCACACTTAGCTTGTGCTGTCCTTCCTTTGTTATAGGCAAGATGTTTATATTTATAGTTGCACAACAGAGACACCCAAGCTATGTTTGTGGGTGCCCTGAGGCTATAAGGTTGTATTGTAAATCAGGAGAATGCAGGGTTTTTTAGTTTCTCTGGTAGTCTAAATCTTTTTGCGCAATGGTATTCTTTCAAATCAACGGCACATTCTTAACGCTTCGCCATTGGTAGACTTTCATTTATTTAAACTGAGCACAAAAGAAATCTCTGGTCCTGGGCTATAGATGCATTGGCTAGAAATCAGTTACACAGTCGGATCAAGCACCATCAGCAGCTCCTTCCACACCAAGAAAAATAAAGGGTTCTCCTGAAGAAGCAGCACAATGGGCCAGACATCAGCTGGGGTAAACCAATGTAGCTATGCTGACTGTACTGGAGGGGTGTCTGTTTACACAAGCTGAGAAGCTGGATATGTGTCTCAGCCTGGATTATCCTGATTCTGGAACACTTGTTTTTTTCCTTGGGACCTGGAAATCCAGTACAGAATCAAAGACAATGAGAAAAGACATGAGGGTGTGTTTGTGCTCACCTGAATCTTCCTAATGCCCTGCTCTTCCTGGGACCACATCCTTCACTTGACCCAGAGAACCATCTCAGGTTCCTTCAGCATGATGCTAAGACAAAGCCAGGAAGACACAGCAGAGCCAAAGCCCAAATACACTCCTCAACCTTTGTTTTGGAAAGTTGTCCCATGGCTTTGAGACCGCTGGTGTGCTGGAAGTCCTCTATCCAAATAGCTTCTTCCTGCAAAGGTTGTGCCTTTCTTGATTTTCCTCTCTCCCCACTCCCCAGTTCCGTAATATACAAAGTTTAGCTGGACCAAAAGAACCTGATCCTACATCATTAAGTTTGCAATTAGACTGTTCAAGTCTTAGGGAGCTTAACCTTGTCTTGTGTGCCTAACAAGTACACAACGGTGCCTGGAAAAGGTGTAAACTACACTAATTTGGATGTTTTACTCTAAGTCATTTAGACTTACCTACAATTTTGGTTCTTTGGAATTTGAGACCATGGTTACACTGCTTCTGATTGTGCTAGAGAGTGCCACAGAAAAAATGCACCCTTCCTACTCAATCCCACTCTGCATATGCCAAATGCCTGAAGTGGTAACATGGCCACTGTCTAGCACATGCTCAGGACCGCTCTTAGACCTAGGCATGCTCACTCATGCACACCAGCAGTCACTTCAGGGTGTTCTCACAGCTTCATATCCTAGCATGGTCAAAGAGAGTATAGACATGGCTTAAAGCAAAACATGCTCATTCCAATTCAGAGCAATTTCTCTTGGATCATCTGGTATCACTGCGTCAAAGGCTGTTTTCATTTCATCTTACCAGGTGGTTTTCAAAGGATGTATTTTTCAAGCTTTCCACTGACTTCACTGGGGCAAATTCATCATAAAAAGGCAAGCCACTACCTGGGGGCTGATGCACAATGGTACAACTCTACAAAGCTGAAAGACTCGCTGGCAAATAATGACTTGTAAGATACATTTACACTGTATTTTTTTTAAACCAATCATTAAAAAGAAATGCCCATGTCCACCTTTGCTCACACTTGGAGCACCTTTAATAAAAGGAAAGAAAACACTTGGTACAGTCCTCACCAACAATAAAAGCCACACAATGGTCTCTGCACCCTGCAGTTTCTGGGCTGGGCAGCCACAGGCAGCAATCTGGAATGACCCCTACCATGTTTTGGCTCTGGAGCCGCACTATGGTCACAGTGTAGATAGTTTTAGGCCAAACAGATTAGACAGAAAGGTGTTTATGCAGAACCAATTAAATGCAACTATGTAGGGACATATCAAACTATCAAGATCCTGGTGTCAAAAAAAAAAAGTGCCAGAAAAAAGTGGTGTGGCACATATGGAAGCAGCATGCACTGCTTGAAGGAAGAGACTGGCTGGCCAGAGCCATGCTCCAACTTCTGGCCAGGCTCTGTACTCCCAGATGCAACCCCGGGGGCCCCCAGACCTCTGCTGGCCCAAGCCTCCCTACTCCACCAGACTGCATCTGCAAGGACGTTTCCTGAGGACAACTAGCAGTGGCACAAAACATTTGTCCCTGGGGAAACACACGTTCTAACTCGTGGGGACATGCCCATATGGTGCAAACTGCATAAGGCTCTCTTTATCAATCTTAGATGCATGATGGGGTGAGGGAGATTCTACCATTCTGGATTTGAACATTTGCTACTTTGTAGCAAAACCCCCAGTTTTTCTTTATTTTTTTCTCTTTTAAAATGCATTCCTTCCCCTTCCCCAACCATTTCTGACTTTTTCTCTCCCTTTCTATTCTGTAAGTATAAGTGCGCTAAGACATAGGATAAGCTTCAGCATTTTATTTTGGTAGCAAGTTGTAATTGTTTTGTTTTTTCTCCTTCTTTATATGTATAATGACTGTGTTTATATTGATTTTTACTGTTCTATATTACTGTTTTACTGATACTATATAATTTAGGCCTACATATATAAGGTAGCATAAGTCATGTCAAGTTTCCATCCTGTAATGTCAAGCCTCCATCTTGTGTCCCCGATGTTGTAACCTATGACTCATACCTTCCCCTCCTGTGTAAATTGGTTCCTGGATGAATGTGGGTGCTTGAGAGACAATGGCAGTAGGTCTAAAAATAGCTCCCTCTGAACAACCAAACCATCAAACCCAACACCTGGACCAATGACCCAGCCATTGGAACGACCCTCAGCATTCAAGAAACAAAAGATGAGGCAACCCACCATTGTGCCAAGGCTGCACATGCTCAGTAAGAACACCTGGAGCCCTCTGAAACAGGACTGACATTGCCTGGACAGGCCTTCCCCATAGGAGATCAGAGTTACTCTGCCCCATAAAAAGGAGTAGTGAAGACTGACTCCTTGGGACACCCTCTCCACCTGGACCAGCACCATGCCACACCACCTATTCACCCAGAGGCCCTGTTGGCGACCCACCTCTGGCCAACACCTGCTGAACAAGGACCCCTTTCCAGCCTAGATAGGTAGCTATTACCCCCACCCCCTCTTCAACCAAGGACTTGGACTCTGTTTCTCTTCCCCACCTGGACTCCAACTCTTCCACTGAGTCTCTTTCTCCTGCTGCCATTGTGAGTGGTGGTGGTGGTGTGTGTGTGTGTGAACCAATAAGTTCATGGGGCTGTATAGTGTGTTGTCTGTTTAATAAACCTGTTATTTTGAAACCCCAAGTTAGGTTTTTGTCTGTTTCCTGGCTGTTTCCTCCTTGCCACCACTTATCTGCACCCCCCATCTCTCAGCTGTCTGCCTCTGTTTCCAGCCCCAAGTTCCCAGGTTTCTGCCTCTCTCTGTTTCCTGGCTGTCTCCTCCTTACCACCAGGCTTTTTCCCTGGCACCAGTAACCTTGAGTAACCCTGGGGCCACTTGACCTTAAGTAACCCCATGCCTCAGTTCCTCAGCCCAGGTTTTCTCTAGTCTACCAGTTCTAATCTCAGTTCTGGCAACTTTCACTCCCTCACCTTAACCTTCCCCCAAGTATCCCAGGTACCCCAAGTACACACATACACACACCGTACCATCCAAGTTAGGAACTCACCTGGGTGTATGTGTAGGTGGGTGGTATGTGTGTGAACTGGTGAATACACACACACACATATATGTCATTGTGTGTGTGATATATGAATTAGTGATCTATGTGTATGAAGTATGTCGGTATTGACAACTGATTGTTGTCTAATTCTTGGTGTGTAGTGTGTATGTGCTTGAATTGGTGATAGAGATGCATGCACCTAGGCTGGTTTGGAGGTGTGTGTGTGTGTGTGTGTGTATGTGTGTTTACCTAATTGATTTGTGTTTGCATATGTGCAATTGTGTCACACCCTCCTATCTAACAGCACAGTATTGAGATCCTGAGAGTTGGCCTGAACCCACAGGGCAACATTTTGAGAGCCTCCGTATTTTAACATGAGAATGTCATAGGGTAATTTTCCAGAGCCAAAAATTCATCTTAGTGAATGAAAGCACAAAAACAAGCAAGATTCAGACCCACCCAGAATTCAGAGCTAAGTGTTCTTTCCCTGATCCTTTCATATACATGTAACAGTGGAATATATTGGAGGTTAGAATATATTGAAAAATAGCCTTGGTCATGATCTGGGTTGCCATAGTTTAGAACTAGACACCAACTAAATGAAAAGGAAAATTAATTCATAGATTCATAGATGCTAGGGTCAGAAGGGACCTCAATGGATCATTGAGTCCAACTCCCTGCCCATGGCAGGAAAAAGTGCTGGGGTCACATGATCCAGGTGCTTGTCCAGTCTCCTCTTGAAGACCCCCAAGATAGACGAGAGCACCACCTCCCTTGGAAGTCCATTCCAGATTCTGGCAACCCTAACTGTGAAGAAGTTCTTTCTGATGTTTAACCTGAATCTGCTCTCTATCAGCTTGTGGCTGTTGTTCCTGGTTATTCCAAGGGGTGCCCTGGTAAACAAAGCATCTCCTATTCCCTGCTGCCCCCCACCTGGTGAATTTGTATACTGCCACAAGATCCCCCCCTCAGCCTTCTCTTACGAAGGCTGAAAAGGTCCAGGTCCCTCAGCCTTTCTTCACAGGGCCTTCCCTGTAGGCCTCTAACCATACAAGTGGTGCTCCTAGGGACCTTCTCAAGGTTGTCCACACCCTTCTTGTATTGTGGCGCCCAGAGTTGGATGCAGTACTCCAGCTGCAGCCTGACCAATGCTGCATAGAGGGGAAGCATCACCTTCCTGGACCTGTTTGTGATGCACCTACTAATGCATAACAAGGTACAGTTAGCTCTGCTAATTACTTCATCACATTGATGACTCATATTCATCTTGGAGTCAACAATGAGAAAGTTTATTCTTTATTATAATAGTTAATGGCATGCACACATCCCAATCAAATTACAGTGAGTTTGCAGGGAGTAGGGATTTTTTGCAGAACAGCTAATGCAAGGAAACTGTAGACACATAATTACCCTACTGTAAGTGGAAGCTAATCTTAGGCAGTTTACCCATGAATGCAGTAGGGTCAAAATTGCCTCAGTTTAGCTTTCAGCAACTGCCTGGTAAAAGCAGACACACAGGGTATGTCTACTGAGATGCTAACTGTGCATTAGCCTAATAACACTATGCAGTAATGGGTAGGGCAAAACCCATGCCAATATGCTATTGCGCAATAGTATTAAGCTACTGCACAGTCAGCATCACTAAAAAGCCCTGTGCTGGCACTACTGCACAGTAGCAGCAGTTACTGTGCATTGATTTATTACTTGGTTATGCAAGTGCTAAACTTAATGCACAGTAACTATGATGCATTAATGAATGTTTAGATGCACCCACAGAGTTACAACCCAGCAACTGTTCTGCAGTAAGTCCCTTTCCTGTTAATTCACTTTACAGTCATCATTTGACTGTACTGTGGGACTAGTACTGTGTGTCAGGACTTGCCTATGTAGGGATACTCTACCTACAGAGCCCAGGTGGGCACAGCATGAAATCTGATCCTATACTCTGTCTGACAGCTCTTCTTACACTAGACCATGGAGTTGCCATTTTGGAAAAAGGACTGTGCAGGCTGTTGAAAGGTATGTATTGAAGCTGCTGTTGAAGGAACTAAGCAGCCTGAGAAGGTGAGCCCAGGGCAGGGGTGCAGACCCAGGGAGCAGCTTATCTGTGTGAGGCTTCTGGGATTTTGCACTGTGCACAGGGCTCAGACAGAGCCCAAAATGGAGGAGACACTCTGACGTCTGTCTGGCTGAGGAACTAGGGCAACTGGATAGCTGACATGGTAAAAGGTGACAATAAAAGGTACTGGAGCAATCTTCAGGTGAATTCTTGTCTCCCCAATAGCTGCAGAGAGGTCTCTTCCCCAAAGCAAGGGGTAGGAGCTTGATAGCAATGTGTCTCTGAGAGGCACCCCGCACCATGTTCCTATATATGGTTAATGGATTTCTTTCCATCTTATTTATTCTCCTCTCTTGTCATACAGCTACTCCTGTGAACCTAATCATGAGCTACAAAAACTCCCATTCTTCACCATACCAAAGCACTCTTATGAACTTCCCTACATATGCACCCCTCCCACATCCTCTCACACCCCCTTCCTCCACTCAAATAACACTACCCCACTCTGTTCATACTACCAAATATACATCTATCCCCTTCCTCCTTACCACATACTTCACACCTTTATAGAAATATATTTCCCCAGCTGAGAGACTGCTGTGATCTTTAAACACCTCTCTCTTCACTTTTGGAACAGGTGTTATCAATTACTTTCACCACTGTGACCCACAGTTTCCATAGCCCTGCCTGCGACCATTATTGTCAAGGCAACAAATGCCTACATCCAATTCATGTGCTCCTGCATTTAAGTTCCAGCTGTCTCATTGTGTAAGGAAAAAGAACAGAACCATTAATATCCTACTTTCCACCAACTGTCAAGCAACCAAAACAGCTTTCCACCAATGCTTTCTACCAACGAGCTTCAATTGTGATATGGAAAGACTATTTATTGGGTTAAAAGAGTTACTTCAGTCTCTGAAGTTCTTTCAGTCTTAAACCTCCTTGTTGCATCTGTAAACTCTTAGTCCTCTGTCTAGTGTCTGAGTACCTGTGATGAAGGGAAGTGCTGTTATCTGCATTTTATGAATGCAGAACTAAAATATAGTGGAAGAGACTTGCCTGAGGTCACACAGGAAGTCAGTGGTGGAGCAGGGACTTGATGAAGTTTCTCTCAAGTTGTAGATTTACACCCATGTCCTTGCATCATCCTCATGTGATATATACACCTACCCACTAGAAACCACTCAATAATCACCAATGCCATTTATAGTAGATCACAAGAAAACACTCAGATGGTAATGACTTTCAGTACCTATTGATTTGGCTGAGATCCTAACCAATAACCTAGAGTTGAAGAGCTTTTTTTCCTCCATTCCCAAGCCCCTGAACCACCCAGTTCTGGCTAAAATATCCTTTGTTGGCTCTGTGTCATAATGGCTTATAAGACAATAGACTATCATGGGCGGATCCAGGATTTTGAAAAAGGGGGTGTAAATGGTTTGGTGCATCATCATATAGAGCATAACACATATTTCTCCAGTTAAAGAAATAATAGTAGCTTCATTAAATACGCCAAGGGGCTAGCACTGTATTTTTCAGTTTAAGATCAAAGAAAAAACAAATATAACTATTGGAATGTGCCTCATTTGCTAGATGATATATTATGTTTTTAAAAAACACAACAAACTAGGCAAAAATATAGTCAAAAGACATTGTGTCATTAATCCTGTAGTGATAATGGTTAAATGTACATTTCTTCTCCAGATTCATAAATCAAAATCTAGCCTTCTTCAGCATCTTGAAAGTGCCTCCAATATGTCACTGTCAGCCATTCTACACCTGAGTTAGTATTACTATTCCTGAGTTAATATTTTTAACTAAAGCTAAAAACACTCTGCAGGGCTGTGAAATAGAGAAAAGACATTACTAGGCATAGCTAACACACCACAAAATTACCTAAGAAAATGCTGCAAAGCTTCAGTCCCTGATTTGATTTGGCAGAGATTCAGCCCAATTCAGCGGCTGAATCGCTGAATCTGAATTGAATCAGAGGACCCTTTAATATTTCCAAATCGAATCAGAATTCTTTGAATTGATTCAGAAAGATTCAGAATGATTCAGAGATTCAGCCATAGACACAGCTTTAAATTTTTTTTCTACATACCTCTAGGTAGGACGCGGCTTGTCAAAGCTGTGATGCTGGGATGGATGGAGCATCCCACAGGAGTGTAGAGGGCTCCCCAGTGCACTTGGCAGCAGACCCAGAAGTGGACCAGAAGCACTTCCAGCTCACTTCCGGGTCTGCCAGGGATTGCACAGGGCCCCCCCACTGCACTCCTGTGGCTGGGTGACTGGTGTCTCTCGAGTCTGGGGCAGCATAGAATCATAGAAACATAGAAGTAGGGTCAGAAGGGACCTTGTAGATCTTCAAGTCCGACCCCCCGCCTAGGCGGGAGAAAAGACTGGACTCAAATGAGTCCAGCCAGGTAGGCATCAAGCCTCTTCTTAAAGATCCCCAGGGTAGGAGCCAACACCACTTCCCTAGGAAGTTGGTTCCAGCTCCTAGCCACCCTAATTGCGGGGTGCCCCTGTGGCCAATTGCCAAGCCAGAGTACTTCTGGTCCACTTCCAGGTTCACTGGGGATCACTCTGGGTCCCGCCCCCCTGTACCCCCGCGGCTGGGCAACTGGTGCCTCCTGGGTCTGGGGGGGCACCCAGGGTCCCCCCATGGCCAATTGCCAAGCCATACTGCTTCTGGTCCACTTCCGGGTTCACCACCGAGCACTCCTGTGGGATACTCCATCCGCCCCAGCATTGCAGCATTCATGAGCTGGACTGGTACCTCGAGTTATGTAGAAAAAACATTTAAAGCTGTGTCTGTGTCTGTGTCTGAATTGCTGATTTTCTGAATCAGCATTGAATCTTCAGATTCTGATTTGGCTGAATTGAATCAGGGACAGTGATCCGAATCAACAAATTGAATCACTGTCCTGGATTCAGGCTGAATCTGAATCGAGTAGGGCCTGCTTCTCACACCCCGATAAGAAAGGTTAGTTTTGAATAGTAGAACATCATGACCATTAAAAAGGATTGAGGGTTGATAACATGTGCAGAATAGAGAGATTAGCAGGAATCAGAGAGATGATAGAGAGCCATGAAGTCAATTGAGTCTCTCAGTGCTGTCTGAATAGAAATGCTTATGCCTCTCCTGGGCATTTATTTTTAAAGTTTGGGTGGAGCAGGAAGCAAAGGATGGGTACCAGTGTACCCTCCCTGGATCTGCCCCTGCAGACTGCAGAGGTCCATAAATTCCTGAGATGCTGGATAAGATGTCTCCTTTTTGTACTGGAGATTAAAGTTCACTTGTAAATGAATAAAACATTGCTTCTGAAAGTGGATCAGAAAAAAGCATCTTTAAGCATTCTATCTGGGGAGATACTCTGCCATGGATTGCTGAATTGCTTTTATAACTTTCACATTCATACTAAACTTAAATCACTCATTGGGGGAAATCTATACAGTCTTTACAGTACAGTTTCAGATTTAGTGGTGGTATGGAAACCACCTCTTGGTAGAAGATTATTATTATTCTGCTGATTTTTCCCAGATAAATCATACACTGATCATAATACCCTCTTTAAACACCAAAGAGATAAAAACTTGCGTACTGAACACAAACCAGACAGCACTGTGAAACAACAATGCTTTTAAACAGCCAATATATATATATTTTAAAAACCTGCCTGGTTTTGCATAAAATATGGACTCTGATTATCAGGGACACAGCTAATAATAAGACATACAGCTAACAATAAGTAGTCCACAAAGGATGGACAGGAAGCCTAACTCCAAGCCCATATTATCAAGTTAAGGAGTCACTTTCAGTGGTAGATAGGATTTTGTATAAAGACACTAAGGGCACATCTATACATGCCATTTTAAGGTGCATTAGCCATTTCTAAGGCACATTAATGGCATGGGTCTACACATGCATGCCTTTAATGCACCTTAAAAATGGTGATTTTAGGCTACTCATGCAGGCGGTTCACAATCACCACTGGCCGACAACAACACCGGTGTCAGCATCTGTGGGTGGTCGCTGACCACTGATCAGTGCTCACCACACACCACCTGCTGCCAACAGCGCTGCGGCTGCCTGCGGGAGCTCCCCACTTGCTGCCATCATGCTCCTGCTGCCGCTTACAGGAGCTCACCATGCCCTGCCCAGCCTCTGGGGGCATGCAGCGTTCATGACTAAAGTACTTTAATGCATATGTAGATATGCCAAGGTGCATTGATAGATGTAGGGTTGGAAGGGACCTTGTAGATCTTCAAGTCTGACTCCCTGCCCTGGGCAGAAGAGAAAACTGGGCTCAAATGACCCCAGCCACGTAGACATCTAGCCTCTTCTTAAAGACCCCCAGGGTAGGAGCCATCACATGTCCCTTGGAAGTTGGTTCCAGATCCTAGCCGCCCTGACTATGAAGAAGTGCCTTAGGATGTCTAGTCTAAACCTACTCTCTAACAACTTGTGGCTGTTATTCCTTGTTACCCCGGGGGGGGGGGCACTAGGGGGAACAAGGTCTCTCCCAAAACCTGCTGGTCCCCCCTAGTGAATTTATAGATGGCCACCAGGCCACTGTCTCTCACCCCATTCTCATTAAAAAACTAGGGGACTGTGGCGTCGACACCTACAGTCAAATGGGTCCCTAACTGGCTGGAGGGCTACACCCAGAGAGTGATGGTGGATGGGTCAATTTTGACCAGGAGGGATGAGGGCAGTGGGGTCCTCCAGGGCTCAGTCCTCGGGCCCGCACTGTTCAACATCTTCATCAGTGACTTGGACAAGGGGGTAAAAAGCACCCTGTTCAAATTTGCTGACAACACTAAGATGTGCGGGGATGTGAGCACGTTAGAAGGGAGGAACAGGCTGCAATCAGACCTAGACAGGTTATAGGGGTGGGCAGATGAGAATAGGATAGGTTTCAATACTGACAAGTGAAAGATGATGCACTGGGGAGGAAGAACCAGCTACAGGCTGGGGAACTCCCTTCTAGTCAGTGCAGAGGCAGAAAAGGATCTTGGAGTCATTATTGATGCCAAAATGAACATGGGCTGGCAGTGTGGGGACGTGCTCAGGAAGGCCAATCACACCTTGTCATACATCCACAGATGCATCTCATGCAGGTCCAGGGAGGTGATACTCCACCTCTATGCGGCACTGGTCAGGCCACAGCTGGAGTACTGCGTTCAGTTCTGGACGCCACACTTCAGGAGGGATGTGGACAACATGGAGAGGGTCCAGAGGAGGGCCACTAGCATGATCGGGGGCAGCAGGGCAGGCCCTATGAGGAGAGGCTACGGGACCTGAACCTGTTCAGCCTCCACAAGAGAAGGCTGAGGGGGGGATCTAGTGGCCTGTTATAAACTAGTCAGAGGGGACCAGCAGGCACTGGGGGAGTCCTTGTTCCCCTGAGTACTTCCAGGAGTGACTAGAAATAACAGTCACAAGCTGGCAGAGGGTAGATTCAGGCTAGACATTATGAGGCGCTACTTCATGGTCAGGGCGGCTAGGATCTGGAACCAACTTCCAAGCAAAGTGGTGCTGGCTCCTATCCTGGGGGTCTTTAAGAGGAGGCTAGACAAACACCTTGCTGGGGTCATTTGACCCCAGTACTCTTTCCTGCCATGGCAGGGCGTCGGACTTAATGATCTGCTCAGGTCCCTTCCAACCCTACCAACTATGAAATTATGAAACTATGACCTGCCCCATATAACCATGCTAGTTGCCCTTGAGCATCATCCCTGCTGTTGGCCTATCACATATGTGCTCCATGATAATCTTCTCAAAGACTTTCCCCAGGATTGAAGTAAGACTAACGGACCTATAGTTGACCGGGTCCTCTCTCTTCCCTTTTTTAAAGATGGGGACCATGTTGGCTTTCTTCCAGTCATCTGGCACCTGGCCAAAAGTACCACAAGTGCTCGTAAAGCCATGCCAGGGGCCCCACAATAACCCATGCCAATTCCTTCAACACCCTGGGGTGGAGAGCATCTGGACCTGCTGATTTGAACATGTCCAGCCCCTCCAGAAGCTCTCTAACCCGGTCCTCCCCGACCTTAGGCCTGGCAGCGTTTCTCCCGAGTCTGTCTGGAATCTTGGGTGGGGAGTCCCAGTCCCTCCACAAGAAAACAGAAGTGAAGAATTTGTTAAAAAAATCTGCTTTCTCCTCCGGTGGAACCACCAAATTGCCCAGTATATCCTGCCAAGCTCCGTATTTGCCTTAGCTTTTCTAACAGCCCCCCTACAGACCCGAGCGGTGGTGGTATATTACTCTTTGGTGATAGCCCCTCCCTTCCACCGGGTGTACACCTCCTTTTTGGCAATCAGGCATTAACACTGTGTATGTTGACTGACTTTGGACTAACTTTAGTCCCAAGTTGTCCCACACACCATGTTAATGTGCCTTAGTGTGTGCACATGTAGATGAGTATCTAAATCACTTTAATGAGCACTGGTTTCACATGAACAGCATCACTAAGAGTACTGTTATGGCTTGTCACATATGCCAACATCATAGACTAATATAAGCAAAACCACTCAGATTAGTGGCACAGGAAAATATTGTCCTTATTGAGCAAAGTAAGCATAAATTTGCCTATACTAAATAGGTATAGGTTTGTCTAAATTCCAGTGGACTGTGTCTACAGTAGATAAATGTGGACCCATAATCCTCCACCATTACAGCTGTATACAGGCTAGGGAAAAAAATCCTTTTTACTTACTTGAAACTATTATTCTTACTTCCCTGAGATACCCTTACCAGAGGATACTCCAAGTGAACATGGGATACCTGATATAGTAAAATCTGACAATGGGCACACTTTAATTGGAATGAATTTAAACAATTTGCAATGAAGTACAGGGTTAGCCATAGCATTCCCTATTATTCAAACCTGAATAGGTTGATAGAAAATGGTGTCAAAATAATATGTTTGCTAAAATGAATGCAGTAGGCTCTGTTCTATATTTATTACTGTAAAATCACAGAATGGCACCAGTGAAGCACTGGTTCTCATCTGCTGATTTTTTTTTTCACCAAAATACTGAAAACAAGAATATCTGTTGATGTCAGAATGACTGAGGGCTCACAGATACATAAAGAGACAGGAGGCAAAGCAGAAAGTGTGATATAAACTGGGGTTGGGGGAGCCACAACTATTTCACGAACATTATAGTCTATGCATCTATCAGGGGGAAACAATGGTTGCAAACAGCAGTGGTATCACAAGAAATAGCCGTGAAGTCATATGAAGTTGTCCCCCGGACAGACAACAGACTGGAGAAACAGGCAACACCTTCTCCAAATTCCAAAAGGGAGAGAAATATCAGGCAATGAATTTACCTAAGGAGGTCTTAGACAAGCAGCAGCAGGCTGAGACAGCTGAGGCTCAGAACAGGGCACCAACAAAACTAACACTTCCTGCTTCCTGACAGCAGTGGTGTTGAAGTCTGAGGTGCTGCCCTAATGCCAGCTAGTGAGCAAGCGTCATTGTACCACTGAGGAACAAATTCCTGGGGGCTGTGTCTACAGTAGCAAAATTTGGACCCATAACCCTCTACCATTACAGCTCCAGCAATGCTACCAGTCATGAATACTGCAATATAGACAGTCCACAGGCAGTTTTACCACCTGATTGTTTTGCACAAGGGGTTAGTTAGTCTTGCCTAGGGGTTAGTTACCTGAAGCATGGTTGTAGTCCAGGCTGGTTTCCCAAGGAACTGGGGTCCAGAGGGGTCTGGTGCTGGAACTGGATTCAGAAGCCACATCCAAAGTCAGTTAAGCTGGGCTCAGAAACTAAAGCCAGAAACAAGATAAGCTGAAGGCTACCTGGGATCAAAAGCCAGGAATCAGGGACTGCCAAGGGTCTAACTGGAGTGAAAACCAGGAGTCAAAACCAGAAGATTAGCAAGGAAACCCACAGAGGGTCAGGAGCAGGAACTTTTGCCTCTGCTCAAACAAGGAAATTGTGGGCTAGGCCTGGTTTTTAAGGGCAGAAGCAGGTATGGCCTTTTACTTGTGGCTTCAGGGAATTGGCTACTCTGAATGCCTCATGCAGCCCAACTGAGACCAGGGTGCTGCTCTGGGCTTGCTCTGGTGGCACTTATGCCAGGGATGACTTGCCCTCATTTCTTGATTGGGACTGGCCAGTTTCTGGCCAGCTATCATTATACTGCTCTTATAAGAAGAGGCAAAAATGCCTGTTTCTGCCTCACCTACAACCTCCAATCTCTGCTGTCTTCAGTGGAAGACTACTGGCAAAAAATTACACTTCCATTTTTTTCAGGTACAGACAGTGGTCTAAGGATGAGGCCCATTCACTTCTCGACCCTTTTTCTCAGACAGGAAGCAAGGAACTACATTGTACCCAACCTGGCAATGAGTACATGTCCACAAAAAAGATGGGTGTGTTAATAGTTTGGTCCAGGACATTGCAAAGTGTGTTTGAAAGGCTGTCCTGGAATTGCATCATTGGATCAATGGCAAAAATGTGGCAGTGCATTCGGCTGCTCACTAAATCCTGACTGAATGGATGACGTGTGTACATGCCAATCCTGTTACTTTTATGTTCCAGGACAAGCACAAGCACAAATGCAACATCTGTCCTTAGCCTCAATGAGACAGGCAGTCTGTCATGACTCCCACCAGCCTTGTCTAACACTTTTACCCAGACAGCATGCTGGCTGTGATAGAATGACCTTTGTAATTGCAGATCACTCTTCTAGACACACCAGGGAGTGCTGTTGAAAATTAGAGTAATAGGATTGTCTTCAGAGGACCATGCTGCAATGCTATTGTCTCCACAGTGAGAGAAAATAAGGGAAATCTAGATTACTTGGCTTCATTAACATCTTGAAAATTGTTGATTAACTAAGAACCTGTGACAATCTGAGAATTCTAGGAATTTTACATACAACTTCAATTCTCACAAACAATTTTGTTGATTAACCCACATGCTTTAACTTTAAGCACCAGTTGAATGCATTAGTGACAAAGGATTTTTTTGTTGTTGAAATTTTGTGTCTTAGGCCATATGAGCCAAATCATTTCCAAATTCTATCAAGTAAGCACAACTCAATCATTCAAATCTGTTTGGTGCTACTACCAGCAAGTATCCTAGCTCCCATACTTCAGCCTGTGGCTTCAGATATTCCAAAATCCATTGCAGGCATCCTGCATGCAAGCCCCAAGCCTAAAAGACTTGGGCTAGGGGCAGACCTTACACATAAACCAGTTTAAGTGATCAGAAACTGATTTAAATCCATAACAGAACAGATGTTCAGTGCACATAAACCAGTATGAAAATGGCTGAAACTGGTTTGAGGTAAACCTGGTTGAATGTAGTATCAGACTTAACTGATTTGGGTCAAACCGGTTTATCTAATGTCTGTCTCATACCCCTTGCTGGTTTAACTTAAACCAGAGTCCCCCAACATCCTAGCTGCTTGGCAGCACCTGGGGCAGGGCTGTCTGCTCCAGAGCAGGGTTGGCCCCACCCCCCTGCCTGGCTTCCCTCTGCTCCACTCCCCCGCCCTGCTCAAGCAGGGATTTCCTCCCTCTCGTCTCCCACAGCACGGATGTTAGCTAGTATGTAGAATACTAGCTAATGCTGACAGGTGTCTGTGTAAGGCAGATGGAGACAAAGGCAGACAGGACACTGTCTGGTTAGGGCTTTTTGGAGCTAATCAACAGCTCAGCTGGTAATGTCCCTCTATTCCTTCCTTGGAAAAAGTTGTTTAAGAAGAGCTTGAACTAATGAGAGAGGATTTTGTTTTCTTGATGGGGTGCTAAATTCTGTGTTATCAACTCCCTGCTGGCTCCCTTGCTGGTCAGAAGCAGCATGGGGGGGGGGGAGGGGGAACCCCCTCCCTAACCAGAGCATCCTGCCAGGGCCTGGCCACCCCCCCCTCCCCCCCAGATCAGGACCTTGGAAGGGAAAGGATGGCTACTCTAGCACCCCCCGGCTTCTAGCCTGAGCCACTGCAGGCATGTGCCTGCATTTTCTCAGTCCAGAGGAGATGTCTGTGCAGTTACAAACCAGTTCAGCCTAGCCACATTAGACTAACCTGCAAAGATTGAAGCACTTCATGCTCAGGCTTTTTTAATGTCTGCCGCTAGCCTTGGAGTTCAGATGCTCCCTATTCTCACTTGCCCCTAGCCAAAAGGTCAAAGGAGCAAGCTAGAGGGAAAACCCAAAAGCAATCCCACATCATGATAAATTGTGTAGCCAAGATTCTCGCATTTGGAGGCATTTGTGACAAAGGATCTGATCCAACAAATGTATATGAGCAGGTATAATGTCACAAGCTGTTCTCTTGGCGTCAGTGCAGTTCTGTATTGCAGTAAACACATCACTCATGGTAAGCAATCACTAGGAAGCGTTTGCAGAATTGGAATCTTTTCGGTCAGCTCCCAAGATCACTGGCTGGAAGTGGGATGTCAGTTGCATCACTTGCTTTTTGACAGCTCTGCATTGAATTCTGAACTACACTTGTGGCTCTTCACCTCCATCTCTCCAAATTAGTCAAAAAGGGGATGTCTACATTACAGGAGTGGAATGCTCAGTCAAGCCACAAGGGAAATAAGTCCTGCTCACCCTGAGGGTCCCTCCTTGTTCAAGACATGCATTTCTCATGTGCCAAAGAACACCAGTTTGGAGAAACCCCAGGGCATTCCTACAGCCTTATTTCAGGGGTTAATGGGCACATGGGACAAGAGTGGGTGGATCGGGCTTATTTCCTCAGCAGTAAAATTGAGCTCATTGCTGCTGCTGTGTAGATATACCTAAAAGCTAGTGAGAACAGCAATTCACTGCACACTGCAAATCAACAGACTCAGTATTTACCCTTTAAAATAATTAAATTGGCCCTCCATACAAGATCTCAATATAAAACTGTTGCAATTGAATAGGGAGGAATATATGTGTGGGTGGGTGGGTGGGTATATTCTACACGCATATTCCTAAACAGTGAGGGCCAGATCCATGGATGGGGTAAATCCTCAGAATACAATACCAATTTACACCCAGTGAGGATCTAATCACATGCTGTGATTTGTTTCTTAGTTTAATGAAACTCTTGCTGATGAGAAGGAAACTGTCAATACAGCTATTTGACAAAACCTATGCAACTAGCATGTTCAAATGATGGATATAGGATTCATCACATAGGTACACAAGAGCTCTGGCTAGCTCTTAAGTGTGAGCAAAGTAAATGACGTACTCTCATCTCAAGAGAAGTATTTATACAAGGCTTTAATGTCCTGTTGCTTCTGCCCCAGACTGACAGTTAAGTTCGCAAAAGAGGTTGGCTGCTCTTCAGGCACTTCAAAAGTGGCCACGTTGTCAACAGCTTCACCTCCAGGCCCTAATTGGTATCATTGCCCTCAATTACAGTGTGTGGGGCTCCTTGGAAAATCTGGTCCTGTTTTATGTAACTTAAAGGTAAACCCCATCTTCATATGTGGAAACACTAGTCAGTAGAGACAAGTTTTGAGGGATTACTGATTTTGAATGAATCTAAAATAGGCCCCCTGACCTGAAATTCCTTATGCCCAACCTTCAGATGTGGGGAGCAGCTGCAGCTCCTATTTGAAGTCAATAGGAGTTGAAGTATTTAGTAGGGCTGTGTAAAGCTTTTGTTCCCAATTCCATTTGGTAGAGATTTGGCCCAATTCAGCGGCTGAATCTTCGAATCTGAATCAAATCAGAGGACCCTTTAATCTCTCTGAATCAAACTGAAACCCTCTGAATCGATTCGGACGTATTTGGACAGATTCAGCGATTTGGATATAGATACAGCTTTAAATGTTTTTTCTACATAGCTCTAGGTAGCAGGCAGCTCGTGATTGCTGCATTGCTGGAGCTCATGGAGTGTCCCACAGAAGCGTGGGGTTGCCAAATGGCATGTCTGCCTTCTGAGTGAGAAAGGGTACACTCCTTGGAAATAAGTCACACACTCATATGCTTCTGTCCACGACCAGGCTTGCAAACCTGTGAAACAGATGGCTTATGTGGCCCCACGTGTGTGACTCAGCACTATACTTGAGCCCTCCCAAGTCAGTTGACAAGGCTTATTTCTCTGCATCATGCCCTATCACACACCCGACAGGGCCAAGTGGGTTACATGTGTTTGACCTGGAATCTCCAGGTCTGTGGCCTTGCCACCCGAGTCTCATGTGATCATATTATAAAAGATCTTACTGTATATACCTTGCATATGTAAAGAAAGAACTAAACTTATTTGAGAAGCTCTGAGCTTCCTCATTTTGTGGGTTTAAAAGAATCCATCTTAAACGCTTCATTACACATGTTGCATAATATTGTCATTGTTTGCCTGTAGTTTCCCTTTCAATCAGTGGACCTTTTCAAATCCAGTAAAGAACTATTATGCCTTTTCATGGCATATTATGCAGTTGGTCCCTACTGCTCCTCCCACAGAAGCCAGTGGCAAAAATCCCATAATCAAGCCCTTAAAGTCTAACAGCAACTACAACAGTATTTGTCTCATATTCCAAAGTTTTATTCTTCATGCAGCATGTTCCTGATTTGCACAAACATCCTTTTGATTTTTGCTAAAAGCCCAAAAGTCAAGCTTAAAGAGTAGGAACTGGGGGCTGTATTTCCAAAGATATTTAGCTAGCTAAAATGCACAGTTAAGTACCTAGCTCACTTCGGTGCTTTTAAAAATCCCACTGGGGACCTCTTTGCATCTTTACGTGCCTAAATATTTTTGCAGACCTGGATTCTACAAGGTACTGAGTACTTACAGTTCCCACTGACTTCAGTGAGAATTGTGGGGGATTTAACACCCTGGAAGAATAGGCTGCCTGGAATACAGCTGTTATGCATATGTCAGAGTAACACATCCACTGAAAATACAGGGACATAAGTACCCCAAGGATGGATCCACCTATCTAATTCAGTTCCTCTTTCTGGCAATAGTGAATGTAGGAAGCTACAGGAGAAAAGATACTCCTCCACCTCCCTGTAATAAACGTATCCAATGCTATTTGCTTGGGGTGGGGTGATGAAATGGAAGAAAATCAATAGATGCCATAGACCTTGAGGGCTGGTTGCCCTTAAGCCACGCCACATTCTACACTTGAAATGCTTTCCCAGCATAGCTATACCACTGTATCCTGTCAGCAAAGAACACCTAGTGTAGACACAGCTTTTATCAGCCAAACTGTGCTTTTGCTAGTATAATACCTAGGCCACCCAAACCTTCCCAACCAATAAAAAAGCTCTACCAATAAAAGCACAGACCTGCTTCCATAAGCTACATCTACGATTGGGACATACACACAAGTTACTTTGGACTGAAAAGGCAAGTGGCAGCTTTGCAGTACTGTGAACATGCATGCTCTTACCCCCTTCTAAATAAAAGCTAAACCGTGGGAGCTTACCCCTCAGTGAAAGAGGGTTAAATTACCACTGGTTAGGATTCACTTGCCAGGGGATCTGAGGGTGCGGACAGAAGTTAGCCTGATCTGGCCCCTGAAAGCACTCTCCAGCTGTGAACAAACCGAAGTGCACAGCTGAACAGCATTTTAAAAGGGCCCAATCCCATGAAAATCTGAACCCTCATTGTATGAGGGTTAAAATGAAGACATTTCAAAACAGAGTGGCTCCAGTAATATGTGTCTGCACAGCCCCTCAGCCTTGAAGCTATTTTCAGAATGGAAGTGGGGAAAGGGAATGGAGGGACTTCGGTCTGGGGTTTTACAAGCTGATGCTGAAAAGTGGGTAGATTGAAGACCCTCCCACCTCGGGTGGGGGGGGGGGTGCTCCAGTCCACCCACCTCATCCTCCAGCGCTGGCTGGGGAACCCCTTAAAATAAGCTCCCTCTGCTCCCTTACTTCCCTCCCATTCTGAAAACAGCACCCAGGTGGGAGAGAGGAGCAGCCATCAGCTAGACTTCCCCCCTACCTGGACCCAACAGTGAATTTCTATTTGGGCATAGTTTCATAGTTAGTAGGGTCAGAAGGGACCTGAGCAGATCATCAAGTCCGACCCCCTGCCATGGCAGGAAAGAGTACTGGGGTCAAATGACCCCAGCAAGGTGATTGTCAAGCCTTGTCTTAAAGACCCCCAGGGTAGGAGCCAGCACCACTTCACTTAGAAGTTGGTTCCAGATCCTAGCTGCCCTGACAGTGAAGTAGCGCCTCCTGATGTCTAATCTGAATTTACCCTCTGCCAGCTTGTGACTGTTATTTCTAGTCACTCCTGGTAGTGCTCAGGGGAACAGGGATTCCCCCAGTGCCTGCTGATCCCCTCTGACTAGTTTGTAACAAGCCACTAGATCCCCCCTCAGCCTTCTCGTGTGGAGGCTGAACAGGTTCAGGTCCCATAGCCTGTCCTCGTAGGTCCTGCCTTCTTGCCCCGATCATGCTAGTGGCCCTCCTCTGGACCCTCTCCATGTTGTCCACATCCTTCCTGAAGTGCGGCGCCCAGAACTGGACACAGAACTCCAGCTGCGACCTGACCAGAGCCGCATAGAGGTGGAGTATCACCTCCCTGGACCTGCTTGAGATACATCTGTGGATGCATGACAAGGTGCGGTTGGCCTTCCTGACTGCATCCCCACACTGCCGGCCCACATTTATCTTGGCATCAATGATGACTCCAAGATCCTTTTCTGCCTCTGCACTATGAGAAGTGAGTTCCCCAGCCTGTAGGTATGGTGCTGGTTCTTCCTCCCCGGGTGCATCACCTTGTACTTGTCAGTGTTGAAATCCATCCTGTTCTCATCTGCCCACCCCTGTAACCTGTCTAGGTCTGAGTGTAGCCTATTCCTTCCTTCTAATGTGCCCACATCCCCCCACATCTTAGTGTCGTCAGCAAATTTGAACAGGGTGTTTTTTACCCCCTCATCCAAGTCACTGGTGAAGATGTTGAACAGTGCAGGTCCAAGGACCGAGTCCTGGGGGACCCCACTGCCCACATCCCTCCAGGTAAAAAATGACCCATCAACCACCCATCCACCCTCCAGCCAGTTGGCGACCCATTTGACTGTGGAGGTGTCGACACCACAGTTCCCCAGTTTCTTAATGAGAACAGGGTGAGAGACAGTGTCGAAGGCCTTCTGAAAGTTCAGAAAGATTATGTCCACTGCTACCTCTGTATCTAAGGATTTGGTGACCTGGTTGTAGAAGGCCACCAAGTTGGTCTGACAGGACCTGCCTCTAATGAACCTGTGTTGGCTGCCCCTAAGCATAATCTCCCCTGCTGGCCCTTCATGTACATGTGCCAGAATAATTCTATCAAAAAGCTTACCCAGGATCAAGGTAAGACTAACTGGCCTATAGTTCCCTGGGTCCTCCTTCCTCCCTTTTGAAGATGGGAACCACACTGGCCCTCTTCCAGTCCTCTGGCACCACACCAGAGCACCACAAGTGCTCGTACAGCTGTGCCAGGGGTCCCGCAATGACCTCAGCTAATTCCCTCAGCCCTCTGGGGTGGAGATCGTCCGGACCAGCTGATTTAAATATATCCAGTCCCTCCAGAAGTTCCCTGACTAGATCCTCCCTGACCCATGGCCTAGGTGTGCCTCCCCTGGGGCCTGATGGGGGCCCGGTGGAGGGGTTGATCTGGTTCCTGCTCAGGAAAATGGAGGCAAAGAAGTCATTAAATAGGTTAGCTTTGTTGTGTGGTGTGACGACCAAATTTCCTAGCATGTCTGAAGGGACCCCACATTACCCAGTACCTTCTTTTTGCCTCCTATGCTTTTAAAAAAGGACTTCTTGTTGTCCATGATCTGGGAAGCTAGTCCCAGTTCCATCTCCGCCCTGGCCTTCCTGACTTCTCCCCCGCATCTCCGAGCAACCACAGTATAATCCTCCCTGGTGTTGGCCCCTCCCTTCCATTGGGTGTACGCCTCCCTTTTAGCTGGTCCAGGGGATCGTTGTAACTCAGAATGCTTCCTGAAAAGTGGTCTCAGTTACAATGGGGTTCTCCACTTCTGTCTACACCCTCTGTGTCTGTACATGGGCAGTTACCTGTAAGCAGTTGATATACAATGAAGACCTATCTCCTTTTACCCCCCTTACAAAAGTGTCCATACTCTGCATTAAGGATTTTTGCTGGCAAAGCTATGTTGGCTTGGGATCACACCTTACACACCCCTGAGCAATTTATTTGTGTCAGGAAAAGTGTGTAATGTATAGCAGGTCCAACTTTAGTCCCAAGCCAGTCCATACACACAGTGTTACTGCGCACTAAGGTGTCTACATGTGTTTTACTGTGCAGTAACTAATCAAGCATAAATTTGATACTTGCATGATTCAGGTTTCAAATTTACACTCAAGTCAGCATAAGTCACTATGTTTACTGCACAATATGGGCATGCACATGTAGACGTGCGCCCGTACTGAGCCCATTGAGTAGCAAATCAGAAAAGGGGTTGCAGTGACAACTGGGGAGGGTGCAGGGCTAATTTGTGGCACACCTACCTAAAAAGTTTGTACCCCCTAGTGTAGACCAAGGCTTAGATTCAAGAATTACAGATACTGCTTGTGGGAAGAAAACTATCCACACCTTTTGAAAAACTCTATCAATAGTGATTCTGAGATGTCCTGCCTTGTGAATGCAAAGGCAGAATTTATTCAGTGCAGTGAAACATCTTCCTCTCAGTGAAAGATGGACCCAAACCAAAACCCCATAAATTTGAACTCCTTCTATTCTAATAGCATGCTAAACAAAGACTTGAATCCAAATTTCCCAGCTGACCTGTGTCTCTACAATGGGCCATGCCAAACCCTCAGGTCCAAATATCTCTCAGCTTAATGACTTTAACCTATCTCATTCTTTGACATGTTTCTAAATGATCTTCAGCAATCACCATCCTTCCATCCGACTTTCTCTAGAATACTCCAACACCAACATCTCCTTTTTAGACACTATAATCAGTATCCAGAATGGTAAAATATAGACCACGTTATACAAGAAACCCATAGACCAACATACATATCTGCACAGAACCAGCAATCACCTTAAACACACCAAAAAAGCTGTGATATACAGCCAAGCCCTCAGATACCACTGAATTTGCACTGAAGAGAACACCCGGGATTGCCACCTCACCAATCTTAAAAAGGCTTTCACCCAGCAAAGAAACTCCTCCAGAGAGATAGATCACACGTTTGAAAGAGCCACCTGGATACCACATAAAGAACTGCTGCAGTACAGAGGAAACCCCCCCCACAAATTGCACACCACTGGTTATGACATATCACCCCTTCTTTGAACCCACAGAAAATCCTCAAACAATTGCAACCTGTACTAGAAAGAGATCCTACTCTTAAAGAGATCTTCCCAGAGCCACCCATCCTAGCGTTCAAACAAGCACCAAACCTCACTAACCTCATCACCACAAAACTTCCTCAAGCCCAGAACACACCAAATGGATCCAGACCATGTCAAGAAATGCAAAACCTGCCAACGCATCTCCACCACCCCCACAATTACTACACCTCACAACACAGCCATCAGCTTTCTGGATCTTACAGCTGCACCTCCAGAAATGTAATATATCTCACCCAGTGCACCAAATGCCCTGATGGAAAATACGTAGGAGAGACCAAACACCAACTGTGCACCAGCATGAATGCACACCAGAAATCTATCAGACAGAAATACCCAATTACCTGTGGGGGCACGTTTCTCACAAGAAAACCACTCTCTCTCCAATCTCTCAGTCCTCAACCTCAAAGGAAACTTACAAAACACTTCCCAGAGACGAGCCTATGAACTGCACTTCATCAACCTCCTGGATACTAAAAATCAGGGACTAAATATAGACATTGGATTTATGACACATTATAACCTGCCTGATATCTGACTCCCCAGGTATCTCTCCACTATTCATCCCCCTTCTCTCTTCCTCACCCCCCTACCCAGCCTGTCTCTCACCCATTGACTTCTCAATCTACATTTTCACTGACTGCCTGTCTTGTATGCAGCCCAGCCCAGCCTCTGGCTTCTTTACTTTTCATTCCACCCAGGAAGAGCACACACCAACTGCAGAAACTTCCTTAGCCTGATGAAGGGTCTTTGAACCCAAAAGCTTGCTTAATAATTGTTTTCCAACTATTTCAGCTGGTCTAATAAAAGATATCAGATTCACCCAAAGAACTTTGTCTGCCTGTACCTTAATGCGTTCTGGTGTCCTTGCTTTCATTTTATGAGGCAGAGAGAGGAAGAGGATTGATCATTTTCCACTGTGGCCTTCATTGTCTTGAATAATTTAACCATGACACTTCCAAAACTTTCTCCCTTCTAGGCCACGTAACCCTGTTTTTGTTTTTTTTTCCCAAGTACCTTGTCATTTTTCAAGACTATGAACCAATCCTACACTTCACCCTCAAACCATCATCTGTGTAGTCCTTCTAGGACCCCTTTCCAGTTGGAAAAACCAGAACTGAATAAAGCCTCTAAAAGACAGCAGATACATCACAGATACAGTATGACAGGTATGGTTGTTATGTCACTGTAATATTGGTGTAGAAACACAGATTGTTGCCATGGCAAAAAAGAGCAAAGCTCCACTCATGCCAGTATTCTGTCAGGAACAGGAGCTAGCAACCGATGTATATAAGATATAAAAATATTTTTAAATGGACAATGTTCGAGTCATTTGTCCATAAAGCTATCCTCTTTCTTACAAGAGAGAGAGGTAAAGCATAGAGATGAAATGATCTTAAAAGCATTTATCTAACATTTAGCCATTCCTGACGCTTTTAATACCCAAGCTATGTTCTTGACTACAACAGTAGGCAATGACCATGCTAAATTCAGAACACATGATCTTCATTATCTCCCAAGGTTTTCCCTGTAGCAATGGAGTATCAATGTATTTGGTCTGGATTACTCTGGATCCCTTTTCAAAGCCCTTTTCTTGCATTTTTTTAAACTTCATTAATTGCTGGGGAGGGGAATAGCAAATTTTTTGGCAAATAGTTGCCTGTGAACACAGGAGACTGGACTTAATGGGGCATGAAACTCTTTCCAGCACTATGGTCTGAAGGGCTTGTTTACACCACAGTAGTAAAGTGTCACAGCCAAGAGGAGGCCAGTCATACCCTGTCCACAGCTGAACAACCCATGCCTAATCTAAAAGTATGCTGATGAGGCTGCCACGGTTTACCCCAGTGCCCATTTTGATCATACTAGAGACTGAGGGCTCAAAAACAGACACTCCTGAGGGTCCTCACTAGTGAGCTTTTGGGTTTGAAGTGTATCCAAGGGTGTGGGTGGGCTGAGGTGTAGCAACCTCATTCAGTACCTGTCTAGGGCAGCAGGGATAGGGGGTGTATGCAGACCACTGTAGATGGGCATGAGAGAGTGGAAGGGAAGTCTTACTTGCCCTGTTTCTCTCCACATTGAATGTGGCAGCTACTGCTGCCACTGCCACTGCTGTAGCAGTGTGGGCTCCAGAGGCAGCAGCCCCATGGCACTAGTTCCCTAAGAGTTGTGCCTGGTGCCCTGTTGTTTCCTCCCGCTCCCTCTACCAAATATGCTACAGGGTGCAAGGCTATACCAGCTGTGGCAAAGACTCCTATTCTACTCGCACCAGTCTACTCACCCACAATCCCCCAGCTACACTATATCTGAGCAGTGCTGGGCTGCCCTTGAGATGGCAAAGAGTCTTTGGTGCCCCCCAAAGTCAATGTTCAGGGCCAATGTCCTGCTCACCCTACCCTGGTTACGCTGCTGTAGGTGAGCACGGGCAAAGGCTGCTTGGCCCCATCCTGACTGAGCACTGATCTGTGCTGCCACATAAAAAGGATGGGAAGAATGAGTCTCAGAGGGAATCACTGGGTTGGAAGTTGCTCCACGGGCTCTGGGTGGTAGGGTAGGAATGTAGGAACAGAAAGGGCCTTGAAGGAGCTTCTCCAAGTTCATAAGAAAAAATAAAGTGTCCTTCCTGCTCTCCTTTCTCACTCACTGCTGCCTCCCCTCTCAGCCCACTTTCTTGAGATGGGGACCAAGTGGTCTTGCTTGCCCTGTAAGCTTTCCTCATGGCTTGCTAGCCTGAAAGGTACTGTACAGCTTGCCTGGAGAGATAGGAAACTTTGGGCAAAAGTGTCTGGGCAAAGCATAAGTTCACAGCAGAGCTGCAAGAGGAGCAGTGAAGCAAGCATTCCCTGGACACAGGGAGGGCCTGCTGACAGATGCAGACAAGCACACTTCGTTCCAGGCTCCCCTAATGATCCTCATAATCCCCTCTGAACAGTCTTGCATCCTTCCATAAGGTTAATCTGGACTTCCTCATGTGCACATAACAAAAATTATAGTCCCCTGCTACAGTGGCTGTGCCCCGAACTGTTTCCCCAGGTCCCAGCTTTGTGTTGTCTGGGTCATATATTCCAGTAAGGCACACTGTGGAAATGGCCTTTCCTCACTCCCTTTCTTCAGAAGTTTATCTTCCAGATGTATCCCGAGCCCAGCATTGTTTTGGGGTCCTGAATTTCTGATCAATCATGGACAGGTTTAATGTTAATCAATTCCCAGCTCTGTTTATCAGACACTTGCCTGTGGGACACCAAATGCCAGTACAGTGCTTTTTGGGACCATGGAATTCATCACTGCTGGATTTGGTTAGTCATTTGTATTTGTGAGACTTCCAGCACAGGATTGGGTGGGTGGATGTAGGTTTGAAGAGGATGCAGCAGCTGGTCTCATGTTAATGCTTGGCTCACCATTAAATTGCAATGCTATTATGCTATCCCTTGGCTGACCCTATTTATCACTGTCACATTTCAGGGTGCCATTACATTCCCTGTCATTTTTTCAGTCTATCAATCACCTGTGTGGCAGCAACCTAGGTAAGTGAAAGGCTCCACATTCACTTATGGCAACTTTCCTGAAAACCAAGCCCCTCTTAGGCAAGCCTGTCCAATAGGGCAAGTGGGCCACTCCACAGTAGCCAGCATGAGCAGGCCTGAAGGGCAGCAGATATGAATCTCACTCTTTAGTGGGAGTTTCCTATCCCTAAGAAATGTCCAATCCATGGGGGCTGTGTCTGTGACACTATTGGGCTCTGAGAAGTGGTCCGTTAGCTGAAACTGGAGTTCTGTTGTTCAGTCCCCAGCTTTGGGTGTCCTTATATAAACATTTCAAGCCAGGCCTGCCTGTCCCACTCTGCGTAGTGTCCACATACGTGTGAATCAAATGACACCCATGGTCACAACAATAGTAAATGCCAGTGCTAAACCGAGAGCAAACACAGTCTTACTTGTTTCTCAAGTTTTCATCACTCTGTGACACAAGTAGCACGATCTTCCCTGGTGCTGTGAGCTGGCCATGCATTTATCAGCACATCGGTGTTCTGTCAGTCAGCAAGTCATGTGTCACCACTGGTGCATCATGCATTCTTCTGTTTCACTCCAGGCTTTGGGCATCTCTACATGACACAGTTCCAGAGACTGTAGGAATCATAAGCAGTAATGGCCAATGTGGGGGGTGGGGGGAGAGAGTGGTAGTACTTCCTAGCAGATCGTGACTATCTTGGTAAAATCAGAAGCTTTAAAACACATGGAAAATTAATCAATAGATGTCCAACGCCCACCTTAGTGAACTTGATGGCTTTTAGGGTTTCTACTTATTTTGACATTTTCTTTTAGACTCTTTTGGCACATGATCCCCAAATCATCCCTCTCCCACCCTCAGTCACATTAACATCCCACTCCCTATGACATGTTTCCAACTCACCCCATCTCACCCCAGCAACAATCCTCTCTCACCACCATGAGACATATCCTCCTCCCCAAAAGACCCCTTGACCTTAAAACACACATTCTCACACCGACACATCCTCCCTGCTGACACTCCCTTTCTGCTCAGGGACATGTCTCCTCAAAACCCTCTCTGCCCCTTCCACTCATGACATACCCCTTGTTTCCCAACTTCCAATGACAGATCCACCAGCATACTCCCCACTAAAATTGCCTTTCCTGCCTTTATGCCACCAAGTTATCCCTCCCCTCTTCCATAATGGCAACAGCCTTGAGAAAGGTGTACTGGCTTAGTGGAATTCAAATTCTTGCCATCATGAACTCTTAATAGGTTTTTCACTTAAGGCAAAGGGCATTTAGAGGGATATGGTAAGTAGCTTAAGGCACAAAAATGTGACCTGCCTTCTAACTGCTATTATCTTTCATAGAACATCCTATAGGTCTGATATATCTGGAGATGTGGTAGAAACTGATAAGTACAAACCCATTCTGAACCCAGAGGTGAGAGACAATGCAGCCAATGCGTCAAAGGAGAGATGCAGACAGCAAGAGCATAATATCCCAAATAGGAAGATGTGAGACAAATTTCCTCCAGCTATCAGGAATCCTAAAAGAGGAGCCCTCATCAAAAAGCAAGGAGGCAAAACAGTGCCTGACATTAGGAGCCAAGAGAGAGATGGCAAAGATGGTATCATGCTATGTGGCAGCCTACCCCCACCTTAGGAGTGGGTGCTAGTGGTAAACAGACAGACAGACATCAAGCCCCAAACACAGTGGGTAACCCTGCCCCTGAATGGCCTGTACACTATGATGTTTTTATAGATACCAGCCTATTGCTGAACAATCATACACACACCCTTTTGCTTACTGTCACATATATACCAACATGCTTTTACCTATACACATACGCACTTGGTCCCTGTGGAGACAGTGTGACCTTAACAGTGGGTGCATCTACACAAGACACTGACTGTACAATAGCCTGATACTACTGCATCACTTGGCAAAAACTGTGGTGAGACTGTGCAGTAGCATCATAAAAAAGATGTTCATCAGAGCTACTGCACAGTAACTTGGGTTACTGTGCATTTATTTAATACTTGTTTATACAATTTGTTTATACAAGTACTAAATAAATGTGCAGTGGCCATTGTGCAGTAGTGTCTTGTGTAGAAGCAACCAGTGTTTTGTAGAGGCAGCTATCCAGCCAGTAGAGGGTGTTTTCAGTTAACTTCTCTGCCAGATTGACACAACAAAAGTATTGGGAGTGAGAATTGCTGGTTTCAAGCTTGTGGCGCAAACAATGGGGAGTATAAATCCCACAGAAATGGGTTACTGTGAATAAGCACTTAGGACAGGATTTTCAAAGGACCTGAAAGGAGCTAAGCACCCAATTCCTGCTGAAATACAACAGGATTTGGGCTGCAAACTCTAATGGCCTCCTTTGAATAGTCCAGCCTTAATTGGGATGACTCAGGAACCTGATCCTGTAGAATCAGAAAAAGCTCCACTGTCAACATACCGTTTCTTCAGATTAGGAAGTGCTTTGGCTACTCTGCCTTGGATCTGTTCCAGCTCAGTCTTTACTTGATGCTGTAAACCAGCTCTCATCAGCATTTTGTGTGTCATATTTGCCTTCCCACTTCCAGATGTCACCAGCCTCCACTGACTCTGTATGTTTCTTCAAGTCATATCAGCACATTGCATTGAAAAAACAAGGATTGATCATCATTCGATCTGTGCATCTCTGTATTCTGCCCACATCACTCTTGGAGCTGAATATTTTCTGAAGTTTTTACCATTGAAATAACCTCCGTTCTACTACTTCCCCTGCATCTGGAAGAAATTTCTTGTTCTGATTACAAGATGCAGGTGCTTTGTTTCAGATTTGTTTTTCTTTAGTTGAGAGATAATTATGGAGAGTAAGCTCAGTAGATGGGCTGAGCTTTGCATGTAGGGTCTGTCCACCCAGCACAATGCAGATGGTTCTGGGCGAGCTCTATCAAATAGGAACCAGAATAAGTCTAGCCATGCTAATGCAACACTCAGCCAGAGCTACCATACTCTGACTCTCAGCAGAGCTAAGTAGCCCAGGTACAAAATTGCTCTAACATGCCTTGACTACTTTAGGAACTTGAGCCTAGCCAGTCACAGCTAGCTTGTGCATCTCTGCATGGCACAGATTTGGAAAGCAGACAGCTCTTTACTCCTAAATGCAGCAATGTCCATGGGGTCAGTCTTGTTCCTTGAGAAAGTACTTACCATATTGAAAGTTATGTCTCCTGTACTTACAGGGATCCCCCTAATGGCCAGCAATTTCATTCCTCCAGTAGAATGGAGAATAGTTTTGTCATCTCATGACAACGGAGTTCTTATTGATGGTCATGGTTATAAGGGTGTAGTGATTTCTCAGGCATCCAATGCCAACCTCAGGAAGGCTTATGAACAGTAAGATGGTGTATAGAAACTAAGTAATGTCCCTTTAAATCATATGGAAATTGTCTAATGCATTGTGTATGCACACATACGTGGTTTCCCTTGGCTGAAGCTAGAAGAATTTACTAAAGCAACCCTGCATTTATTTAGCCAGGCTTTATATGTCCATATGTAGCTAGTAAACATGCTTGATTGGGACCTGACTAGGTTTATAGGTCTACTTACAGGGGTATGTGTTGTGTCAGGAGTAATATGTGTTAGGGGAAAGATCCTGAATGTTACTTGCTGGTTAAAGGAGAACCACTACAAAGAACAGGTGCGTGAAGGGCAATTCACCACTTATTTCATGCAAGCTACATAATACAGCTGAAGGGAGAGCTGGAGTTTGGTCTAGTTCATCAGCAGCTGAACTGCCAACACAGTTCTGAGGGAGGAATTGTTACTGATGGTGACATAAGAGGAAGAAAGAGCACAGCTGGAGTAGGCACTGCCACATGGAGTCAGCCATGCCACAGTTCAGGGGAAAAAAATCAGGTTTTGGCTATAATAGAACACATCTGACCTGGAGTCCTAGACAGAAACTACACATGGGACTCCATAATTCCATTTTTACAGGATCCTTTTTTCCATTTCTTCCACCAGTTACACCCATGCAAGCTGACTGACTCCAGAGGTATAACTATTAAGGGTGGCCTTCTATTCTTTTCTGGTTATCTAGGTATCCAGATTTCCTTGTCTGCATGGCATTTTTGGTTGTCTAAGTCACCAAAAAGCTACCTACAAGCAGGCAAGCATTCTGAACTATGTATGACAACATAGTCATGCAGACTAAGTGTGTGCATTAACAGCTAAGACATTAACAGCCCATCCCTTGTGGATACATTGTAGCCTTAGATATCCAGAAATGGAGCCAACCCAATCCATGACTACTGGATTTGGCCTCAGAAAAATGACATGCCCTTTTTACCCCCATAGCTCAGTGGCTAAGGCATTCCCCTAAGATGCTGGAGGTCTCAAGTTCTAGGGCTCACCCACCCACAGGGAATGTAAACCTCTTTTTTTCTTTCCAGCACAACCCTCCAACCACCATGCAACAGTTCAGCTATTCCCCAGTCTGTTCTCCAGCATTCCTTTTGAAGCTAAGCTAACATAGTCATTAGAAGAAAAATGTATGGTGGGCAGTACATGGGAGAAGTTTCTGTCACTCTGGGGACAAGTTCCTAGGTTAGAACCCAAGACCTCTTCCTGCCAGGCCAGCAGCCACCGCATTGAGTTGCACAACCTCTGACTTGCTCCCTTCCTCCTGGCCCCACACATCTCCCTCTCAAGCTGCCCAGGAGACCAGCTTCAAAAGCAGAACTAGAGAAGGGACTTAATAATGGCTGACCTGTGGTGTGGTGGTTCAAGTACTACGCTGGCAAAGTCAGACACTCAACCTCCCTCTGAATAAAGGGGCCTAGAACCCAGCTGTCAGGTGAAAAAGATGGAAGATATGCTCTCTCCCTCATTTTGTGTCACCAAAACGTATGACAAGTCTCAGTGAGTATATTACTATCCACATATGTTGGGCCACACAGGAACAGGTTGCCAGCCTGTGCATAGGTAGCATTTTGGAAATTTAGACAATTATATAGATCAATGTTGTCCAATTTCGAAGCTCTTGGGGGGCACATGCCCCAGAGGCTGCACCAGTGGGGGCTTTACACCATGCAGGTAACACTGGGCCACACTTCCCACTCGTGCTCCATGCACCTGTGTTGGCAGCCCTGCCATGGCTGCATCAGGATCCCTCCACTGCTGTACCACCCAGGTGAGTTGATACGATTATCCCCACCCTACTGCAACATGTACCACTGCAGGCACTCCCACCCCTACTGACACCATCTCCACCACCCTACTGTACAGTTCCAATTTCCCCAATCCCCAGCCCATGTGGCCCAGATTTACCCTTAGTTTCCTGTGCTACTGCACTGCACCATCCCCTGAGATGAGGGCAAGAAGCAGCTGCTGGAGGGAGGGAAGAGGAGCCTGGAGACTCCAGCTACAGCCAGGTGAGGGTCCAAGGGATACAATTTAATCCCTCCCAGGCTATATGCAGCCTGCAGGCTGCCATTTAGACATTTCTGATATAGATTTCAAAATCTTGTCATCTAGGGCAGTGGTTTTCAACCTGTGGTCCAAAAACTATGTCTACAGGGTCTGCGAAAGATGACTACGATCAATCCAAAGTATGTGAATACCCACACTTACAATTCAAAGAGGTCCACATCTCCATCTGAAATTTTTTAGGGGACTGCAGATGAAAAAGGTTGATAGCCACTGACCTAGGCATTCGGAAAAGAGCAGAATGCAATTTGCAACAGAACTTCAACAGTGTCCCTTAATATAAAGAAGTCAAGGGTTCAGGTTTGGTTCAGAGAAGTATCCAAACTTGAATGTCTATGTCATGGGTTTTCAACCTTTTTCGGTTTGTGTACCCTCGGTGGCCAGTCGAGAAAGAAGTCCCCCCCCCGGCTGCCAGTCGATTTTGAAATCTCATGAAAACTGGTTGTCAGGACTTTCTGCTTTCCAGCAAACTAGAAATGCTCCAACAGCAGCTTTTCACTACGTACTCTGCTATAACTTTTCTTCTTTAAAAAGGTCCCAAAAAAGGCTATTTGGAGACTTCTTAGTATCAGACAATTGCTTCTTGGAACAACAACTAAGAGAAGAGGTTATTCTTGACTGATTTCCTGAGCAACATACAGCTGTTATATCAGGAAGTAAATGTGGTGAACCACTAGCAAAAAGAAGTCACAGCTTAAATCATTTTGATCACCTTATGGCATGCATTTGTGTGGAAGTGGGGCTGATGATTTGTATTCATGCAAAAAGGTACAAATGTTTTCAACAAAACTTGATATTTTACCTAATTTGGGTCTCAGTACAAATCTAAATTATAAAAGACTCACCAAAGGCTCCCAGTTTTTCAGGCAAATGCAGGCCAGGTTTGGAACCTTATCACTCAAGCTACTATCATCCAAATCAAAGAAAATTAGGGTTGGAAGGGAACTCAGGAAGTCATTTAAGCGAAACCCCTGCTCAAAGCAGGACCATCCCCAACCAGATCATCCTAACCAAGGCTTTATCTAGCCAGGTCTTAAAAACCTCCAAGGATGGAGAATCCACCATCTCTCTGGGTAACCCGTCCTAGTGCTTTACTACCCTCCTAGTGAGAAAGTTTTCCCTAATATCTAACCTAAACCTCCTTTGCTACAACTTGAGACCAACATAGGGCCCAACATGCGATTCAGACCCCAAATAAGGGACATAAATAATTCATTCAGGAAATTTTAAATGTCACAGGCTTCCTTCCATTTATTTAAGCCTCTCTCTGACCTCATTCTCATGCTTTTTTTATTCATGATATAAATATTTTTAAATGATAAAAAGGAAGGGAATCGCAGATCACTGAAGAATACATGACACTTTGGGATTCAAATGAGTGGTGTCCCTCCAGCAAGTGCAACTTAACAGGTATATTTGGAACATGAGCACATGAAAAGAAAACAACAGATTAATCTGCTGTTTCCTTTTCTCTAAAGCAAAACTAAGAGGACACTGAGATTAGAAAGCAGCAAAGTTGTATGACAGAATGAAGTATTTTAAAACCATGTATAATTATCCCTCAAAACCAAACAGAAGAGCCATTAGAAAACTTAAAAATGGGAAAGCACTTGGAGAGGATAACAATGCTGGAAAGACACCTAAAGCAAGGAGCAACACAGTCCTCCATACATCCATTGTGCTTTCAAGCAGAACATGGAATGAAGGAAAGAACCAAATCCAGTGGAAAAGAAATTTTACAATGAAGTAGCCAAAGAAGAGTGGCCTCATCTACTGGTAGAATTGGAGATGATTAGGTTTACTCTCAGTACCTGGGAAAATCATCTACATCATCATCCTACAGCATATCAAAAACTAAATAGATTTCTAACTCCAGGAAAACTTAGCACTTTTTAGATCATTAAAACCATGCACAGGCCCAAGTGTGTCTCAGATATTTTTAGACTGTAGTGTTGGCATGACAAGTGTCTTTTGTGATTAACTTCATAACTTTTCAGAAAGCTTTTGATAGTATACACAGAGGCAGTCTTTGGAAAATTACAACATATAAAGAAAAGCAGCAAAAATAAGCTAACTCAAAGATCTATATGATAATTGCAGAAATATACTCAGAGATTCCAGATGCAGGAATACAAGGCACTGTCCTAGCTAGGACAGATACCCCTCATTCATAGTGGGTGAAGATACCTAGTCGTCTTCTCCGTTTGGATTGAGAGCATCTCCATTATATTCCAACTGTTGAGACCATCTCCAATATATTCCAACTGATTAATATACTAGGTCAGGATATGTGTTAGTTCTACCAATAGACTAGATTTGTGAATCTATCCACTTTAAATGAAAAGACTTTTTCATTTCTGTTTTACTCATTCTCTTTTTGTAAGGAAGTTAATGGTAAAAACTCACAAGACAGTGATGCACTTGTAGCCTCTCCTTTGCATCTGGCAGCTTTTGACATCTGACAGCTTGAATGACCAGGTATCCATTTACAGCTGGGTCAACTGGAGATTCCTAGATTGTAAGGGGCTGGAATGGACCTTGCAAGATCATCAGTTCCAGCCCCCTTGCACTAGGTAGGAAAAACAACTGGGTTCAAGTGACCCTGGTTAGGTGACCACCCAGTCTTCTCTTGAAGATTTCCAGGATAGGTGATTGCACCACCTCTGGAGGGAGTTTATTTCACAGTCTAGACACCCTGACTGTGAAGATTTTCCTAGTGTTAAGACTGAAATGGTCTTCCAGGAGTTTGTGGCCATTACTCCTGGTTTTCCCCAGGGGTGCCTTGGTGAACAGTTGTTTGTTGAGCCCTTGATGTACTCCCCCGATATAGCGCTAAGCTGCTACCAAGTCCACTCTCAACCTTCTCTTTTAAGCTGAAGAGACCCAAGTCCCTCAGCCTTTCCTCGTATGGCTTGCCACGCAAGTCTCTGATCATA
>NW_017728943.1:19235763-19236811 GCF_001723895.1 Crocodylus porosus
CCGATATAGCGCTAAGCTGCTACCAAGTCCACTCTCAGTGTTCTCTTTTTCAGGCTGAAGAGTCCCAGGTCCCTCAGCCTTTCCTCATATGGCTTGCCACGCAAGTCTCTGATCATATGGGTGGCTCTTCTGTGGACTCTCCCAAGCTTTTCCACATCCTTGCTGAAGTGTGGCACCCAGAACTGGATGCAGTACTCCAGCTGAGGCCTCACCAGTGCTGAGTAAAGTGGAAGAATCATTTCCTTGGTTTTGCTTGAGATGTATCAGTTGATGCATGCCAAACTATTGTTTGCCCTGCTGGCTACAGCATTGCACAGATACCTCATGTTCATATTATGGTCTATTATTACCACTAGGTCCCTTTCAGTCCTGATGCTAGTCAGCTTGGCACCACCAAGCCAATAAGTATGTTAGGGATTGTTTATCTCCAGATGGAGCACTTTACACTAGGTCTGTGCAAAGCAGCTAGTATTAGCTTTGGATTCAGCCAATTCAGGGCACAGTAATTTGATTTGAATCACTGTCCCAAATCGATTTGGCCAAATCTGATTCAGAGATTCAGCTGCTGCTGAATTGGCCAAATCTCTGAATCAGAAAGGCCTCATTCCCCAACCTGCTCTCCTAGCCCTGTCCATGGCTTCATTGCCTGGCCCCAGCAACCTGGCTCTTAAAAAAAAAAAGCTCCACACTCACTGGCTCCCTCCCAGGTGGTGGTGGGGGTGATCACCGCTGCCTCCGCTGCACCAAGCTGTGTGGGGGGCTCTGCCACAAGCTCCCATCCCCCACCTGCTCTCCCAGCCTCTCCCCATGGCTGCCCTGCCTGGCCCCAGCTCCCGGTTCTTTAAAAAAAAAAAATCCCCAAACTCACTGGCTGCTGTCAAATTGGAGGGTGATCCCTGCTGCCCCCCACAACACCATGCTGTGTGGGAACCTCTGACATGAGCCCTGAGAAGCCCCAACAGCCACTGCAGCAGCTGGTGAGTGCAGGCTTTTTTCTTTTTTTTTTTTAAGAACTGGGAGTTGGGGTTGGGTGGGGCAGCCATGTGGG
>NW_017728943.1:19236822-19239436 GCF_001723895.1 Crocodylus porosus
CCCTGGAATCTTCCACTGCTCCCTCCTCCTCCAGGGCTGCCAGGGCCTCATATCTGTTCTCCAGATGGACAGGAGGAACTGGTGCCGCAACATGGTTAATAGCCCTGGCGCGGGAGACCGTCTGCCACTCAGCAGTGGAGGGCTTCAAATCAATTCAGACCTTTTTGTGTCCTGATTCAATTCAGATTTGGATATTCGACCACTGAATCGGGCCAAATCTCCTCTAAATTGAATCGGCATCCAAAGCTTTGCACAGCCCTACTTTACACTTCTCAGTGTTAAACTTCATCTGGCTCTGATTTGGCCAACTTGCCAGCCTGCCTAGGCCACCTATATCTGCAGCCTATTTTCAAGTATGACCACGCTCCCCCATAACTTGGTGTTGTCCAAGAACTTGGCCAGTGAGCTCTTCACCTCCACACCCAAATCATTGATAAAGATATTGAAAAGCACTGGACCAAGAATGGGCCTCTGAGGGACACAACTGGCCACTGCTTGCCAGGACAGCACAGATCTGGTCATTAGAACTCTCTGGGTCCGACTCTGCAACCAGTAGGGCTTTGCAATATGACTGTGTTTTGATTTGGTTTCATATTCAGCCATTTCAGGACAGTGATTCATTTTGGTGTTTCAGATCACCGTCCTGTTTTGTTTCGGCCAATTCTGTTTTGAACAAGCTGCAAGGGAAGCTTTGCACAGCCCTACCCAGCCAGGTACAGCTTGGGGCCAGAGGCTGCAGGGCCCCAGCAGGGAGCAGGACAGGGCCGTGGGTGGCTCGTCTGCTGAAGGGGGAGGGCCACTGCCCTCTGTGCAAGTGAAGATACCCCCACGCGGATCTCTGAACCCTGTTACGCTGGGTTTCCTTCTGTTCCCTGCCATGCGACTTGGCTCTGCAGGGAGCAGAGATCCATGTCAGGGTCTCCTCTCCACCACTGCCTATCCCACGCAGCCCCACTTCACCAGGGCAGCACGGGGCAGGCAGCAGCAGCAGCAGCAAGGAGACCCCTGGCACGAATCTCTGCTCCCTGAGGAGCCGAGTCTTACAGCAGGGCAGCAGCATAAAGCTGTTTCCCTGCAAGCCCGGCTCCAAAACTCTGAAAATTTCAAAAACAATTCTGAAAATGTTTCAGATGCCTCATTCCATTTCATAGATGTTTCTGAGCTTTCTGTTTTGATTTGGATTCAGTGTTTTGGGCCCTGAAACAGCCAGAAACAGCTATTGAAATTTTGCACAGCCCTAGCATCCAGCTTCCTACCCCCTAACTTCTTATTGTCCTTGATTTCTGCTGCTAGTTTAAATTTAGTCACTGCCTTAGCCTTTCTAATCTGTATGGGCCGTTGTTCTATAGTCCTCCTTGGGGTCTGTCCCAAGCATCAATTGTTTGTAAGCCTTTTTCTTCTTTTTCAAGAGGACCATGATATCTCTATTAAGCCAAGAGGGCTTACCAGTCCTCCTGCTACCTTTCCTCTGCATGGGAATGACTTCTTTTGTGCTTCGAGGATTATGCCCATATCATCTCCTTAGGTCAAGACCAAGTCTAAGAGAGTGTTACCTCTGGTTGGCCCGTGCACTTCCTGAGTCAGGTAGAGCTCTTTGATACAGGTCAGGAATCAATGTGACTGATTTGACTCAGCTGAGTGTTCGTCCCAAGAGATGTCTGGGTAATTGAAGTCACCCATGACAACCATGTCCTGTGCATGTACGGCCTCTGCCTGTTCTCAAGAGAACTCCAAACTGAGCTCATCCCCCCAGTTTGGTGGTCTGTAGTATACACCTAAAGTTAGGTCTCGCTCACTGCACCACCCCTTTCCCCCTGCAGTTTGACCCAGAGGATTTCAAGCTGTTTTTCTTTGGAGCCAATATCAGCCTCCAAGGAGGTGTAAAGCTCCCCCACATAGAGAGCTACACATCCACCTTTCTTCCTTACCCGGTCCCTTCTGTGCAGGGTGTAGCCCTCTATGGCTATGTTCCAATCATGTCAGGAGTCCCACCAGGTTTCCTTAATCCCTACTAGATCATATTGCCCACTGGACAGTAGGAGGGCTAGCTCCTCCTGCTTGTTCCCCATGCTTCTGGTCTTAGTGTACAGGCACCTGAGTCCTCCAATTAAGACCTTTGATTTCCTGTCATGCTGAGGGAGAACCATTCCCTCAGCTCTTGCAAGAGTGGTTCTCCTAGTGTCCAACTTTGGAGCTTTCTTGTGTGCCAGCCCCTGTGCATGCTCCAGTCAGTGTTTCCCCATCTCCTGGCACTCTTAATTAAAAGCCCTATCTAGAAGATTGGCCATTCTGGCTGAGAACAGGGACCTACCCTGCTTCGTGAGGTGAATGCCATCCCTTTCCAGGAGTCCTCTCTCCCTGAAGTGTGAGCTGTGGTTGAAGAAACTGAAGCCCTCTCAGTAGCACCACTACTGGAGTCATTGGTATTTCATAGATTTTATAGACATTAGGGCTCGAAGGGACCTCAGAAGATCATTGAGTCCAGTTCCCCACCCAAAGGGCAGGAAGTCATCTGGGGTCATAGGATCCCAGCAAGATAAGCATCCAATTTTCTCTTGAAGGTGTTCACTGTAGGTGCTTGAACCACCTCCGATGGCAGGCTATTCCAGACCTT
>NW_017728943.1:19240381-19258264 GCF_001723895.1 Crocodylus porosus
GCTGGCTATCCCTCAGGATGTTGGCATTGGCCAGTCCATTAAGGATGGCCTCTTTAATAAACTTTTCTAAGACCTTCCCCAGGATAGAGGTCAGGCTGATGGACCTATAGTTTGCTGGATCTATTTTCCTCCATTTCTTGAAGATAGGCACCACATTGGCCTTCTTCCAGTCTTCAGGCATTACACCAGAATGCCAGGAGTTCTCAAAGATCTGTGCAAGAGGCTGGGCTATGATGCTTGCCAGCTCCTTGTGTACCTTGGGGTGTAGATTGGTTCACTTCTTCAATGCATCCTTCCCTCCTAGGTCTGTGGCCTGCAACCAGAAGCACAGAGGAAAAAGACTACATGCACTTCCAACCCCTTAAGCCCAGCCCCGCAAACCCTGTAGTCACTCATGACCTGGTCCAGATTATTCCTGGCCATGTCATTCATGCCTACGTGGATGACGAGCATGGGGTAGTGGTCAGAGGTAGGTCTGTGCAAGTTGGCAGTGATCCAATCCGGCTTCAGATCCAGCTGCTTCAGATGGCAGGGATCCAATCCGGAGCTCCGGACCAGGTTTCCACGACGATTCAGCTGAAGTGGCTCCGAAGTTTCGGAGCTGCCTTGGAGATCCGGACACAGGGTATAATGGGGGAATCAACGAAATATCTATAACTTTGTTGGTTTTTGTCCAATTTGGATTAAACTTGCAGGGATGGTAGCCTCTGCTGAGAGCTAGAAACCTGCCAAGTTTCAAGAAGATCTATAAGTGTGGGGGTTTTGGGGGAACTGTACCCCAAATTCTTGAAAGCAAAACTCTTTTCACGTCTGTGTGTTACACCACAGGGGTGGGGGGGGCAGTCAAAACTTCAGAGGTGGTATTTCTTACTGAGGCCACAAAGCCTGCCAAGTTTCAAGAAGATGTCTATGAAAGCTCTGTGCTTTGATGGTGGCATCTTCAAAACGAGTATAAGGATAACTACCTTCCTCATAGGGGTGAAGTGAAATGTAATATAGTAATAGGATGGGCAGCATTTAGATGAGGCAGAAGGACATGGAGAAAGGGAACTGAGTAGGTATGGGAAAGCACAGCAACATTGGGGCTAATCGGGAGCAGCCCTGTGACTTATGTGCTCTGGGGTTCTACGCTTGGTTCTACTACTAACCTATCCTGTGACATCAGGCAAGTCACTTTACAGCGGACAAGCAAAACTCGTGACATGGGTGACGCTGTGTGTGTTAAGGCACAGCGGGGTGACAGCTACAGGGATGGTAGCCCCTGCTGAGGCCAAGAAGCCTGCCAGCTGTCGAGGAGATCGGTGCAGGGGGGTTCTGGGGCCCTGCACCCCTAGCCGCTGACAGACAAAACTCGTGACATGGGTGCTTGTGGGAACTGCTTCAGGAGGCCAAATGAGGCCAGCGCTTCAACCTGGACATACTGCTTCGGACCCCAAAGCATCCGAAGCTTCTCTGGATCTGAAGCTCTGTCTGAAGCCTTGCACAGCCCTAGTCAGAGGGCCAGACAAGGCTAGGGATCCTCTCCACAACATCCCAGATGGACTATGGGGCCCAGACAGCAGATGGGTCCCTCAGTGCCCTGCAGGAGGGAGTCTCCCATTACCACTATGCCGCATCTCCTCTTGGGTATGGCAGTTCGCTCACTACCTATCTCCTCCTCTGGTGTCTCCATCAGAGCCTCCTCATGTGTGGTGAGTGGAGCACACCTCTTGTGCAATGCCAGGGGAGGGGCAGCCCTAGCCCTGCATGTCCTGTAGTTTGAGATGACCATCTTTCAGGTAGCTCTGGGCGGGTCTTGTTGGCCACCTTCTCCTATATTTTCTTCTTCATTCTTCAGGAGAAGAGCCTGACTGTAGTAATTATCAACCTCCTGCTTGTGGGCCCTGATGGCATGAAATCTGCCTACCAGGGCCTATAACTCAGTCACCTGGGACTTCAGGGACCTCACTATGGAGCATACAACAGAGGTGGGGGTGGCTTTACTCTCATTCCCAGTTGCTGGCAGCCGTGCCAGGCAGCCCCTGTAGCCCAGTGCCAGGGGTTTGTCTGGGTGGAGGTCAGAATCATGGGTTCTGCCTAGGTGGGGGCACAAGGGAAGGGAGCACCAGCTGAAGATGAGGCAGAAAGCCACAGGGTACAATGCATCCCCACCATTGGATGGTAATAGGTTATGCTACTACCCACAAACTGGCCTAGGAACTGTCTACAAACTGCTTTCCCTGTTTGCAGTCCCTGCTCACAGGCTCCCTGGTTGCCTGGGGAGTCTCCTTGTATACCATCCTGGGCCTCTGCTGACTCAGCCTCTTTGTTAGGGCTTCAGGCCCAGGCAGCAATCACACAGCAGTCAGCAATCCCACAACAGTCAGCAATCAACAGTCACTCAGCAGTCAGCAATCACTCCCAGCTTCTCAGAGCACATGACCCAAACACGCATAGCCCACCAAACAAACGCTCAGCAAAAGCAAAGGTACAGGCAGCTGGATCACTTACCTTTCCTGGGCAGGATCTGGTGCCTGGCTTCTCATCTCCTTCTCTCCTCCTTCCTCCTCTTGCCTCCTGCTGGAGGCAAGAAGAAGAAGGCCAAGAGATGACCTGGGACATGATTCTAGAGGAGGACTTTTACTCACAACTCCAGAATTGTATCAAGAAACCGTAAGTGCTCAGCTACTGCACTCCATACACAACATATGGTAGCTTAATAGAAATGAATAAAGGGCTATAGGTCCTCCTGTAATGAAATATAATACTTGCAATCACACTTGCCAAAATAAAAGTCATTACTTGCTCTCAGTAGTCCTCCTCCTATAGGCAATAAACTGATCACCAGGTGATCTCGCACAATTGACTGTATAAGAAGTCTTTACATCTCTCTCTAAAATATATGGCATTGGCCAGTACTGCAGGCTGGCCTGTAGACTAACTGGATTCGTATAGCAATTCCTGTGCTCTTATGGAACATATATGCGCAAGTCCAAAAAACAATAAGGACAAACATTACTTGAGGTGTGGGGTTTTTTTCCTGCCCAAAAGTGATAAAAGCTGTGAGTGTATATTGGAATCCACGATATTGTGCCCAGCTGCAGATTTATGCATTGGAATTAAACAGAATTACAGAAATATACCATTATAACCATTAGTGGTATTAGTTTGCCAGCTGGCCATAGCTGAATCCAGAAAGGACACACCTCCAAGTAGAGAAACATCATCACTCAAAGCTACGAAGCAAAATAATCAAAAAAGCTCTGTTGCCACAGTTGTGTAGGAGCTGTGGTCCATTCCAGTAGGGGAGAAAAACTTTTTCCCATATTAAAGGCATCACCTTTTCTCAAGGCAATCTAAATTGATCAGCTCTGAATTAAACTGCATGGCAGTTTGTAAGAGCAGATCATTGTCCTCATGTTTTCTGCTGTTTTGTGTGTTCTTTTTACATATGCTGGACATTCCTTTGAATCCTTCTCTTAAAAAATAAATTTTTATATTTAAAGTTGAGGGCTTTCCTTTCCCCTCTAACACCAGTTTTACACTATGGCTTCCTGTAGATGTGTGGGGATGCTGCTCTGATGCACTGTAATTACAGCATGTGGAAGGAGACTTGATTAATCGAGTCTGCTGGAGTATGGCAATTAGGGTGCTCCAGCAGCCTCTGCATCTCATGTATTCAGCATCCCTGTGCTTCAAAATGGTGGCAGGGGTGCTTCAACTAATGGTCATCGAATGGGCTTTAGTTAAAATGCCCCTACTGCCATTTTGAAGTGTGGGGTGCTGAATACATGAGATGCTGGGGTGCTTAAATTAGAGCCCCTCTACCCCCAGAGCATGTGTAAAGATGCCCTGTAATTCTACTGACTTCGATGGCACTGACATAGCTCACATTCAGGGCCATAATATTTTTTTCCACTTGTAAACTAATTGATGTTCAAAGTCTACTCCCCTTGACAAATCAGAAATGACTGGTGTAGTTACTTTATAGTGAAAAATGTAGCCTGGCCCCTTCCAAAAAGTCTCTTAAGAGGTAAGAAATAGGATGTATGAATTCCAGGCAGTGAAGAAGGAAAGCAACTATGGGTTGTCACAGAGAAAATGGAGGATGTAGTAGGGACACATTGAATGTAATGACTCTAAGGTGAGGAGTCAACTAACCTGTGTCAAGTGCTAATTCTAAGCCATTACCTCTAAATGTGAATAGTTGAGGGACACTTAATTACTGCTTTATTAGCAGGGATCCTGGTTTTCTCTGTCTAAAAATCACAAATTCTCTAATTTTAAAAACAAAAATATGTGATTAAAATGAAACACCACTATATATATATATATGTCTCAACTGACTACAATGTTTTACTGATATAGTTACACTTTTAAAGCAATTTGGAAGTCTACCGGTGCCTCAATCATTATAATAAAATAAATTCTAAGTACCTATAAGTTTTCATATTTGATTTTGAGGTTTTTATCATAGAAAATCAGAGCTCTCCCTGCCCCTTTGCTCCCAGGATGTAGGTCCAGGCCCCTCCATCCCAAACCATAGCCCCCTGGCCTTGCTGGTGCCCTTCACTCACCCCCCACCCACAGGCCCCACCCCTGCCAGTGCCCCTTGCTCCCCATATGCAGCCTCCCCACTCCCCCACCTCTGCTGGAGGGGGCCCCTGGCTGCCAAGGACCTTTATTCATTTCTATTAAGCTACTATATGTTGTGTATGGAGTGCAGTAGCTAAGCACTTATGATTTCTTGATACAATTCTGGAGTTGTGAGTAAAAGTCCTCCTCTAGAATCATGTCCCAGGTCATCTCTTGGCCTTCTTCCTCTTGCCTCTGTGCCAACATGGTGAGGTGCCCCCTGCCCACCTGATAGCAAATAGGGGCACAACTCTGTGCTGCCACCCCCACTGCTGCTGGAAGGGCAGTGGATGCCTCACCATGGCAGCACCACGGCAACAGCACCAAGCTTCCCCACCTCACTCTGCCCTGCTGTGTGGGGTCCTGTCCACTGAGCTGCGGAAAATTCCATGTTTTTTCTTGGTTAAAAGGGAAAGTCCACATTTTAAAGGAAAAGTCCACAACCCAGATCCCTGCTTATTAATACAACCTTGGCTGTAATATAAACATATGTCAAAATCACATTTCTATCAAATATTACCCTTTCCTTTATATGCTTATGACAAGGTATTTAGCCAAATTCACAGATTTCACTGAAATCTGACAGGCCATGCTGTGAGCACTTCTGCTATGGTGGCAAACTTCTGACCTGTAGGCTGTCAACCATACACCTTAGTGTCCGTGCCACTCCAGCCCCCCATCAAATATTGAAATACATATATACATGAAAATGACACAACTGAACACAGATTCACCCTCATTACAAAGAGAAGCCAAGCAGTACAGTAGTAAATCTAATTTAGAAGAATATCCCTGCATGCCACATGGTGAATCCCAAAGGTGAATCCATGATACTATCCCTGTGCCTACATTTCCTGTGAAGATTTTAGGTTCTTGCAGGCAGGGAGCATCTGACCCATATGAAATCTTTCAGTACAACAGGGATCTAACAGGTGGTATCTCCAGGTGCTACCATCATACAAGCGAGCACAAGGCTAGGGACAGAAGCGACACATAAACTGATATAAGTGATCAGAAACTGGTTCAAATCTGTAAACATAAACACAGTGTACACATAAACTACTTTCAAAATGACTAAAACTGGTTTAAGATAAGCCTGGATGGATGTAGTATCAGACTTAACTGCCTCTTACAGGGTGGGCCAGTTAGCTTTGGCCAAAGCTGTCTGCTGCAGCCAAGCCAGAAGGCATATTCTAGTGCCCCCCAGTTTCTGGCTTGGACCACTGTAGGCATGTGGCTACATTTCCCAGAATCAAAAGTGAATGTCTGTTCACTTGCTTATTGGTTCAATCTACGCAGATTAGACTAACCTGTGAAGATTGAGTCGATTCAACTTCGGGTTTTTTTTGAATGTCTGTACTTAACCTAAGAGTTAAGTCAACATTTACAGAACTGCTTTATAAAATAGAAAGTGGTTCTTTTTATTAGCCTGCCAGAGTCTGACTTTACATCTGTTCTAATTATAGTCGGGGGCATGTGTGTGCTATTAAGCAGTAACTGCACCCTGTTGGCCGCATTCTATTGGAGCCTGAAACAGTTCTCTCCTGCAAATTGCAGTGCTTTGGAAGCCTCCTGGAGGAAAGGTGCAATATACATGTAAAGTCTTAATAAGAGAGGTGGATGCAAATCTTACAAAAATGACTCCCAAGGTGACTCTGCATTTTATGTCCTATGAATCAGAGCTTCCCTAACTTCTGCAACTATCATATGGGAAATGGCTGCCCTGCTGCATTCTGCCCCCAATATCTGTTTTTTTCCAGAAATGTTTGGCTGCGGCATTCAGCATTCAGGGCATAATTCTTAGCAGAGTGAGAGAAGACCATCTGCATTCCTAATTTTGGCTGTCTACAAGCTTTGGTAGCCTCTAGCTCCAGCAGCAGAAATAACAATTAAGGACTCTGGGCATGTCACAAGGAAAACTGAGTGAGAGCCTGTAGGGTCTTGATAAATGTGATACAGCTGAAGCAATATGCATGAATCATAGGACAGCTGGCATCCAATGGAATAAATCCCCCACAGAACTATGAAAGCTAAGGTTGGTGGACTATATACCCACTGACACAAATCCTAAAAGCCAAGCAATATGCTGCAAAGTCATTTCAGCCTCTGCACATCAGTTTCCCTCCTCAGACCCTTCCCTTCTACCACTCACTGCCTGCCTCTTCTCCCTGTTATCCTGACCAACCAATGGAAACCCTGACCCCAGGCCCTGTTTATGGGTTACATGCACAGCTATTTTCCAGAGCATAAGTGTTTTCAATAGAAGTTTATTTTAAAGGGCACATCCCCCACCCCCCCAAAAAAAACTTTCCTAGAAAATATTTAGTTACAGGATATGGGATTCATAGTTTCATAGTTGGTAGGGTCGGAAGGGACCTAAGCAGATCATCAAGTCCAACCCCCAAAATGAAACCAAAACTCACTGTTTCTTTTCAACCCCTTTTCCCCCACCCTACTCCTCCCACACCTTTTTAAAATTAAAAAAAAGTGGAAGAGAAAGAGAGGGAACCCAAACCCTGTAACTTAATCTGCAAAGTGCTACCAAACATAAGCCTTAAGGAAATGAGTTCAATATACATCTGCTCTAACTAGCTTATGTTCCTAGCACCTTCCTTAGCTTAGACAAAACCTAAGGTAAAGATTGTGGGATGGAAATTTCCCAGATTTAAGTACATATCAGTGCTGATAGCCCTAACCATTAGTGTTGTCAATATATTGAATACCTACCTGCAGAGCCATGGAAACAACAGGGTCCTTGGTGAGCTGTATTCTTCCCCTGTAACCTACTATAGGGAATGCCATGCTCCCCATCCTACACAGCCCTATCCCCTTCCCTCACCTCAGCCAAAGCTCAGCTTGTTTTTAAATATTGACATATATTTTGACATTTTAAAATTAAACTGGAAAAAATGTACTAAAAATAGTATACCTCTCTGGGTTTACAATCTGTTTGTTAGGGGAGACAGGAGTCCAACAGGGAACAGGGAAATGAGGGAGTAGGTGGGGAGCATTGTGTGAGGTGGTAAACACTGCTCTACAGCCCACTTTTCTCATCCCAGGTCGGTGTAATAGGATGAGAAAGAAGTAAAGGGGACAAAGGAGAAAGAAGGCCAGGGTGGAGAAAGAGAGGGATGGGCACATGTGTGGTATGGATTAGAGTGGGTAACTACAGTTTATCAACCCACAGTGCATCTACCTAGTGTGTCAGAATAGATATGGATATGCTGAGCTTGTCTAAGCCTCCCCATGGCACTGGTGCCCTGGCTTCTGGAAACACTTGACAGCATCTCTGTCAGGAACCAAAGGTAGTACTAGAAGGGTGGAATCACTAAGAAGTCATGGAGGGGACAGGGTAGGGAGAGGGAGGAGTGGAGAGAAAAAGAGATGTAATGGGCTCATAAAAGATAGCTGAGGAACCATCTACATCCTCCCTATGCCTGTGAGAAGACATGACTGTGTCATAGGTGTTCCCCACTCAATAGACCTGCTTAGGTCACTCTACTTCCTCAGAACACATGAAGTTCAGAGGAGAAGCTGCCTCTGAAGCTGGTAACAGGTCACCCTCCTCCTCCTGAGTCATCTGCAGCAGTCAGCCTCTCTCTTCTGACTAGTCCACCAAGGCAGGAGGTATAATGTAGCAAGGAAGCAACTCCTCCCTATTCAGCTCAGATGCAACTGTCCCTAGACAGAGGGCAATGATAAGATGCATATTTTGACAAACTGGAGGGCTCTCAAAGGACAAACATATACTCCGAGAAGGCAAAGAGGGACTTGCGCCAAATGATTAAAAGGGTTGAATTTGTCTAGCTTAGCTAAGCAACTACTTGGAAGAATGAGCCGAGCCGAGCCTTGTGACATTAGGAGACTATGGCTTTTAGAGGAAAGGGCACTGGAATGGCTCTTGGGAGACCAGGGTTCAACTGCTAGATGACTACTTCACTGAACAATTAGGGGCCCATGCCTCCTCCTCTGTAGCTCATTTCTTCCTTCTGTAAAATGGGGATAATTATTGTGCTTTGAGATCTATGGATGATAGATACTAACCATTATAAACATGACTGGAAGCAGCAGGGAGAAGAATAACTGTGTGGTGCTTGGGACCCTAATGGGGAGAAATAAGATAAGGTAAATAATGGAGACATTTTGGCAGAAGTGGAAGAAAAGCCTACTGACAAGAAATACATATTCCAAAGGGACGTGAGAGAAACTCCACTGTTTAGGAAGTTTAAAAATAAACTGATTATTGCTGTAAGGATCATGCTGTGGGAAATGATTTAGCAATGTCAGAAACATGGGCTTGCTGCTTTAATAGTCCATTCCATCTCTAGCTTTGGTATTCTAGGTATACAGAAACTTTTACCTTGAAGGGTCCTGTCAACACCGCAGCAATTAAGTGGAAAACAGAGAGTGGAAGAAGAGGGATTGTGGTAGAGAAGTCAACAGCATTATGGTTATAAGCAGAGTGACTTCTGGAGTGAAAGTGAAAAGACTTGATCATAACACTGTGCCAACTTTAAAAGGAAAGATTGTGCATAATAAAGGAGTTCTGTGAAGAAATTAAGTGATTGCAGTACTACAAGGTAAGGGCACTGGTCCAGGACTGGTTCAAGGGGAAGAATGCCACCCACCAAATCACCTGCCTTCCTTCCTGCAGCATCCTTCCTTCCCAGGCTTACAAAACTAGAAAAGACCTATCTAGTCACTCAGGGAAAAGGAAAAGCAGGGTAGCCCAGAGGAGAGGGCCTTAGGCTAGGAATCAGGAAGGACTAAGCTCCACTCCCAGCTCTACCACCAACCTGTGGTAAGACCTCAGGCAAAAGCACTTACCTGTTCTTTGACTTTCCATTTTATCTATTTAGACTGGAACATCTGTGAAACGGGGGCCCTTGTACCATAAGCACAGAACAACGGAGTCCTCATTTATGTTGGTGTTCGTAAGTGCTATTGCAATACAAAGAGTCTTCAGGCCCCCAGCTCCCTGGGACTGGTCTCTAGAATTTGCTAGTATTTGATCCCATAAAAATGGGAAATTCCTAGTGATAGGATTGCTGCCTTATCCGCAATAAAATATATGTCACTCTCCAGAAATGTACCCTAGTATTCTGCCTAAATTTTCCCTTTCCTAATTTAAACATATTATTCGGTCCCAATCCCATTATTCTCCTCATGGGCCACACTAAATCATCCCTCCCCTGCCTGAGTGCCATCACCCTTCCCACGTTTGTGAACCATTCTGCTCCTCCTTGCCTGTCACACATCCAACCCAGACACATTTAGGTCTTGTAATCATTTCTCTTAAATCATATCTCCCAGACCTCCAATCCCTTTTCTTGCTCACCTGTGAACTGTTTCCACTGCTCAGCACGCAGTGCAAAATTTGCTCATTAATATTCCAAGAGCAGCCTGACTAGATGAATTGCTCTGTAATGACTTGCTGTCAGCTCACCACTCTGAAATGTTCACCTTTTTAAAATATCATCAGATTAAATCATATTAATACAGTTCTCCTATGAGTGTCGCAGCAGGGTACATTTGCCTCTGTGCCTGCATAGGAAAGAGAGAGAAGCCCATAAGGCATTAACATGAGCTGGTACTGGGACTTCCTGGGGGTGCTGAAAACAGCTGGTATGCTTCTGCATCTCACCACTAGGCTACTACCCATAGACATCTGGAATAAAGCTAAGTGTCACTGTGCCTCCTGTGCTCAGCTATCAGTTATAGCTACACATAGGAGTACACAGAGATAGGAAGGCTAAAATAGTACCCACTTCTATAGGATGCCATTTCTCCCTCATTGAGCCAAAGAGCAAGTGTCTCTTCCCTTTCTCTGGACTCAGGCAGGGATGAATCATCTTCCATCAAGTAGGAATCAGCAGAAAGTACAGGGAAAACTTGGGTGGCATTTAACTCCACAAGTTGCTTCTATGATTGTGCAGGTATGGGGAGGGAGGTGGAGCAATAAGCAGAAGGAAAAACAACACCTGATCCTTACATGTTTGCATTAGGGGTAGGCCCAAAAGGTTCAACTCAGTTTGGGCCTCCAGTGTCCTAGGTGATACATACCCATAGGAAAAAATGCTAGCAACGTCTACATAGCAACTTAATAACCTTGCATCCTACCCAAAAAAAAAGAACAAATACTGGCTAACCTATTAACCTACTAAGAAGATACTGCCTAGCATTTCAGGTGCTACAAGATCTATAACAGTCTAGGTAGATTTAGTTAATTTGTACACAAACCAAAAAGGGCATCCTGCTCTACATCCTGGGTACTTTCAACAGAATCTATAACTAGCCAACCAAAGGCTAAAATGACCCTTCCATCCAGTGTTTTATTCAACCATGGTCAATGGTCAACTTCATTGTCTTTTTGGCTGCAAGCATACAGGCAATGGGATAGATATGCTGCAAGCAATGGAAGGTTCTACCCTAAAATGCCTCTCTGTTTCTAAAATACCTCCTATTGAGCAGGCAGGGCAAGATGTCCATTAAACAGGAAGAATGGGCTAGCAGTTAGATTGCAAATCTGAAACTGTGGAGTCTGAGTTTCTCTCTGTCTGACCAGTGATTTCCTGACTTGACTAAGTCCGGTAGGCCATGACTATGCTGCCTCTGTGCTCAGCCTGAGAGTCCCACAGAGAAGCATGCTCTTCCACTCATTCGTCTGCACTCTGTGCCAGCTCCAGACAGAAAACAGTTTAGTTAAGCTTAGAGCAGCCCTAAGCATGCACTAAGAGGCCCAAGCCTGAGTGCATCCCCAAAGCACTCAGCTAGGGGCACTCTAAGCAGGCCATATTGCCTAGTTTCTGGGATTTGCACATGCTGAGTGACAGGGCATAAGCAGGGCTTGCTTCCCAAAGGCAGTCCTGGGCCCAACAGAGAGCCAGTGAAAACAGGGATACTGGTACTTCCCTGCTTAAGAGGTGTTATTCATTAATGACTGCACCATGCTTACATCCCAAAGAAATAGGGCCTGTATGCATAAGACAAATTCAAGTGCCTATCCATAGGACACTTGCCCTTCTATGGAGTACAACTGAAGCAGTATTTTAGGGCAAGGTTCTGTCCCCATGTCATATAAATGCAGAGTAATCCAATCTGGATTTATCCCAAAGCAAATGGGAGCAGAACCTAACTGCTTATGAGCAGGGACACTGAGTTCTTACAGGTATCATCTGCTGTAGATCTGATCCTGCCTTCAGTTACCCTAAAGAGCTACCTCCAGGTACTGGAGAGAAACCTATTTAGTTACCTCAAGAATAGCTCCCTCAAGTCCCATGTAACTGAAATCAGGCTTTAAAAATAGAGAAAAAGTGCTAGGTGTTTGTTCTGTAACTTTATAGTAAACTCCTTTTTAGTAGATTTTCTGGCTTCAAGGGCACTGTCTCAGGTGTCAAGCATCATAGCTAACTGCTAGTGTTATGACTAGTATAATCACTATAACAGAGATCACTTATCCCTTGGTCACATCCTCTTGAGGGATCCTGTCCCATTTTACTCCTTATTACAGATTAAATTTTCAAAAGGCACAAGCACCAAAAATTTACCTTTCTAGCACAGTGGTAAAAATGTGGTCGTTTCATTGAGCTTCTGCGTGGGAACTGAAATCTCTTGAAAATCTGGCCCTAGTTTTTTTCCTTTAGAAGGGCTAAAGACTAAGTCATGGGGCCAGTCAAAATTTTTCCATGATAAATTTTGGATGGAAAATTGGATTTTTAACTTAGGCTGGCTGTTTGTGAAAAGTACCAGTCTTCCACAAAATATTTCAAGTTTTTTTCAGACTTGTATTTTTGACCAAAAACTTTCAGCTTTTTTCAACAAAGCCAAAAAACGTACATTGGGGAAAAGGGATGTATTTGGTAGCAGTGTTGGTCTGAGACAAAAGAAAGAAATGCAACTAAAACTTGGTCTAATGAAAGGTACTTCTCTGAACCAAGAGTTCTAGAGTTTTGCATTTCTTTAAGGGGAAAAAAATAATTTCCACCAGCTCTGGTGAGCACTGGAAATGAGAAAGACTACAAAGAGTCATACCCTAACAAAAGAAGTTTCTCAGTTCATCAAGCAATCTCCTTCAGATCATCTAAGTAAAGATCCATATATTTCACAAATCATTCTGGCTGTAAGAACCATATACTATGCTGTTCTGTGTGCTCCTGTACTGTGTTTCACTGACTTTTCCCTTTAAACTTATTGGTCTTCGGAGCACCACCCAATTTCCCTATTGTGGGCTAGTGGGGTTTCCCCTTTTGCTGCTATTAAATGCCTTTGGAGAACTTCTGAGAAAGGTTTTGCTGTGATGCGACATTCTGCATTTAATAAAGATTTGCACTGGTGACCCTGTCATTTCAGCAGCAGCATGTTCCAGCTCAAGGGTCCTCACAACTACAGCAAAAACTCCCTACTGACACCTTATGCAGGCTGCAACACCTTAGTAGTCATACTTCCTGTCTGTACATAGATAATTATCAGCTATTTTTATCTTGTTACCTCTTGCAAACAATTTGTTTTGTATTTATTACATCAAATCTCCTGGTCATCTCCCTCATACAAGAGACCCAAAGTCCTCAAAAGGCATCTTTTAATAGGTCCTCTATCTCTGCTATTATTTTATAAGAGGCAGGTCTACAGCAAAAGATCTCATTCATCCACACAGCCCCCTCTACCCAGGAAACAGGTCTTGCCCATGTTCAAAGATGAAGAAATTGGAGAGTAGAGAGACCAAGAGTAAGTTTAGAACATTGCTCCCTCTGTGACACATCGCCCTGCACCACAGGCGTCATTACCTGGACTGTGTCCTGGCCAGCAGAGTACTGGCTTTCTGCCACAGCATAGTGAGATCCATGAGCAAGGCAGGAGCAGGGCTCATCAGACACAGTAAAAGTGCAATAGAAACAAGGGGAAAATGTAGCTGAGTTTCAAATGCCTGAGTTCTCAGCCTATACTATCCTCTCTGCCATTATGATGGGTTGTCTTACATTCAACAAGAAAAGCAGCAGTAGTAAAAAAAAGGAAGAGGGAAAAGAGGAAGTAACCAATGTACAACCACAATCACTCAGCAGCCCTCCTGCTTAGCTAGAAAGTTGCATGTAGATTCTGGGAATACCCATTCCCCATGTCAAAGATCGCATTTATACCCTGAAGAGAAGAACCACATTATCTAGCCTGAGAACAAATGCTCTGCTTTGCCTGATGCTTAGATACCCCTTTATGAACATAACTGCAGCATTCATCTGTCTCTGTGAAACAATGCCACAGACCAAGCAAAATGGCACTCACTGACCAGTGCTGTTTGTGCTTTCTGGTGCATACAGTGCCAAAAGGCCCTGGGTTGTCTCATCCCCCGCAAAATCTAATAGTTGAGCAGATTAGCACTTGCTAATTCTCAGACTGCACTCCTCACGACACAGCATGCAGTAATGGCTCCCTGCATCCATGCATAGTTAGCCTTAAACGCCATTCAGAGAGAAAGGAGAGCTTTATTAACTGAAGTGATGCCATCCATGATCATTTCTGCATGATAATAAATTGAACATGTCCATCAATGTGGCTGCAGTTATCTCAAGTAAGAATGTAAAGATCCCTCTTATTGTAAAAGCAACATTACCATCAAGCTTGGATGACAGCAAGCTTTTTTCTATCGGCCTGGCAAATTACATGAAGTGAATTATTTGTTGGCATAGAGGGGAGAAAGTATATTTTAAGTTCTTTAGACTTTCTCTGGTAGAATCATATTCATATGTCCTGGCCAGAGATACTAGTCCACTATTTAGGATCCATGCCAGCACATTTCTAAATCACTGTATTGTTAACAGGTAGGCATCAATCACAAAAGAAGCCTCAATACATATTAGAATAATGAATTCAAACATCCTAGGCTTTACATTAGAAAGACTCCCTTTGCATGCAAGGTGTGTAATACTGCTGATCACAGTAATAATGTGACAGGCTTTCTGATTCCATCAAACACATGCATAGACCCCATGATAGGCCACATTTCAAACTAATCCCTAACCCTACACAGTCTCCAAGTTTCAGTGTTTCCAGATCAGGGGTGGTTCTCAAGAGGATATGTATTCCCAGCTGAGGATAAATATCTTAGACAATGATGCACACAAGTACAGTGGTGCTAGAGGCCACAGACATGCCTCAAACAGAATTTAAGAAATTAACCTACAGGTGAGATGCAGGGAGTGGAGTAGTGTAGAAGTGTTTGAATTCCCCCAGTGAGCCTCATTATCTGAATGGGTTAACAAAACTGCATAAGGCACCTATCTCCTCCTCAAGGCTCTCCTGACAATTAATTAAAACATGATCAATACACTAGGAGATAAACAAAAAAGGAGTATCAGTTGTCCCACAAAAACAAGTAATATCTGACCCAGTCATCCTGTGCGGTATAAATAAAGAGAAATAGCTCAGCTTTCCATAATCCCTCCCTCCAGCTGCACTTCTCTCCCACAAAGAAGAGTTCAACTATTCACTCATCTATCTATCGCTGAAATTTTGAAAGTCCCTGCTTAGTTTCTCAAATTAGTGAATGCAAAAATCAACAAAACAGCAAGTTAGACAGATGACAGTTGCCATTGCATTCATACTCAAAATGCATACCACTGGGACAGAAAGGAAATGCCTAGATAATTGCTCACTACTATGAGAAATTGCTGATCCAATGGTATCTTAGCTACCAACCTGCCAGATTTCTGTATTAGATGGTCCTGAATATTTTGCAAGTCCTGGCACTGTTTTGCTATGTCCTGGGCCACAGGAAACAGTCTGGCCCTGAGGTCTGAAGGGAGAAGAGCTCCTGTGACCATAAGATGCTGAAGGGAGATCCATAGGCAAACAAAGGGTAAAGTTTTCTGTCGTACAGAGACCCAAAGTATGGCTGAAGTATTTTGATTGAGACCAGTTTGTTTTATGTTGGCCATAAGTCATGAATGTGGCTGTAGGGGAGAAGGGAGATCATGGCAGATGCTGAGGGAAAGCACCAGGTGTCTCATTAATTGGCTTAGAGCAGGGGTGGGCAAAATACTGCCCGTGGGCTGAGTCTGGCAAGCCAATTGATTGTATATGGCCTGTGGCTGCTCCCACAGTGCTCCATATGCAGCCAAGCCCTGCCCACTCCCTCCTGGGGCACCCACACCATGCTTCTGCCTGCACCTACCCCATGCCCATCAATGGTACTACCCTGGCTCTGGCCCCAGCCTTGGCCAATGTGCACAGCTTCTTAGTAGGGCTGCTCCTCCAGCTTTCTAGTAGTAGCTGCTGCTCCAGCTGCCTGGGTACTGCTCAGCTTTCCCCACCTCCAATGGCTCCTCCTCTTCTTCCTGCCCTTTCTGCACCATTCCTGGCAGGAGGGGCAAGCTTCAGCCAAGTGGCTCCTGCCCCAGTATGCAGGTTTCCAGCTCCCAGCTGCTTTCTACCCACTCTGTCCACCCAGTGCAATAAGCAGCAACTTGTGGGTGGCTGAGTGGGTGGAAGGAAGCTGGTAGCTGGACCAGGGCAGGGGGGAAGGGCTGGTGCTTCCTTCTGTGGCAGTAGTGGACTACCCCCCAGGCAACACCCACCTGTAGGCACCTAGGTTGGGCAGTCCAAGGGGGAACTACAGCCATGGAGGGAAGTGCAGCGGGTCAGTAAGGGGCACTCCTGCATTGAACCACCCACCTCACTGCACCCAACCACCTTCCAGGCTCCGAGTGCCTCCCTAGGGGTGCCTTGAGTCCAGCTGACCCCCTTCCTGGAGCACACTCGCTAGCCTGGAGGTAATGTAAGCTGCCACTACCCCAAGAAGGGACTCTCTTGGCCCTGTGTCCCTGGGGAAACACAGGCCTAATAGTCCTGCAGGTACTCAACCCAGCACAGGCACTTGGAGCGCTTCCCGAAATCGGGGGCCAAAAAGGAAAGTCTCCCTTAGTCCGCAGACCTAAGGGGCCTCCTAGGCATAATTTAGACCCACCCCTCAATAAGTCTCCCACACCGGTCACAAAGGGGAACTTTACTGATTACAGGGGTAGGGTGAAGATAGGGTACAAGATAGAACAATATTATAGAAATCCCATAGAGCAAAACAGTCTGGCTGAGGTAGCCTTTTGATCATGCATCTGAGTTACTGCCAGCTATATATCTAACCAGATCTCGAGTAGCTTACTCACAAGCATCATCCAGAGGCTGTTGGAGATTCCCTCTGGAGGCAGGCCATTCCTAGCTCATGAGTTAGTGGAGAGAGAGCCAGCTTCAGATGGTAAAGCTCCTCTCTAAGTCTGAGTCCCCCACATGGCTGCTGCCCCCTCCTCCTGGCCAGTCTTAACTTATATAGCCCCTGTGACCTCGTTCACCTGGTCCAATGGAGGCCAGCACCTGTTGGCTGTCGGCCAACCAATTTGAAATACATCACTAGTTGCCGGGCAGACTCTAGCTCACCAGGTAGAAGCCCCTCACCCAGGTATGTGATACCAGTCACGTAGGCAGAGGGAACAGGTTTCCCCCATCCCTCAGGAATGTATCCATTCTCAGGTTACAGGATGTACCTAAAGAGATAGGGTAAAGGTGCGTCTCCTCTGCTGGGCCCATCCTAATCACATTGTCACAGCACAGAGATTTTGGGGAGAAACAAAGGTGGCTTCCTGCCGCAGGAAGCACCTGCCCCTATGCAACTCAGGCAGGCTCCAGGGAGAGGAAAAATATTAGGTGTAACACTTTTCCTGGGGGGAGCCTGCTTTCCTGGGCAGCTTGGCAGAGCTGTGGAGTAGTGTGGAGGCTGGTGCTTTTCTCTGTGGCTTTAGGGACAGCAAATTAAAACTCTTTGGAGGAGTTTTAGTTTGCTGTGCCCCAAGTCATTTAAGGCACATTACACTGCTGAATTTCCTACAGCAGCTGGAATTAATGCGCAATACACTGCCGATGCATGCAAACACCAACACCATTAAAGCGGTGCAAAAGCATTTAGCCAGTTTCAACATGTCATGCACACATGCCTGGACCATGCAAACTTGTTGAGCTGCTCAAGATTGGACTCTATGTGGCAATGGCTTTGCTGGCAACGCATGTATATTCCATTCTTATGTTTCTATAAACACCCCCACCCACATAACCAAACAGATACAGATATGCAGGGCAAATTGGCCCATCCCCTGCCCACTCCCAGCCCCAGCAATGGCTATCCTACTGCACCAGCTCGAGGCACTTTGAAAAAAAAAAAGCCCTGATTCAGTGGGTGCTGCCAGGCAGGGGGCAACCCCTGCTGCCCCACACTATCCCAGGAGGCTCTGC
>NW_017728943.1:19258379-19277737 GCF_001723895.1 Crocodylus porosus
CATGAAGTGCTCTTCCATGAGCCCCCCAAAGCCGCGAGGTAGCTGCAGAAGCAGTGAGTCCCAGGGTTTTTCTCTCCCTTTTTTTTTTTTTCCTTAAAGGGCCAGAGCTGGGGTGGATGGGGCAGCCATGGTGGGGGAGTGGGCAGGAGGAGTGAGGAGGGGTCAGGGGGCTCATGCAGTGGGTGGCAGCAGGGATTGCCCCCTGCCTAGCAGCACCTGCTCAGTTCGGGCTTTTTTTTTTAAAGCGCTAGGAGCTGGGGCAAGAGGCAGCTCTAGTTGGACATTCTAATCCTCAACTGACATTGATTCATTTTCACCCCCTAAGTGAATCCATTTTCTATCCTCAGCTAAGCTCATATGGGATGTACATTCTCCACTGACCACTTACTAAATTTAAGCCTGAAAATACTTTTGTGGAGGATTCCCATCTTATAGTGGAAACCAAAATAGGTTGTTAACCAAAATAAAGCCACTGTCACTATGGAGGTGAGTGGACTATGTTGTAGCCTCACCTCACCAAAATTTTGTGGTTATTTTGATTATATAACACCATAAGTGTCAGCTGACCAAATGATGGGACATAAGCATTAATTTTTTGAAAAATGTAGCAGTCCTGAAAAAGCTGCCAGAATTGACTACAAGCTTCCTGTCTGTGGTCCTCAAATGTACTCGTATAGGTTTTAACACCTCTAACCTCCAGGGTGGTGTTATTTTAAGTCATCTACTTCATCTATGTAAGGAGTTAGTCCGAAGTTACACCCAAAATGGTCAGACACTCTGTAAGCTTACAATACCAAGAAGTGCTAAGAAATATTTCAGCTCCTTATCTGAATCTTATCTTGGTTGTTTCTGGCCCACTTATTACTTTCAGCCCTTTTCTACTTAACGGGGTTTTTTACACTAATCTTTCAAATGCATCTGTCTTCTTGAAGCAATGAATGCATCAATTGCTTAACTCCAGTCTCTTTTTTTATTGCTGTCTTGTTTTCCTTGCTGCAGAACAACATTGCCAATCCTTTCCCACCTCCACCACCCATACCCTATTTATTTATGCCTGAGGCTGCATCATCTTCAATTTGATCTCACTAAAGCAGGGCTGGCCAGGCCAGCGTTCTGGTAGCAAATACATTCAGTTCAGGCAGTCCTCAACTTACAAAAATGTTGCAAGTTACAACATTTTACACTTACAACGTTTCTAAATTGACACCCTGTTTCAACTTTCTGATGTCAGTTTCAACTTTATAGTGCTTGATCTAATGTGGTACCATGACAGTGAACAAGTTTGTGTCACCCATCTCCCTGGAGAACATCTGTCCAAACTTCCTTGGACATTTTCTTTAAGAAAGCAGGCAAGACTCCAGAAAAACCTGCAGCTAAGACTTCTGAGAAGACTCCAGCCAAGAACCCGTCGAAAAGTCCAACTAAGAGCCCTTCAAAAGTCCAGCAAAGTCACCTCAAAGAAGTCCTTCCAAATCCATATGATTGCTATGTACAATATAAATACATTAATGTAGCTATATTACTCATCTATAATTGATTGAGTACAAAAGTCTGGCTTATTTTTGGTGAAAACGGTATCGGGCCTTGGTTCAGGAACCAATCCTCCATTTATAACATTGTTTCCTGTAGGTAAATCAGTTCCAAGCTACAATGTTTCAACTTAAGACACCGTTTTCAGGAACAAATTGTGTCATAAGTCCGAGGACTGCCTGTACTATCAGTATTAAACCAGAACAACAGATGACAAAGCTATGCAAAGAGAATGGAGCATCTGAGAACTTACACACCCCAAAATCAGATAATTCACTGCTGAAGTTCTAAGCACAGTAACTCAACTCCACAGCCTGCCTTTATGAACAAGCAGCTCCAGTCTGTAACTGGGTGATGTAAAAATAGCATCTTATTACTCCCAAACCCTGCTCCTGGTGAGCACCAGGAACCAGCCTGCCAACTTAACTTTATGGTCAAATTCAGTTTCCAGTGCTTTCAATTCCTGTTAACTTGGGTTGGGGGATGGAGGGGAAAAGAGAGACAGGATCTATTCCTCATCAACAGCCTTATTTACCAAGTCCCAGTGAATAACTTAGCTACATATGTCAAAACCTAGCAGAAGCAGCAAAAGTGACCTTGGAGATACCACTTTTCTCCTGAAGAGCTGACACTGTTATTGGTAAGGATGCATTAGAAGCAAAGAATCTAGTCGAACTTTAAGAAGAATCTAGTTTGATTTAAGACTAAATGAAAGTATGGTTTGATCATCGTGCTCAACAAATAGTTGTGAATGGCTAAATGTCTACTTGACAGGGTATGTTCCCATTGTCTAAATGTCTACTTGGCCACATATGTTCTCTCAGGGGTCTGCCCTGAGTCTGGTATTGTTTAACATCCTTGTTCATTATTTGGATGATGGGATTCAGTGCACATTTAGCAAATTTGCAGATGACACCAAGTTGGGTGGAGTTGCAGACACTGGACGTAAGGCTAGGATCCAGAAGAGCTGGACAGACTGGAGACACAGTCTACAGTCAACCAGCTGAAATTCAACAGGGACAAATGCAAAGTCTTGCACTTGGGATGGGTTAATTGCATGCACAAACAGAGTGGGGAATGACTGGCAAGGAGTTACAGTGGAACATAAGCTGAATATGAGCCATCAGCATGCTCTTGTTGCAAAAAACAACAGCATACTAGATTGTATTAACAGGAGGGTCTCTTGCAAATCAAGGGAAGTGATTCTTCCACTCTACTCAGCATAGGTGAGGCCTCGCCTGGAATACTGTGACCAGTTTTGGGCCCCACACTTCAAGGGACAGACTGGAAAGAATCCAGCAGAGAGTAACAAAAACAATTACAAAATTAGGAAGCAAGACTTGTGAGGACAGGCTGAAATAGTGAGGGAGAACAAGAGACTGAGGAGGGATTCAATAAAAATCTTCAAGTATCTGAAGGGTTATTATAGAGAGGATGAAGATAGACTATTCTCTCTGACCATAGAGGACAAACTGGGAGGAGTGGACTCATGCTACAGTAGAGGAAATTCAGGTTGGAGATTAGAAGAAATTTTCTAATTTTCAGGGTGGTCAAGCACTGGAACAGCCTACCTTACAGAAACTGTGAAATCTCCATGCCTGGAAATTTTCAAGAGAAGGTTAAATAGATTCTTGTCTGGTTTAGTCATGGATGACCAGGGCTGGATTAACCCTTTAGTGGGCCCTGGACAAAAAAAACCTGTGGGCCCCAGGCCAGCCGAGACCCCCCTCCCTACCCTGGCACTGCTGCCCACAGGGAGCAGGGCTCAGAGCCACCGCTAGGAAGCAGCTACCACCACAGTGAGGTTGGCAGAGAGGAGAGGAAGGAAAGGGAGGTGGACGGGGCCCTTTGCACCACAGTTGCAGGGGAAAGGACTGGGGCAACCCATAGCTCAGGGTCCTAGGCATGTGCCTTATTTGTCTATGCATTAATCCAGCCCTGTGGATGAACCTGCCTCAAGCAGGGGGCTGAACTAAATGACCTTTCAATGTCCTTTCCAGCCCTATTGTCTTATGATCCCATGAACTCCGAAGAAGTTTACAGAGCTGACAGCTGGGGGGGAAAAACAGCTTCTCAGCTGCAATATATTTGATTCTGAAGTTTAGAAGCACTACAGACAGAGCACCTGTCAGGATCAACTGGGCCATGGGCAGTCATGTAAAAAGTTACCAACGGCAGGCTAAGGGTCATGCCTGGTACCTGTTGCAGTCCAAAGGCTGAGGTGGTGTCATGGTCAGAGCAGATGGAAGATCAATGCCTGGAAGTCCAAACAAGGCAAAGGAAGACACTCTGGCAGGGTGGGGATCAGGGTGGAGTAAGGTGGAGGTCCAAAAGCCCACACAGGAATGTTACTGCTGGGACAAGTCCCAGAAGAAGTAAAAGGGGTTTTATAGCCCTCATCAGGGGCTTGAGGTTCCCATAAGTTCTTCCTGGTCACTTGACTCTCCAGTAATGTCCTCATTGGAGGAACCAAGCTGGGCTGGGTGTGGTGTTCAACCAGCTGCCTGGTGGCACTGCAGGCTTTGTCTCTGCCTGCTGCCTTGGTTTGAAAGCCAGTGGATTTAACAGCACCTGTGTGCCATTTCTAGCATGAGACTGCATTTTAAAGAATACATTTAATGGCATTCAGGAAACATACATGCTTTAAAGGGTTAATGTATCCAATGACTGTTGGAAAGAGGGAAGCCCTTTTTGTGGTTGACAAATAAGATTCATATTCAACAGATTTTTTTTCCAGTGCATCAAGATTCCCAAGCAAGGAACATGTCATTGCAGCAGGCAGGAAATATACTGGGTCTTGAAGTTCTGTTGGACAAAGGCAGTGTAAAAAACCACAACCGTGCATCAGTCACCATCTTTTCTGTATGCAGGCTTTCCAGAACATATTCTGAGAGTTGGAGAGCTACCACTACAGGCAGCAAAAAGCATTCTCAACCCTTTCCAATGGCTTCCTGCCACGACTGGATCTTTGTTGGGAAAATCAGTGTGGGAATATTTCCCACCTCCAAGCTGACTGGTCCCATTGCAGCCAAAGTACTCACTGTAACTGTTCTCTTTTAGCAAGAGCCATGTTTTTCAACCTTACGTCATTAGCAAGCTTTGCCTACCAGAAATAGCCTTGGCCACCAGAAATAGCTTCTTGGCAAAACCTTTCCTTATATATCATTGTTGCAATAATTTCCACAGTATAAATCATCTTGCAGCCTGGCTCAGTTAAATCAGGTGTTTCATTAATTATCAATCATATTGAGACCTAAAGGAGGACTAGCCAATAATTGCTTCATGCTCACAAAATAATGTGCATCATCAATGACGAGGAATAGAGACTTGCCATGAATTGTACATTTCCTGATCAGTTTGCAAAGAAAATCTTTGACAGGCCTCTGCCTTTAGAAGTCCCCTCCCTGTCATATTGAATGTAATAGTTCGAATGCTTGTAATAAATACCCATTAGCCAGTTTAGAAAAAAAGGCAAGGTTCTTCTTTTTATCTAGGAACATTGTTTGTTTTTGCCTATGTGGTGAATGCCTTGATTTTGAATTTTATCTTTAGAGCCCTTGCAGCAAATGTGTTGAATGTCTTGGGTTTTGAATTTTCTCTCTAGAGGCCTTTAACAAAGTTAACCTGAAAGCGACCCTTAGGTAAACATTCCGAGAGATCGAAACCTAGGGACTTTTGGAAAGGGGTTGGCAAGAGGTCACAACAGTGGTATGGAAAATTTCCCAAAGAAGACCCAGGAAAGGAATCTGTTGGGTAAAAGATCCAAGCCCAAATTTGGGAGTAGTGACAGGGTTGGGTAGGAGGGGCCCAAGACAGCAACTCACCCAATAAAAACTGTAACCTAGAATCCCAATTTGGAGGTAACCTCACTTGCAGAACACCAAAGGAAGAATCGCAAGTGTAGGCTGGATCAGACTGATCACCTGAACCACCCTCTCCGTGAATAAGAACTCCTGTTCACGCTGAAGCCACGGAGGGCCGGGTGGGACCAAAGGAAGGGGACTTGTTCCTATCACTGCTGAGACCAAACCTAAAACCATAACTAAAGAATGAAAGTATCCTTGGGTATTTGGTTTCTCGGAATTCTAGGACTGTAAGTATATCATGAGAAATAACCTTTACTTGTAATTGTAGTTGTTTTTGTAATACTAATTCTTATAGCATTGTTTGGGAAGGAAGTGCGTTTGGAACATTGTTTCTAATATATGTAGTTATTGTGATTTTAATGTTCATGGTTTTTCTTAAAGCTAACCAGTGTTATATGCGTAGCAAGGAATTTTAAAATTAAAATTGTGTTGTATGAATCAAGTGTGCAATCATTGTGAAATCGTGCAATCAACCAAATACTCCCCCAGCCAGGCGCATCAAACGAATCAGTAAATTGTGTGGGATCTCTCTGTATTCCATAACCCACTAGAGACACTCCCCTGCCTCTCTTTCTGATATCCCAGCATTATTGCTAATGAGCCAAGACTTATCTGACCTTCAGAAAAAATATCAACTCTAAGTTAAACCACAGATACCTATACTAAATGTTCTCATTAACCACCCAAGGCAAGGCATTCAATATGCCAATAGGCCTGAAATAGCCTTCATAAAATATTAATTCACAGATCTCAGAGATACCAGAAAACTCCTCTAGAACACAGCACTGAGACAGTGGACATGATCTCTGGTGGGTCTATGGGCTAAGCCCTGGTTCAGCTTATGTTCATATATTGCATGTATGCAGCCACTGAACTGCAGTTTTTGGCACCTGTGCACAGCTTGGGATTTTTTCTGTGACAAACTGGAATTGCCATGCATGCACACCTGCTCATGGTAAAATGGAGGAGGGGATGGAGGGAGGGGGGAAGGGCCTTTCCATGCTCAGTGGACCTAAGTGGCTTTGGATGTGCAAAATTGAATTGCAAAAGTGCCAAAAACTCCAGTGACATGTGCCATTTATGTCCTCCAATTTACATGGGGCATGTTAGGGTGTTTTTGGTATCTTTGGGCAATATGCCTTATAGTTGTATGGCAGGGCTGATTGTGTAGTTCTAGGAATAGGTTAGACAAGGAACTGCACGGGATATTCTGGATTGGGATGATCCTGCCCTGAACAAGGGGCTGGATAAGGCAAACTGTGGCACCCTATTTTTCTATAATTCTGTTATCCAGATGGATAAAGCAAAACAGGATTGAGCACTGTACTGAGGGTTGGTTCACATAAAAAATCTGTCTGAAAAGAAACTTTGAAAAACACAGCACAGAAAGAAAATATGTCACTTACTCAGGATGCTGTGGATTCCTAAGTCACCAAATCAGGAAAATACCCTTCAGGGCACTCCATGCTGAAAGCTGATTTTTGTTTCTGGGTTTTGGATATAAGTGCAGGTAGATGTGAAGTAGAAATCCAGGCATAGGTGGAAGCTGGGTGACCTTAAGCAAAGCCTGTTTTCTTTATGCTAGTAAAGTTCATTGTTCAGAATTAAAAGAAAGTGACTGTTTATGGGATTCTTTACCATGGCTGCATTAAAGCTGGTGCTCCTGAGACCTGCCAGACTAGATCTGGCCACTCCTTTACCATTAGTGAGGGCCCCCCCAGGCATGCACTGAAAACTCAGCAGGCTGCATCTGTCCTTCACATACTTCCAGCTTCCCAGACTATGACAGAGCAGCCACATGGTTCTCATCTCCTATGGTACTAATGCATTCTCCTGCAGTGCTACTTCCACTCCCTCCCTCCCCCCTGGCAAAAGCATGTCAAACCATTGTTTGGGGCAATCAGACAGGACAGCAGGGCAAGGATGGGGAAATACCTACTGCAGATATAGCAAGCAATACACCAGGCCCTGCCACATGGGGTTGTGAGGAGCAGGGACCATCTTCCCAGCTGCATTCCAGGTGCTTTACATGAACTCCCGTAAGGGCAGGGGCAGGGCCAAACTTTGAGCCCTCTCAGAATCTGGCCCTTCAGTCACACTGTGCAGTAAATATCACTTGAACTCTTGCTCAGCCTTTACCTGCCTGACAATGTAAAACCAGAAAGCACCTATGCAGAAAGAAATGTCTAATCCCAGTTGCTTATTTTCACATGGACATGTCACCTTTTCCTCCAGCATCTGCTGTAGCATGCAATCATGGGAAAACCTTGGTGACTCACCCAAGGGGGCCTGGCTTCTTTGTTTGGCAAGGGTGTTTACAGTACAAGGCAGTGTAACTAGGCCTAGATTGATGCAGTGGTAAGGACTCTAGGAAGGGGAAAACCAGCAAAGGAATTAAATGGCTCAGGCTCAGGGGTGATCTGATGGCCACCTATTAGTTTATCAGGGGTGACCACCAGGATCTGGGGGAATGTTTGTTCACCAGAGCGCCCCAAGGGATTATGAGATTGAACAGTTATAAACCACTACAAGACCGCTTCAGGCTGGACATAAGGAAGAATTTCTTTACTGTCCGAGCCCCCAAGGTCTGGAACAGTCTGCCACCGGAGGTGGTTCAAGCACCTACATTGAACACCTTCAAAAGTAAACTGGATGCTTACCTTTCTGGGATCCTATGACCCCAGCTGACTTCCTGCCCCTGGGGCAGGAGGCTGGACTCGATGATCTCTCGAGGTCCCTTCCAGCCCTAATGTCTATGAAATCTATACTGTGGCTGCAAAATAGAAACACTAGTTCAGTTTTTTGCTGCTGTCACACAATACAGAGCTGAAACTGCCACAATGAAGACACAAAAACACTGATTCCTGGGTGGGATAATTTGAGAAAGGACAAGCTTTTGGCTCCTGAGCTCCCCTCTCCAATGTAATGCACAGAAAAACAAGTCTAAGCAAAGGATGTGGAAGATAAGATAGGGAACCATAAGCAGCAGAGGCTATGGGCTGTGCTCAGTCCCTGCATTCTCCTCTACACAGAGAGGTCAACTTTTTCTTTCTGCTGGAAAAAGGAGGAGTGCCCAGCAAAAAATAGGGAGAAGTTAGGGATCATGCTATGCTGTGTAGCAATCCACTCCACCAAGTAAACACATGCTGCACACTGACACTCCAGGTGCAAATATATGACATGTTTACTACATAGTAAATGGGCTGTGTTTTAAAAGTGGCGTGAACACACAACACACAGGATGACTTCATAATAGATGACTCAAATCTAGGATAAGGTTCTCCCTTGGAAAACACATAGTAACTTTACTGCATAGGATGTGTTGTGCAACTTATCTCCTAATGGTAGGTATTAGCTCAATGCAAACCACCTTCCTTGCTTCCACCCAGTGACTAGGTTCTGGAAGAGCACCCATTGAAGGCAGCCAGGTAAAGAGGGCTGGTCATGCTATCAGCATAGGGATGAAGCAGGACATCTGGGGATCAGAGGCAGTAGCAACTTCCAGTTGCCCCCTTGATCATGATTGTAATCACACAGCTGCCAACATCAGCTGCTTTCCCTCCCTTCCCCCACAAATTTGTGCCCAGAATGGTTGCCCCATTTGCCCAGCCCTAGTTACACCACTGGATTTTCTATCCACGCCTTACTACCGAGTAAATTTACTACAGAATAAAATCTTAGGTAAATGACTCTAGAGTCACTGAGTCATGTGTCTGCACCTTCAGAGAAAAAGGAATTTCTTCAGCAAGCTGCAAGAAATCAATCTGAGGAACTCAGTGAGGATATAGCCAATAGCTGCCCATGCAACTAAGCATCAAAACAAACTTTCAGCACCAAGGACAGTGCACAGCTGTCCAGCTGTTACACATGAATGTCTGAGATACTGGGAAGCTTGGGTCCAGGCCCCAAATGCCATACAGCTGGCAGGCCATCTTGCTGTTATCAATAGTACCTGATGTATCTACTCAGTTATAACTGATCACTCCCTCTGTATTTTTTCATCCAGGGCAAACTATCAAGAAAAGTCACACAAATACACACACCTATATATCTATATTTGTATATATCTATATACAGTGTAATATAGATAGCTAGACAGATTAGATATGTATGTATAAACAGTCAGTATTGGAAATAATGTCCCAGATTATTAATGAATTTCATTTATGCTTCATTCATCTGGAACAAGGAAATAATACCAGTCATTATCAGCACTATGACTTTGGTAATTCCTAATGGTCTCAGTCAGGGTTGGAATCACCTTTTTCTCCTTCTCCATGCAGTACAAAACCATGATGATAGATAATCCCTCTAACCATAACCTAAGTAGATAAGACCACAAAAGACAAAGACAGAAAAAGGCCCAGAGGAGTGAAATGACTTGACCAAGTTCACATAGCAGGTCAGTGGCAGACCCAAGTGTTCCAGTCCAGTGCCCAGTCCATCTACTGAAGCTCATTTGCACTCTGTATTTCTCATTTCTTCAGTGGCCCTGTGCTGTTGAGTTTAGATTCTGCTGTCAGGAGACTACTTACCTCCAAAATACATAATCATAGGAATGTAGAGCTAGAAGGTGTATCAGGAGGTCATTCAGTCCATCACCCTATGCTGAGGCAGCATCAGATATAACAAGACTGTCCTTGGCAAACAGCTGTCGAAAAAGTCAAAAAGATTCCACAGCTTCCATAGGTGACCTGTCCCACCTCTTCATTGTCCTTAAGGTAAAAAGTTCTCCTTAATCCCATATCTAACCTACATCTCTCACTGCAATGTATGCCAGTAGATGTTCATCTTATCCCCAGCATGTTCTACAAATTTAAATGAAATTCAATGGAAAAATTATTTTCATAAAAGCCATTCTGCTCCAACATTAATTCACTGTGCAGTCTTGGGCAGCTCATTTGATGCCACACCTTACAAGAGAGTTGGGAGGATAGAAAGTTTGTATTTGTAAAATACAATAAAGGGGAAAAAGGCAATTTCAAGTTTGGAGGGAAAGCCTAATGGCATCAGTGCCTTTAACTATCACCTCAGCCGCTGTGCCTTGTTAACAGATGCTTGGGGCCTCTACAAGGCATGATGGGGAGCTGCTTACTTTCCAGCCTTCTACCCTTCTGTCCTTGGACGCTTTGTTCTGAGTGGAATGAATTCATTTGCAAGACACAGAACTGATAGTCTTCATGCATATGAGATTGGCACTGTACTTTCTGCTAACTTTTATAGTCAAGTTGTGGTGTAGGGGAGAAAAGCAGTTTCCTCAGAAAAGCTATCAAGTATGCTTGAGGCAGGCTTAATACACAAATAATAACCTCACTAATTACAGCTCAATGCTGTAGAGCATTGATTCATAGGAAGTGTATTTTGATGGGCTAATGCCCTCACACCCCTGACTGAGATACTTCTCCGATGATCCTATGCACTTTCCCTTCTGACTGAACAGCAGAGTCCATCATGAGACTCATGGAGTGTCTACAAATGGCTTTTGTGACCTGCAGGACAAAATCATAGTCTTACTCATAAGCTGAGAGGCAAAAGTCAGTCAGCCCTTCATAGTTTTGTTGTTCATGACAGGAACATACATTGGTAGCATGTACTTGGAAACAGATGGTTGAAAGGCCATAGCTAAAGCAACTTAAAGGGTAAAAGGTAAAGCTTAAGGGGAAAATAATTGGTGTAGGCCTTGCTTGTTTAGGATGAGTAAAGAAAGGCCAAAAGATGAACCAGAAACTGAGTGTAAAAAGCTCTGTCGCTCATTATCAATGCTTGAAGTCTAACTTTGCTCCTTCTCTCTAATTTACATCATTTCAAGTGCAGCCTACCCACAAAGGGGCTATGGAGATACTGTACCACACTGTAAGTACTCAGCCAGATGTCCTCTTGGGGGATAAACACTAGGGAAGCAGAACTTGCAGTACCCCAGAAAAAGAGATTCCCCCACCTTTACTCAGCTCCCCTGACATGTGTGACAAATGAAGTGAGGTTGGTTCACCTGTGTCTTGAATTGCACTGCACAGGCACTGCACTGCAGCAGGCCCCACTGCAAGGTGGTGGAGGCTTATTGCACCACAACCTGGGTTGCAGTCAGCCAGCACCTGGTCCTGAGCATGTAGAGAAATAGTGGCCTAAAACAAAGTCTGCTCCATTGCAGGGCATGGGGCACAGTGGGTCCCAGTCAGGGTAAGAATGGTTGTTTCCCATTACTACAGTGTGGCCTGGTGTCCAGTGGTCACCATTAAAAAAGCAGCACCCACTGAGTATGATGCAGGGGCATGTGAGTTCTTCACTGCTTCTCCCCAATGCTTAGAACAGGAGACTCCTGTAGTAACCCAGATCCTTGAAGCCAAGGACTTGGCCATATTGTTTTTAATTTAGTTTAGAGTAAAAAATGCTTAAAGCTATGATTTTCCTCCAGGGTGCCATGGCATCCTGGCTTGCTTGAGATTCTTTAAAGGGTGCTGTGAGGTGCCACACAATGTTAGCACAGTTAGATGTGCAAATATGATTCACAGGATAAAACCAGAGATTTTAAATACAAATTAATTGTGTTAAAAATGTTTCTGCTCTGCTGAGTTTGCAACAAAAGAATTGCTTTAGTATTTCTCTGTAGTAAAAAAATGACTGAAAAGTAGGAACTGGTATTTTCCAAGCGATATCTTGTGAGTCTAATGAGGGATGCCTGGAGTCTGAAAATGTTGAGAGCCAGTGGCTCAAAGGCAACATTTCAAATAAAGGTCCTTTCATCCCAGATTCAGTACAAAAAAAGAGTTAGAAATATCCTAAAAGTGGGAATCTTGAGAATGTTTAATATGTCTGGAGAAAACCATTTTAATAAAGCTAAATAAAAAAGCCAGCTCTACTTAATTACACAGGTGCCCATGTAATAATTTCTTGTTTCCACAGCAGGCTAAAAGTCTGCTTCTGCAGCTCAATAGTAAAGTGATTATCTGTCGAAAGGGAAATCTAGGTTAGACCACTCAGAGCCATCAGGAAACAGCCAGCCTTCATGAGGTCACCCCCTGCCTATCTTTGCTCTGCAGAAATAAAGCAATACTGGCAAAGAAAGGGGAAGCAGACTCCAACTCCAGAGACGGCTTCTACCCACCTGTAAGTGTCGGCTCCAAAATGCAGTGTCCATTAGAGATGGGCCCGCAAAAGACAGGCCCCTTAATTCAGGAAATAATGATGGGGGTTTTCAGATCAGGGACTTCAGTTTGACTCAGTACAGAGATTCCAAATAGTTCAGATATGAATTTGGAGTCTGAAGGGAAAAAGCATTCAGAGCTCATCTCCCAATCACTGTGATCACTGTTCAGCTCCCAATGATCATGCATGGTTTTTGTCTGACTGGGAAATTTTATATTGGCACTTAGAAAGGTTTGTTTTGATAAGTTTAGTGCTAGTGAAAGATGCTAGGCTAGCTGGGAGCCCTGAGCACAGGTCAAGAGCAAAACAAAGCTCCCTCACAGTGCCCCTTGCCAAGGAGCAGACAGCCTACTCCATGCACCTATACCCAGTTCCAACACATTACAAGGAATTGGGACAGAAATGCCCATTCCAAAACACAGATGGTCTTTCACCCAAGTGGTTTACAATGACAGGCCCCTTGAGTTTCCTTTTTGGGTGTGGGTGGAATGGATGGGAGGATGCTTTTCAAAAGTCCTCATTGTCAAAACCCCAAAATAACAGCCCTCATACATTCTACGCCTATGCTAAGAAAAACAAGCATACACAAAAAGCCCGCAATGAGCTTCCTGATCAGCAATGAACTGTTTCACAGTGGTGGTCAAGTCTGAGAGTCACAGTTAATACTAGCTAGGTGGAACAGAGAAGAAAGTTCAAAGAACTCATGAGGACAGGTTGCATGCAGACAGCACAGGAAGAAAGCTTAAAGGTAACTGCATATACTGATGACCACTGATTTCTGTAAATTCACTGTCATGCCATTGTTAGGAACCCTCTTACCTCCCAGCTGCACTTCAGTGGTGCAGGATCAGGTCTGTGGCCCACAGAACTGCTCCCAAGCTGTGGGACATTTTTCTAGGATTTTGTTTGGCCAAAACTATTCTGATTAATTTGTATTGCAACAGCAGCCAGAATCAGGACCCCATTATGGATAGCAGTGTGCAAACACACAGGACACAGTCCTTTAAATCCCAATCAGTGGTATTTGCAATGCTTCCCATCAAAGACTGCTCCATCCATTATGACAACCCACTGTGAGGGAGTACCTCCGGGGGGATGGAATTGTTTACCTCAGGGTGAACAATTTGGCACATAAGGCATATAAGCATTATTTTGTTGTGCCACTGTGCACCCCTCTTCAGTCACCTATGATCCTGTCCCCACTGGACAAGAAACTGCATGCCCTAGACCAGTGGTTTTCAACCTGTGGTTCACAGACCCCTGGAGGTCCACAGCTGCAAAAGATGCCACACTTTCATTCAAAAAATGTTAGGGGTCTGCAGATGAAATGTAAATGAAAAAAGGTTGAAAACTACTGTCTTAGACCAATTAGTGCTGACTGGCCTTTCCATAGGAGTCTCCACACCATGGTTTCAAGGGCTGAATAACATGTGCAGAATGAGGGCACCCATACACATGTTGGATGTCCGCTCTGATGAGTGCTAATTAGTTGATCAAGTCTGCTCCTGCAGGTGCTGAGTCTGCAGTCTGCCAATTGAGGAAAAAAGTTAGGCTGGACCTTTGTAGTATCAAAGACAGAAACCGATCATGCTTACTCCCCAAGAAATACTTTGCCAGCATCTTACCGTGCTGCAGAGCCAGCCAGCACAGTGGAATGTCACCTTCACTGGCAGCAATGATGGATGACACTTCTCTACTACCAGTCTCCAGCTGCCAGCTGGCTGGAGAGTCATATAGATACTAAACAAAACCATTCCTTGATTCTCTTTGGAAATCCTGCTTCACCCCTCTCTCCTGCTATTGTTCCACACACACACATACACACAAAAGATTGTGGCTAATCTGGAAATCGAATATGAAAAATAGTACTCCATAATACACTAGCCTGCTGATGTTTGCAACTATAGATTGGGAGAGACCAAGTCTGGTTTGTGGGCCTCATCCACTGCATCTGCACATGCAATTTCTCCAGCGGAATAAACTCTGGGGTAGTTCACACCACAGTCAGCTGCTCCTGGGCACAGTGAATACCTGTGTGCCTGGAACTGCAGCAATTCAAGCCAAGGCAGACAATACCTGGTCTGGCAGTGGGTCTGGGGGTTAGCACTGGGCTCCTGGTGGTGGTATTGGGCGGCAGAGGGGGCAGCTAGGGCACAAGAGTGTTATAGTGTGGGACTATCCAGCACACAGCCCCCACACTATAGCACCCTCGTGCCCCAGCCAGCCCAGGTTACTGTCTACACATGCATTATTACGGTGCACTAAATGACTCTGCCATGAGAGAGTACTTGTCCCAGACAGTACTATCCTAAAATGGAGTTGATTAATTTACTGAACCCTAATACGGGCACATGCATATTCAGCTCTGCAGTAAAGCATATCTGTAGATACACACAGGGTTTCTTAGGAAAGTTTTAAAGAGCCAAAATACTCAGTCCCTGGGTTGCAGGGGGAAGAGAATAACCCTCTGCAGTGACTGCTTCTAGCTAGCATAAAACCTATGATGCAGGTTCTGAAGTAGAAGCTAGTGACCATGAAGAATAATCAAATCAGGGGACAATAGAAGGCTCTTACCTTTTATCTGGGGGCACTGAGAGGGTGTCAGAAACCTTCCTTATAGAAAAAAATAATGCAATATGGTAATATGCTTTTCAAAGGAAAGTGGAAGTTAATATAATTGATTATTATGAAGCTCCTCAAGAAACTTGTGGGGGGGAGGGAGGTACTTTAATTAACTAAAATTATAATTAGTAATCATGTTTCATTCAGTGCTATTTATTAATAAGTTTGCCTTTTCAAAAGGATAGAAATGAAGTGTTCCACTGGGCAGGAGGCAGGCTGCTGGGGTCTGTTCCTGCCTAAGACCTGCCAGTTCTGCCTGAGACCTGCCAATAGCCCAGCCAGTACTGTGAACACCTGGTTAGTATGGCCCTTTCCCCACTCCAGCCAATACCGAAACAATTTTCTAAGCAAATTCAATGAGGAGTTGGCAGAAAGCTGTATTCAAATACACAGCCAGCATCTGAGATGCATCTCCATGAGGATTCTAGCATTGCACAAGGCATATTGTGACATACTAAGCCTCTGCTCCAGTAATAATTTGCAACTTAACTTCACAAAACACAGCAAGATTAAGGATGTATCTTTTTGCAGGCCCAGTGAAATGCACATGAACTTTCAAGTAGATACCCTTTGTTATCTAATGACTGCTTCATATCCAGTAGAATTATGGCTCTAAATAGATTACTTGCTGTACAGTAAATGCAAATTAACAGTAAATGAACATTAATGGATATAAAGTATGTCCTTGCAGCCTCTCCCTTACTATTCTGACATTCTGTAGTTTTGGTAGTATTCATCTGCATTCAATGATAATATTTCCATTGTTAATCTGATTGTGCTAGCCTCCCCTGTTTTCTCCCTCATTTGCCCATCTGATCACACCAGATAGGTAGCAAGAGGTCCCGGTTCAACACTGCAAGCACCTACTGCACAACACCATCTGCTCCTCCCAGACCATGCCTTAGATGTATGATAGTTGCACATGCTTGATCCCAGGACCTCACATATTAAAAACACAAGCTTTTGTTTGCATTAAAGGCTTGATTTCCCTGTTTAGCAGCTATCTATTGTGACAGAGGGTGCAGAAAAGGCTTAAGTGCTCAATGCCTTGTTTGCCTCAGTCTTCACAAGCAAGGTCAGCTCCCAGACTACTGCACCGGGCAACACAGTTTGGGGAGGAGGTAAGCAGCCCCCAGTGCTGAAAGACCAGGTAAGGTACTACCTAGAAAAGCTGGATGTGTACAAGTCCATGGGGCTGGATGGGATGCACCTGAGGGTGCTGAAGGAGTTGGCCGACGTGATTGCAGAGCCATCATCTTTGAAAACTCATGGTGATCAAGAGAGGTCCCAGATTATTGGAAAAGGGCAAACATAGTGCCCATATTTAAGAAAGGGGGAAAAAAGAGTATCCAGGGAACTACAGACCAGTCAGTCTCACCTCAGTCCCTGGAACAATTATGGAGCAGATCCTCAAGGAATCCATTTCTAAGCATTTGGAGGAGAAAAAGGTGGTGATTAGGAACAGTCAGCATGGATTCACCAGAGGCAAGTCATGCCTGACCAACCTGATTGCCTTCTATGATGACATGACTGGCTCTATGGATGTGGGGAGATGGGGAGATGTGGTGTACCTTGATTTTAGCAAGCATTTTGATACGGTCTCCCACAGCATCCTCCCGAGCAAGCTAAGGAAGTATGGGTTGGATGAATGGACTGTTATATAGATAGAAAACTGGCTGGAAAATTGGGCTCAGAGAGTAGTAATCAATGGCTCAATGTCTAGTTGGAAGCCAGTATTGAATGGTGTGTCACAGGGGTCAGTCCTGGGGCTGATTTTCGTAGATTTCATAGACATCAGGGCTGGAAGGGACCTTGGAAGATCATCGAGTCCAGCCCCCTGCCCAAAGGGCAGGAAGTCAGCTAGGGACAAAGGATCCCAGCAAGATAGGGATCCAAATGTTTCTTAAAGGAGTCCAGAGTAGGTGCTTGTACCACCTCTGGAGGAAGTCTAGTCCAGGCCTTGGGGGCTTGGACAGTAAAGAAGTTTTTCCTTATGTCCAGCCTAAAATGGTCGTGGAGGAGTTTGTGACCATTTGACATTCTCATCCCTTGAGGTGGTCTGGTGAGCAGGTATTCCCCCAGATCCTGATGTACACCCCTTGCATACTTATAGGCAGCCACTAAGTCTCCCCTGAACCTGCGCTTTTCCAGGCTGAAGAGTCCCATGACTCCCAGCCTCTCAGCATAAGGCCTGTTCTCCTGCCCTTGATCACATGCGTCTCGTCTCTCCCCTCTGGACTCTCCCAAGCTTTTCCACATCCTTTTTAAATTGTAGAGCCCAGAATCACATGCAGTACTCTAGCTGCGGCCTCACCAAGGCCAACTACAGCAGGAGGATGACATCCTGAGATTTGCTTGAAAAGCATCTATGAATGCAAGCCAGAGTTTTGCTCACTTAACCAGCTGCGACATCACATTGGTGGCTCATGTTTATCTTGTGGTCAGTCATGATGCCCAAGTCGCTTTCAGCCATGGTGGTAGCAAACGTAACACTTCCAAGCCTATAAGCATGATGCAGGTTCCCCCCAACTCCTGAGGTGAAATACCTTGCATTTTTTGGTATTTGAATGTCATCAGGTTTTTATCCGCCCATTTTCTGACCCTGTCAATGTTGGCCTGGATCACCAGGCTATCCTCAGGTTTAGATTTTATTCAATGTGTGCATTGATGACCTGGAAGATGACATAAAATGCACCCTCAGCAAGTTTGCAGATGACATGAAGCTGGGGGAAGTAGTAGATATGCTGGAGGATTCAGAGTGACCTAGACAAATTGGAGGATTGGGCCAAAAGGAGTCTCATGGGGTTCAACAAGGACAAGTGCAAAGTCTTGCACTTAGGATGGAAAAATCCCATGCACCAGTACAGGCTGCGGGCTGAATGGCCAGGCAGCAGCTCTGAAGAAAAGGACCTGGGGATTAGAGTGGACAATAAGCTGAATATGAGCCAACAGTGTGCCTTGTTGCCAAGAAAGCTAACGGCATAGTGGGCTGCATTAGTAGGTTTGTTGCCAGCAGGTCAAGGGAAGTGATTATTCCACTCTATTCAGCACTGGTGAGGCCACATCTGGAGTACTGTGTTCAGTTTTGGGCCCCCCACTACAGAAAGGATGCAGACATATTGGAGAGAGTCCAGCAGAGGGCAACAAAAATGGTGAGGGGGCTGGGGAACATGACTTATGAGAAAAGACTGAGGGAACTGGGCTTATTTAGTCTAGAGAAGAGGAGACTGAGAGGGGACTTAATAGCAGCCTTCAACTACCTGAAGAGAGGTTCAAAAGAGGATAGAGCTAGACTGTTCTCAGTGGTAACAGATGACAAAACATGGAACAATGGTCTCAAGTTGCAGCAAGGGAAGTTTAGGTTAGATATTAGGAAGAATTTTTTCACTAGGTGGATAGTAAAACACTGGAACAGGTTACTCAGAGAGGTGGTAGAAGCTCCATCCTTGGAGGTTTTCAAGGCCCGGCTAGACAAAGCCTTGGCTGGGATAATCTAGTTAGGAATGGTCCTGCTTTGAGCAGGGGGTTGGACTAGATGACCTCCTGAGGTCCCTTCCACCCTACTTTTCTGTGATTTTATGATTACCCTCTTCTGAAGCCCACCTGCTAAAAGGGGATGAAGACCCATGTAGCAGTCTTGTAGATTTTATACTCATAAATTGGTTTTATAAAATGGTAACTCCCCAACAGTAGATGTGGAAAATAAACACCTTTAACAGCTTTCCAAGGCTGAGGTCCTTGGTGGGATGACGTGTCAGAAGACAAATTCAGTCAACCATCATACCCAAAGTGAGAGGAACACCAGTATTATACCTACCTGGTCTAGGGAAAAGAAGACTTCAGTCTCCAGAGCTGTTAATTCATCATCACCACTAAAACTCTCTCACACAGATCATTCTGCAGAAATGCTGAGAAAGGGAGACTCTCTCACTGAACGATGTTTGTTGAATATACATCACTCTGTCCTGCTTATTTGCCTGTCCTGAATACTGAGGATGCTAGAAGGTTACACTGAACTGATCATTGCTAAAAAGGAATGAAGTGGAGCTGATCATAGTCATAACACAGCCAGAATTACTATCATACATATAATGCTAGTGATGGGCTTGGACTTTCTGAGGATTTTGTTTTGTCTTGTTTTAAGGTATTTGTTTGCCCCCCTCCAATACCGAGTTCTATTTTCACTAACTTTGGGGG
>NW_017728943.1:19277748-19300602 GCF_001723895.1 Crocodylus porosus
AATGGACTGTTATATAGATAGAAAACTGGCTGGAAAATTGGGCTCAGAGAGTAGTAATCAATGGCTCAATGTCTAGTTGGAAGCCAGTATTGAATAGTGTGTCACAGGGGTCAGTCCTGGGGCTGATTTTCGTAGATTTCATAGACATCAGGGCTGGAAGGGACCTTGGAAGATCATCGAGTCCAGCCCCCTGCCCAAAGGGCAGGAAGTCAGCTAGGGACAAAGGATCCCAGCAAGATAGGGATCCAAATGTTTCTTAAAGGAGTCCAGAGTAGGTGCTTGTACCACCTCTGGAGGAAGTCTAGTCCAGGCCTTGGGGGCTTGGACAGTAAAGAAGTTTTTCCTTATGTCCAGCCTAAAATGGTCGTGGAGGAGTTTGTGACCATTTGACATTCTCATCCCTTGAGGTGGTCTGGTGAGCAGGTATTCCCCCAGATCCTGATGTACACCCCTTGCATACTTATAGGCAGCCACTAAGTCTCCCCTGAACCTGCGCTTTTCCAGGCTGAAGAGTCCCATGACTCCCAGCCTCTCAGCATAAGGCCTGTTCTCCTGCCCTTGATCACATGCGTCTCGTCTCTCCCCTCTGGACTCTCCCAAGCTTTTCCACATCCTTTTTAAATTGTAGAGCCCAGAATCACATGCAGTACTCTAGCTGCGGCCTCACCAAGGCCAACTACAGCAGGAGGATGACATCCTGAGATTTGCTTGAAAAGCATCTATGAATGCAAGCCAGAGTTTTGCTCACTTAACCAGCTGCGACATCACATTGGTGGCTCATGTTTATCTTGTGGTCAGTCATGATGCCCAAGTCGCTTTCAGCCATGGTGGTAGCAAACGTAACACTTCCAAGCCTATAAGCATGATGCAGGTTCCCCCCAACTCCTGAGGTGAAATACCTTGCATTTTTTGGTATTTGAATGTCATCAGGTTTTTATCCGCCCATTTTCTGACCCTGTCAATGTTGGCCTGGATCACCAGGCTATCCTCAGGTTTAGATTTTATTCAATGTGTGCATTGATGACCTGGAAGATGACATAAAATGCACCCTCAGCAAGTTTGCAGATGACATGAAGCTGGGGGAAGTAGTAGATATGCTGGAGGATTCAGAGTGACCTAGACAAATTGGAGGATTGGGCCAAAAGGAGTCTCATGGGGTTCAACAAGGACAAGTGCAAAGTCTTGCACTTAGGATGGAAAAATCCCATGCACCAGTACAGGCTGCGGGCTGAATGGCCAGGCAGCAGCTCTGAAGAAAAGGACCTGGGGATTAGAGTGGACAATAAGCTGAATATGAGCCAACAGTGTGCCTTGTTGCCAAGAAAGCTAACGGCATAGTGGGCTGCATTAGTAGGTTTGTTGCCAGCAGGTCAAGGGAAGTGATTATTCCACTCTATTCAGCACTGGTGAGGCCACATCTGGAGTACTGTGTTCAGTTTTGGGCCCCCCACTACAGAAAGGATGCAGACATATTGGAGAGAGTCCAGCAGAGGGCAACAAAAATGGTGAGGGGGCTGGGGAACATGACTTATGAGAAAAGACTGAGGGAACTGGGCTTATTTAGTCTAGAGAAGAGGAGACTGAGAGGGGACTTAATAGCAGCCTTCAACTACCTGAAGAGAGGTTCAAAAGAGGATAGAGCTAGACTGTTCTCAGTGGTAACAGATGACAAAACATGGAACAATGGTCTCAAGTTGCAGCAAGGGAAGTTTAGGTTAGATATTAGGAAGAATTTTTTCACTAGGTGGATAGTAAAACACTGGAACAGGTTACTCAGAGAGGTGGTAGAAGCTCCATCCTTGGAGGTTTTCAAGGCCCGGCTAGACAAAGCCTTGGCTGGGATAATCTAGTTAGGAATGGTCCTGCTTTGAGCAGGGGGTTGGACTAGATGACCTCCTGAGGTCCCTTCCACCCTACTTTTCTGTGATTTTATGATTACCCTCTTCTGAAGCCCACCTGCTAAAAGGGGATGAAGACCCATGTAGCAGTCTTGTAGATTTTATACTCATAAATTGGTTTTATAAAATGGTAACTCCCCAACAGTAGATGTGGAAAATAAACACCTTTAACAGCTTTCCAAGGCTGAGGTCCTTGGTGGGATGACGTGTCAGAAGACAAATTCAGTCAACCATCATACCCAAAGTGAGAGGAACACCAGTATTATACCTACCTGGTCTAGGGAAAAGAAGACTTCAGTCTCCAGAGCTGTTAATTCATCATCACCACTAAAACTCTCTCACACAGATCATTCTGCAGAAATGCTGAGAAAGGGAGACTCTCTCACTGAACGATGTTTGTTGAATATACATCACTCTGTCCTGCTTATTTGCCTGTCCTGAATACTGAGGATGCTAGAAGGTTACACTGAACTGATCATTGCTAAAAAGGAATGAAGTGGAGCTGATCATAGTCATAACACAGCCAGAATTACTATCATACATATAATGCTAGTGATGGGCTTGGACTTTCTGAGGATTTTGTTTATTTGGGGTTTAATTTTATATTTTGCAGCCTGGCAATACCGAGTTCTATTTTCACTAACTTTGGGGGCCTACATTTCAATCCATCAAGCAACTCAGCAACATTATTCAGAGATGTCCCTGTGACGCCATTCTGGGTAAGCACCGTGAAGGACTATTCTCTGCATCACGTACAGATGCAGAGTACGTGGGTCTCCAAGTGAAGGAAGAAAAAAAAAAGAAAGAAAAGAAAAAAGCAAAGCAAGAGAGCAGGATTTCTGCCTCTCTGAGTGAGAAAAATAAATAAAGAATAAAGAGCTGGATTAAGCAGCTGGAAAATTACTGCAGCCTCACAGCTTTTACTGCTTGATTCCCAGGATGAGTCATCAGCCGGTTGCCAAGGCAATAGCTATTTTCCTCCTGCTGTTGATCAATTTTTTCTGTACGAAGGTCCCATGAAACCAGGAGTTGTGAAGATAATACAACCAAGTCTCAGAAACTCCCACCAAACAGCATTTGCATTTTGCGTATGCGAAGGTAGGGACTTTTTTTTAACCCTTACTCTGGGGTACATTTATGTACACTACAGCAGCCCTGATGGAGTATGTGATGCTGGAGATAGGCTTGGATGATTTCACCCCTTAGTTCATTGCCAATGAGCAATGGCCCTAAAGGGAAATCAATGTCTTGTCCTAGAAATTAAAACTGCCAACATCCAGGCTGAATACTTCATGATCCAAAGTCTGATCTAGAAACAGCAGCAGGGAGCAAGTTCCAATGCATCAAGCCACTGGTGGAGTACAACCTTGGGCCAGTCTCTTCACCTCTGTGAAATCTTAGTGACAAAGGAGAAGGTGGGAGATATTTGCCTCCCAACCTTTTAAGTGCCTTGCAATATATGAATGAAAACTGCTAAACTACATTAGACTCCCTGCAACCACCACTACACTCTAACAGGACTCTGCCTCTGACTCTAGCAGGGAGATGTACTGCATGTAAAGTAGTTTCAGGTGAAACCCAAAAAGCCTGGATGTTAAAGATCCTACCGGGCACCTTTCATAAGGCTAGGGGTTTGCCCCAATGCCCTGGCTAAACTTTTCCATCTCTTCATGGGATCCTGGCTATTAACTTGTACCCTGACAGCAGCTTGGGACACTAATCTCTGTGGGCTGGTGTCTGTTCTGGTTGGTACACTGGGATGGGAATAAACTGTTTCAAATGATGCTATAGGAACTTCTCTTAGCTTCCCAGCAGGGATCAAAATCGTATGTTGGCCAGTAAAGGCGTAACTGATTTAGAACTTGCTTACCTAAAGGGTTAACTACCTCCCGGCCCCCTGCTATTCTTGGGAAGCCTACCAAGGACACTTGTACCCAAGTATAATAAGCCCTTGATTACACAGGAATTTTGCTTTGGCTAAAGCAATGGTTCTCAACCTTTTTAGACTTGGCTCCCCTTTGAAAATGCCAGCTCTTAGTTTTCACGCTTTTTTGACTACAAAAAAATATTAGAGCAATTCTTCTGTTGCTAAGATCTTAAAAAGACCATAGCAGGGCAATAATGGTTTTAACACTATAAACTCTTATTTGAAATCTCTGGGTTTATCTTGCAAATCCTGTTTGCATACCTAACAGCGCTCACATTGTGTGGTACCCCACAGCACCCTTGAAAGGATCTCAAGGCATCACAGGGTGCTACAGCAACCTTTAAGCTGAAACAAAGGGGCTTTAACTTCTGTGAGTTACCCACTAGGCATGATTTCCATTTCAGTGGGAGTCTCTCTACTGTTCAGTTTGCTTCTCAAATGGATCTGAAAAGAGTCTAGGACTGTTAACCTTCTGGGAATGACATAAGTACAGTTCTTAGGTGTACTCTTTGTCTACAAGATGGTGAAATGGAAGGCTGTTTTTCTATTTTCTTCTAGGGAGTCTGGAATGTCCTTTTTATTTTTGCTCTATATGCATTTGATATAAATGACTGTTCAGGAACAAAATCACATTTTGCTTCATTTTAAATTAGATTCTGTGGATATGGTGGAGAGAGAGTGCATTTTACAAAATGACAAACTTGAGCATCACCACAAATAAATGAAATGGCATTACTATCTCAACTGCTATCCCTTCTTGTTCATAGCCTTTTGAATACAGTGGAAACTACTTAAGATGCCAAAAGGTAATGCAGGCAGCCATTTAAATCATGCAAGTGGAACAAGTCTTTTGTCAAACCCCATTGATTTCAACATTAGAGGCACTGCTCAAACCAGTTTAAGCCTGAGGGCTAGTTTGGGCTGGGACAGTGAGGGTCAGCTGTCCATAAGGTTAGCTAGTTTATTACTTAATAAGATATGCTGTGCCTAGTAGTACCTGTGCCTAGTAATTCCTAGCTCATTAAGATATGTTACTTTGCTATCTAGAGTAGATGCAACTGATCAGTCAGGGCATTTAATTCCCCTATCCTCATTTACTGTTGTACAGAAGAGTCTGTGTAATGGGTGCACCATCAGATATGTCTGGGTAAAAGGGGTGAAAAACAGTGCCAGAGCTTGCAAGATTGTCCGCTATACAAGTCAGGTAATTTTCTGCTGTCAAAAAACACCTGCAATAACTGGGTTAGACTACACCAAAATTAATAGATTCATAGATTGTATTCATAGATTCACAAATTGTGACTCAGGTAGGAGATTTTCAAACTTATACCTCTGCCTCTTCTCCTGAACACATGGACTTAGCATAGGTTTATTTTATGAAGTTGTTTATGTATTTGATCTGTCTTTACAGTGTATTGCCTACACTCTGTAGAAAGGAAGCTCGCCATGAAAATTCCTTTGGCTTGAGGGCTTACAGAATTCTTCCTCTAGGCCTAAAACATTGTGTAACCCAAGCATTTTAAAATAATAGCAACTTTAAAGTACTGCTTCTTTTAAAATAACTAAACTAACAGCAACAACATAAAGAATCTGTGTAGGCTCTTCTTGACCACAGGAAGATTGTAAACCAAATGCTTGCTGTGACAATCTCCCAGCTGTCATTGTTGTAATACAGCAGTAAAAAGGGTTGCATTCTCTCTTCTTCTCTGGCATTAACTGGTAGTAATCTGTTACATGTAATGTTAAGCAAAGCAGGCCAGAGAAAAGCAACAAGAAAACTGTGAATGTTCTTGGGGGGGGAGGGGGGTGTTTCCCCAGCAGCACTGTTTGCCCAGAAGCTTTCCAACAAGTAAATATGAAATATTCTACACAAGTGCAATACAGCTCTCAGAATTGGAAATTAATAAGCCACTGCAAAGCCACAATCCATCAGCAAGGCAGAAAAGCATGGAGTACATTGTACGAAGCCAGGAAAGCAGCTATTTCTCTAAGATCTTAAAGGGCTGCAGCCTGAGCCTTAAACCAGTTGCTTTGTGTCACTGATAGAGCGAAGCAACCCTAAAGCTGAAGGAGTTTGCTGCCAAAGGATTTCTGCAGCACAGGGCAGAGGGTCTCTAACTGGGAGTTATGATCTATGTTGGTTTGTGAGAGAAGGGTTCCTGGACAGATGGGAGGAGGATCCTCAGGGAGTCTAGAACCTAAATGGAGGGTAAAGGGGGGGAAAAGATTGAGATCCCCAGTGCACAGTAATTATCAGCCAGTGTCAGACCTAAACAACTTCCTGATGTCTGGCAGTGGGATCGTTGCCAGGGGAGAGAAAGATGTCTGGGGAGTATTTGAGAACATGAAATAGTGTTTGGTTTACCTCATGCATTGCACTTTGGGTGAAGATATAAGCCATCCTTGACAAATGTTAGAGATGGAGTATTGGGCTCTAGGGCCTTCTTAGAAGATTCAGGGATATTCTGCCCATTGTTGATGGCTCTGACCAAGCTGGCTTCAATAGCTCCAGCCCAGGGACAAAAAACTAGAAATGTTTGTCTTCCCAAGGAAATTTACCAGCAAAATTACACACACACACACACACACACACACACACAGAGTTAAGTTTTAACTATCTAGCTCCCTATCCAGATGCTCTCATTCTAGAATGACAGTGCATTTTATGAGGTACTTTATGTTATTTTGAAAGCATCTGCTGTGGGAAGTCAGGAGTTAAACCAATGTACCTATATCACTAGGATTAAGCCTCAAGAGTCCATGGCACGTCTACATCACAGTGACAGTGGGCCCTGGTCAGGATGGGCCCATTTAGGTGCCCTGGAAGTATGCTGGTGAGGCTACCCCTGTGTTGTCCCCAGAAGCTGTACCCAACATCCAGAGACCCCAAGCTACCTCATCAGCATATGTCTACATTTGGAGCGTGTCAGCTGGTGTGTTTGAGTTTACCAAGTGGCCTGACTGGAGAAATAGCATGGCTGTAACATGTTTCCACCACAGTAGAGATGTGCCTTATGCATCTGGAGCAAGACAGGTTGACTGAGGAAGCCAATATGTCCTGCAAGAAGGGATGTTAAGAACAGCCCATTCAAGAAGGAGCTCAGGCTAAAGCAGATGTTATCAGGATAGACCTGCTTTGGCTCTTTGTTGCATGTTACACTTATTGCTCTTATAAAAAGAGAAATAAGTCATTGAAGGAGGTGAGCTAGGACCGCCACTCAGAGGGGACCATGGGGTAGGGTAGGGGCAACTTTATTTGCTCGTACATGCATGGAGCTATTACTAAACAACCCTGATCTCTGGGGATATTCAGCTCTGGGTTTGCACATCACAGCTGAAATAACCACTGTGTATAATGGTAGCCATAATTTCCCAAGGGGATTTAGGTTGGGACATGCTCTATGAGAAACCAGTGTCCATGGCTCAAGAGGCCTCTTATTGCAGGCCCAAGGTGCAAGTGGATCAGCTGGGAGCTAATTAACTGCCTGAAAATAAAATTTACTTTTTGTCTTTGCAGGGCAAAAGGGGAGGGGAAGTGAAAGCAGAAGAAAACAAGAAAGGACTCCACATTTATGACCAATTTGTTTTATTCACAGTGAACCAACTGTCTCACTGCAACACCAGAACCTGAAGGGAAAGCAGCACAACACAATATCCTTCCCATGCATGCACCCCTTGGGACTTTTTCTGATAGCCATGGTAAGGCAGCAACTACACTCTAGTCAGCCATACAGCAATACCTTCCCTTCCTGCCTTCCCTGCTTCAGATTTAGGCAAGAAGAGCACTGGGATAGTGTTATCCTGCTTCTTTTTTTGACTTCCATAACAGGTAGATATTTGAGATGACATCCAGGCTACGTTAACATCAGTGTTAATACCACCACTGAATTCAACAGAGCCAAGATTTCACACTTTATGTTTTATAACATCATTGATTCAAGAGTCCATAATACCAGTAATTCAATGGATGCATTCTGCCTTAACCCACTCACTGCTTGGCATTGACACCTGCAGCTAACTTATATTAATACCAATCACTACCTATACCCCAATTCAGCAAAGCAGAGAGCATGTGCTTAAATTGACCTTTATTCAGCCAAGCACTTAAGCATGTGCTTAACATTAAGTAGGTTCTCAAGTGCCATTGTTGTTAATAGGACTTAAGTAGCTACTTAAAATTAAGCCTGTACTGAGTGCTTTGCTTAATCCATACTCTGATGTACTCACAGCCCTAAGAAGTCAATGCAAAGACTCCTGTTGACTCAAAAGGCTTTGGGCTAGGCTTTAAAGCAGAGGTTCTGGGATCTGAGTTTCACAGACTTGCTTCTGTCCCTATCATGAAACATCTAGCAGTGTCTCAGCAATGATACCATCAAATAGTTTTAGCCTGATTCAGATGAGTTTCCCAAGGCTTCCACATGTAACTTTAATGGCCAATACCTACTCCACAAGACAAGACAAGACCCACCTGCAACCAATCCTGGAGAGATTAGGGCAATGGGTGTCTTTGGGCAAGACCAGAAGATTCTATAACAATAAGTTCTCCTGCCATCATGAAAGGAGATAAAAGCTCAGGTACCAATGGATGGGATGTGCCACAGCTGCAGATATTGCAATACAGGGAAATTTGGGTTCCTCTTCTCTAACAGTTCATCTTTTTTTCTTTGGTCAGCAATCTAATGACAGAAGTTATAATTTAGAAATACTCCCTAATTTAAAAGAAACGGGAATTGGGAGATGGTCCCTCAGGTAGTTGCTGTTACTTAGAGCCAGACCAAGGGTCTGCAGAGGTTGCTTACTGCTCCATAATAAAGTGAATTGTTTAGTTTTTCTCGTTCATTGCCTGCCTATATTTATCAACTTTGATGATCACTATGTGGTGTCTGAAATGATGAATGAGAAAAAAATTTAAAGAATTTGAGTTTTAATATGAAATAGAAGTTGAAAATCGTGTATCTTGTATATTGTAAAGGAGGAAACCCTAGCTGTTTAAAATATCTTTACTTTTGCAGAAGGCCAGAATATGTGGTTGAGTGTAATACCTTCCAAATGTGAGGAGTATTGCATGCCATAAAAATGTATAAGACCCTTGAAAGGCAAAGACTTTTTGTGTGATGGCAAATAACAGGAGAAAATATAGTTTAGTATGTTACTGAACTAAAGTGACTGCATAAGAACTGTGTTCTTGGGAACTTGACAGATTAGAGACAGGCTTATTTGTAGAACTGCAGATGCTGCATTACCAGAAGGGTATTGTGTGAGCAACTTTGTCCTTCAAAAAGACTATCCAAATGTGTAGGACAGCAGAAACTGTGACGTGTCAGGAAGTAGAGCTGAATATACCAAAAAGGGTCATCCATGCAGTAAGCATTAAAAAATGCAGCCAGAAAAAGCCACTTCACAAGGTGAAATTTTGCATAGGTAAGACTCTACTTCCCAAAATGGAATTTTCCATTGGCAAGGAGAATTCAGAGGGAGAGAGAGCAAATAAGCAGACATTAACCAAGTGTGGAAGGCAATGTGGCCCCCAGTGCTGTGCTGCATTTGGAAAGCTCTGCTTTAACTGTAACAAGAGGAACCATTTTGAGACATGGTATTTGTCATGCAATCAGCCCCTTGAAAGAGCTGTACAGCTGTGCCCTGATAGAAGTGCAAGGCTGCAGAGCACTAAAAATGCCTGATCAGACAACAAATTAACCCTCACATAATGAGGGTTCAGATGAAGGCACTCCAAAGTGGAGTGCCTGCATTAACTTCTGCTTGTGCTTGTGCATGAGCAGGACTGGGCTGATGCACCCTAGACCTTACCACAGTGCTGTCTTGAGGATGAGAGGGGGGATGAGGTAAGGGAGGGAGCTCCCATCTGGGGTTTGCCCAACCTGCTCTGGAGTGTGGGGGAGAGGAGAGAAGGTGGATTGGAGCTCCCCAAGGTTCCAGACCAGAGCTCCTTCCCCTCTCCCATCCCCACTTTCATCCTCCAGGCATCACCAGAGCACTGGGGGAAGGGGCGCTAGAGGAGAGAAGCTACATATCTGGATCAGCTCCAAAGTGGAGCTCAATACTCCCACCTCCTCAACCAAACAGGGAACATCTGTTGGGTCAGGGAAGGGGGGGAAAGAGAGAGGGTCGCTGAACTCATAGCACTTTCTGTGAAGTGCTATGAGTTACAGTGGAGAACTGCACTTCTGTCAGCACCTCATTTTGCTAGGTACTGCAGATCCCAAACACAAAAACCTCAAGTGCATACAGTTAAGACCATACCAGAAGAATTTTATACAGATAAGGTAGAATCAAGCAAATCAATGGCAGGAACTGGATGTCGCTCGGGGAAGTGGAAGGAACAATAGTTTCATTTTGGACACTGGAACTCAGGTTAATATTTTATTAAAGCATGAATATATAAAATTTAAATTGAGACCAAAAGTGAGTCCAACAGATATCAAGATAATTGGCTATTTAGGAACAGTGAAAGGGAGATGCATTGCTAGCACCCCATATAAAATCAGAGCATACACACTCTCATTCATTGTGGTACCTACGGAGGGAACACCACGTTCAGGTGTGGCAGTTTGTAAGAAACTTAATTGAGTTAAGTGTGTACTATGAATACAAGAAGACACAATATTCATGCTGTCTGATGATCTTTTTGGCCATTATGGCTCAAATCTGGACAGTCTTCTTAGGAAGAAACCAATTGTTCCAGTACACAAGAAGCCTATGGACAGAAATGCAGATACTATCATGCAGAAGAAAAAAATCAACCTCCACAGTCAGCAGCTAATGAACTTTGTGCATGTGCAGAAGCATAGCTGCCAGAACTGCAAGTCAGCTGGATCCCAGTGTAATGACTCAAGTCTATCAAGACTTGAAAGAAAAGTGGGAGGAATAGCATGCAGAATAAGATCTTTGTCTTAGGAAGTTTTCTACAGGATTAGGAAGAGTAGATGCTCCAAATCCCTCCAAGAATGGGGAGCAGGGAAGAAACAGAGATTTCGTGGATGAGCATAATAGCCACCAATGAATATACTCCCCAAATTTATCTTTTTATTCTAGTATGTACATATATATCTACCAGAGAATACTTTTCAGGCTGTTCTTTTGAACTTTATCTGGACAAATAAATGGCCAGGGTAAGTGTATGAATATTTCACAGACCTAAGATGCAAGGTCAGATGGCTCCCAACATAATGGTATATTATCAAACATATCAGTTGAAGCACATTATAAACTGGTTTGTGGAACCTCAATCAAAACTATGTATTGTGATACAATGAGAATGGTGTGAAGAAATGGATTTCCCGGATGTATGTTGTGCAAGAGAAATTTAGACCAAAGAAACAATGGCTCCTGGCAGATTTTACATTTGTTGCACATTTATGCAAGTATCACCTAACAAACCATAACTGACCACATGTTAAAAATTATCACAGAATATTTCTGTGCCACAAAGTAGCTACCATTTCTATAAGCATTTTCTTTGTGATTGGTGCACCATTTTTATCCAAGAATAACATCTAGCATGTTATGACTTGTCACATGCCAATCACATATATAATATGCAACAAATGTAACATCTGCCAGAAGCCTTAAGGACCACTCCTTTATGCAAACTAATTTGAGATCCCTAGATAAATATGGAAAACTGCCCTTCTGTATGATAGGGTTAATACAGATTCACCCATCTCACAGGGGCTTATAACAATTAAATTGCTTACTCTTCAAAACAAGAAAAATTGAGTGAACTTTTGACCCAATTGAGAGTTTTCACCCATTTTCTATATTAGTGGTCCCCAATGTTGCTGGTGAAAGGGCACCAATACTGAGCAAGTAACACTGTGGGTGACATTGCACATTGTTCTCCCTCATTAACATATTTGGACTTTTTAATTTCCTCAGCCCAGGAGCAACAATGGAGGGCCTCACAGGTTGTGGAAGAGTAAACTCCAATACTGATGCAGCTTTGAAACTCACAAACTCTCCATTAAGAGGCATGTTTGAGTACAGTGTGATTGTATTTCCTGCTTCTGAAAAGGTGACACTGATCAGTGACTAATCAAATTTTGAGAAGCCAAAATTCTTTCAAGTTAGAGGCACTTTGCACCTTTTGAAAATCAGGCTAGAAATTTCCAAAAGTGGAGAATGCTAAATAAAAAGCCGGATGCTGCAGCTACTGCCACAGCAAAGAGAGAGAGGAGACATTATTGTCCACAATAAAATACAGTATCCATAAATGGGATATAGCAGAGCTCTATTAAATTCAAGACATGCATAATATTGACTAAGCAAGGAAACAGATGTATAGCCAAAGCAGCTCCTGGCTGGGTTATGCAAACAATACAACTTAATTTCTTCAAGATAGAAGCTGCTGATGCTAAAAGCACAGACGAGATCAACAAAGATGTATAAAAATAGAGCAGGGTCTGATTTCATAGAGCAACTTTCACATTCCAAACTTCTGAAAGCCTTTCCCTAAGAAGATAATGGCCGTTTAAGGTCCATTAATGGGATGCTGCATTTACATTCCAAAGTGGGTAAATATTTAAAGAGGCACCATCAAGAAATTAGGAGCAATATTTAGATTCTTTAAAAGCAACATGGGTGTGGGCGGAGTGAAATGAAAGAATGTAATGCCAATAGTTTAACAGCATCATAAATCCAGTAGCGTCACTGAAAGAGAGTTTCTTTTGTACAGGAACCCAATGACATTCAATGTAATTCTTTTGTATGACAAGACACCTTCTCCTGGCGAACTGGATCTTTACTTTCCCAACTCTTTAGATGACTGGAACACAGCACAGGTGGCAGAAATGCACAGTCCCCACATGGCCATCATAGGCAAGATTTACAAGGTGAAAAGAGTATCCTTCCTTTGGCCTCTTTGCTGTGGCTGCCGGTACTGGCGGTAATCATTTTTCACCCATGTGTGGACTGAGAATATCTACACATGTGCAAAACAAATGCTAAACTCTTAGGATCATAGGACCATAGAAAAGTGAGGTTGGAAGGGAGCTTACAAGGTCCTCTAGCCCCCCCCACCACCACACTCAAGGCAGGATCATACCTAACTAAACCATCCCAGCCCAGTGTTTGTCCAACCTGCTTTTGAACATTTCAAGGAATGGAGATTCCACAACTTTTTTTAGGTAGTCTGTTTCAATGTTTGACTACCCTTGTAGTCAGAAAGTTCCTCCTAATCTCCAGCCTAAATTTCCTCTGCTGCAGTTTAAGGTCATTGCTCCTAGTCTTGTTTCCTGCAGCCACAGAGAAAAGCCCAGCTGCATCTTCTCTGTAATCTGCCCCTCTGATATTTGAAGACTGTTATCAAATACCTCTTCAATCTCTTCTTCTCAGGACTAAATAGCCCTAGTTCTTTCAGCCTCTTCTCATGATGCAAAATTGATAATGCTGAGGTGTTAACAAGCCCTTTACACTCCTTTGCCAGCCCCAGTCATTGATTCCACCAGGGCCTTCTGAAGCAATCAGCAAGAGCCCAGCCCTTCCAACAGGGCACAGCACGTCCTTTGACTGACTTACCTACCTCAGCTAAGTAATCCCATCTTGCTCCAGCAAACTCAATTAATGAGTCTGATCCAATTAATTGAGTCTGCTCTAATGCATGTTAATTAGCACATATACACATGCCAGACATTTGCTCTGATAAGTGCCCATGGTGTCCCAAAGGCAGCTCTCCCTCAGGCAGATAATCTAGGAAATTACCATTTACCAGGGAAAATTCACATCTGACACAGTACTGATTTGTTACCATGACAACCGTTCTACGTTCATCACAACTTCTTTGGTGCCAAGTCTCAGGAATCCTTCCCATAAGCTCCACACCCCTTTGGCCCATGCAGCAAATGATATACTTTTCAACATGCCGACCTTGGCAGAACAAAGAGCTGAGCTGGCACCAGTAGGTGGGAGTCACAGTGCTCCAAGTCCACTAAAGGCCAGATGAGCCTGGTGCCTTATGTGGATGTAGAGGCTGCATCTGGAGGGAACGAGTTTCCTTTCGTGTGCCCTTCCACTAACAACCAAGGACTGAGGGACTGCCCGGGAGCAGTCAAGGTCATGTTTCTGCTTCCTTTCATGCCAGGCAGGCAGGCTGGTCTGGAGCTCTAGGAGAAATTGTGCCTCCTGAGCCATAGTCCCTGCATGACTCGTTGCCAGGACAGCACATTCCTTTGTTAGCAGGAAGGGAAATATCTTGACTAATAGTCTGTATAGTGCTTGGGAACCCTGGCGAGCAGTGGCCTCCAGCCACTTTTGCTGGCCCTTGGGCAACAGCACTGAACAAGGGATATGTTAAGTGATATGTTGTAGGTAAATCTGTACATTGCTTTTCCCAGCAACCTCAGTCTAACTTTTCAGTTTCCTCTGCTGACAAGTAGCATCAGGGAATTCAAGCAATGTATTAGTGTTACCATACATTTGGGTTTTCCCAAACATGTCCTCTTTTTGAGTCCTCTGATCTCCATCACGGCAGTTTTTTGAAATAGGAACCAATGTCCAGGATTTTGCTCTATTGGAGGAAGGGGCAGCACTGGGGGAAGCTGTCCAGGCACCCAGGCTACAGCAGGGCAGGGGAGGTGCCTGCCCCTCCAGCAAGGGATGGGGGCAAGGGAGCCCTTTGAGGGAGCCCTGTGGCCTGTGCTCATGGGGCCAGGCAGCCCCACAGGATGCTGCCTGGGGGAGGGGGGCTGTGGCTAGGCTTCCTGGTGTGGTGCTGGAGCTCCAGCCCAGAGCAGAGGGGTGCCACAGGCATCCCCTTTTCCTCCTTCCAGTCTGCACCAGGGCCAGACTTACTCAACCTTTGCCTGCATGAATTGGAGCCACTATGATCCAGCCCAGTCAGGATGGGGGCAACTGGGGTCCCCCTCTGGCAGGGCTGGGAAGAGCAGGGGACTGTAGGCCAGGAGTGACTGGCACCAGCAGGGAAGGGAGGGGCAGGGGGCTGCAGGTTGGGAGTAAGGGGCACTGGCAGGGGGGTTGGGTCAGGAGTGTGAGGTACTGGCAGTGCCAGGGGACTACAGCTTGGGAGTCAGTGGCACCAGCATGGTTAAGGTGGGGTTGGTGAGAGACCATGGGCCAGGAGTGAAGAGCACTAGGAGGACCAGGGGTCCACAGGTTGGGAGTGAGGGGCAGCCACAGGGACAGGGAGCAGCAGGTTGGGAGTGAGGGTCAGTAGCAGGGCCATGTGAGTTGGGACTGAGGTGTCCCCCCAACAGGTGTTCTCTTTTTTGGAACTGGAAATATGGTAACCCTAAGCGTACAGTTGTACAATGCTGTGAAAAATGGATTAGAGACCACTTGACTCAGGTGAAAGATGCAAGCTATTCTCAGAATTAGGGGTGGAATATATTCTTTGCATCTCACAGGACAATTAGAATCTTCTGTCCAGTTGAAGAACCACTGAACCAAGAAAAAGCAGCAGTGTTTTGGTGGATTTGAAGCATTGTTCTGCATGTCCCTCATTTCCCATGCCTATATCTAGAACACTTATATACACAATGATTGTTATTTTTAGTGGCTGCTCAAGAACAAGTGTACAAAGTGCCATACATTATCCCATCACAAAACACTGTCACTTTATAAAACACATTTTTTGAGATCACATAAGTTAGGCCCTTGACTTCACATCAGGCCTGCCCAGCTGATGGTTTTCCACCCCATTAACCCTTTGGCATAACTCCTGAATTTAGACTCTCCAGCCCCTCATTCTGAGACCAAGGTGTTCAAAATCTAAAACCAAATCCAGCTTCTAGGTTTACAGGTCATTCCCATCTAAACCATGGAGGGAACGTCTAAACCATATGAAGATGAGTGACCCTTGGTAGATCTCTACCAGTTAAATCCATCTCCAAAATCCTGTTGCAATCTCCCATGAAACTCCTGTTATCCTTGCCAGTCCTGTAACAACAGACCTAAGGACCCTCACCCCCCCCAGCCAAATGTTAATGACTATTATGCTGGCAGAGGGAGGGGAAGATGGAAGTCGAGACTCAAGTTTTGCAGCCTGAGGCCATGTCCACTGTTGAGATCAATCCAACACATGACTGGCTTTTCCAATCCATCACACAACTTGCTTTAGTGCCATTAGGTTCATCAGTTTGCTTTTAAAATCAGTGACCCATAAGAATGTACATAACATGGCCAGCTAGCCTGGTAGATCTGGTTGACCAGGAACTTCCAGCAGGGATCAGACTCATTTCATGGGCCACCCTTGCTAAGGATCCATTTACCTTTGCATTTGGGGATCTAGCCTTACCACCAGCCTAAAAGAAAAGCATCCTATGGGCAGATCCTCAGCTGGTATAAATTGGACCTCTCATAATTTCTGCCCCTGAGAACTAGCAACCACAGACCATTATAGTGAAGTGTCTCTCAGAATATCTACTGATACATTTTCAGGAGCACAGTCTATGCAGACAGGTGCCAATATCATAATACAAACATATATTATCAGTCATGTCAGTCACCACAGCTAATCCAAGTCTGCAGTAGGGTTGTACATACCAGTCCACCGAGAGTCTGAGACCCACCAAACTCGTTCCAGACAGGCCATGTAACAGGCATCAGACACAAATGTTACCTTCTTGCTGAGTTGGACCATGTTTTACTGCTGACCCCAGGCTGAAAGTCTCATAATGTATAATGTCTTCATCTAATCTCAGCTCTTCCCTTCAGGAGGGTGGACAGTGAATTACGAGGCATTTCTCGTTCTCAGCAGAACACTGAAGAGAACTTCTTGCTGTGTCACTCTCCCTGCTTCAGGGTAACTACACCTGAAAAAAACAAAGAAAAACAAAAAAAACCAGTCAGGAGGTTCATTATTTCCTTAGTTATTGTTAAGAATCCAAAGAACTGTGGCAGCTAATAATAGAAATGGGCACACTATAAAGCACCTCAGTCTAGACTATGGCTACATGAATTTACTTCCCTGAAAATAATGCAGTCAGGTCAACAGAATCCCACATTAACCCCCTGGAAAAGGCAGAAAAATGCCATAGACAGGCCCTCTGAACAATGAACAGCAAATCCAAGGGGCACCCACCCAAGAGGAGACATACACAAAACAGCTTGAGCCAGAGAACATATCAGCTTTCAAATTTCATGCACATCTTTGCACATTGTTGGCTTTACTCTAGCATCTTTCAGCGCGATCACCAGTATGATCTTTTTCCTTTTCACGCCCCATGTGAGTCATTAAACAGCCATCTCACACCATCTGCTGGACCAGGAGGGGAAAAAAAAAACCTACGGAGTGGCTGCCAAGGAGAACAGAAGTGGAATATAAAGGCGTTGTGGGGTTTTGTTTTTTGTTTTGTTTTTTTCTTTGCTGGTACTTTTTGCTGCTTTTTTTTAAACAACTGGGGGTTAAGTCAGCATTCACCAATTCACTGTCAAAGACAAATGGTCCTTTTTTTATGTTGGAGAGTGCAAATTGTATGGGGGAACATACCCTGTAATTATGCTTCAAAATAAGCAGTTTTCTAGTGAGTCAACATAATATGTTGTTTTTCCCTTTTCCAGATCAAAAGAAACAGAAAGAAGTTAACATTTGAAACAAGCCTCCTGCAAAGTCAGATTGCAATTCCAGTAGCAATGGTGCAGGAGGGAGTTTAAAATAAATAGCACCTCGGAGCACTGATGAGTCAGACGCTGAGGATGGAGGGACTGTGCAGCAAGGGGAAGCAGACATGACACTCTGCAGTAGCTTGCACAGGAGACACAGTTTTGTTGGGAGGTTTGTGGTGGGTCTGAGCCAAAATCCCCTGATTGTTTCCCCACCAGACACATACCAAATTTTACAGGAGGTTTAAGCATCCCCTTGGCCCCCTCTATCAGCGATAGAAAGAGGGAGATGGTTTTAATGTCTGGCTTAAACCAGAAGGTCACATACTTCTTTGCTTCTGCAGGCTGAGTGCACCACACATATTCAAGTTCATCACATCCTTCCCTCCAGTTCGTGCCATGCTCCACATGTGCCACTTTCCCACTACCTCTCTCTTGGGACTCCCAGCAACTGCCCCAGACCTGCCCCTACATCCCCCCTACGTCCCACATACCCCTCTGTGTGACCTACCTCACTCCTTCCCTCATAACAAGGTCTCCATTTCCTCTGTTCTGGCTTTCATTTTTCAACATCAGATCCATAGGCTTGTGCCCACTGATTTCTAGAATATTCCTGGCAGTGTCAGAATTGATCAGACTTGGCATTCGAACACCAGTGTGTTACAGAAAGAAAAATGACACCAGGGGTTTTTTGGAGGGCCTCACTCTGCTTGGCCAAACATGGGCATGAACCCAGGCACCTACAACTTTTTTGACACCATTACCTGAGCCCGTCGTGACTTGCTACAGCTGTAGGGTTGTCTGGCTAAAATATGCATGAACCCACACTCTCAGGGGATGGGAAGAAACTTTATGAATGGAGATGGGGCTATATTATTAATCAGTGGCAATGCATAGGGGGTGCACATGCACCCTCTGAGAGCACCAGTGCACCCCCTGTCAGGCCACACTTTCCGCTCAGGCAATGGAGAGGCGGGGCAGGCAGGAGTGCCAGTGCCCCCCCACAAGTGCCGGCCAGGGAGTGCAAGCACCAGATGTAGGCCATGGCCACTTCTGGAAGCCCCACGTCCAGAAGCAGTGTGGCTGCTCACCAGTTGGTAAGTTTTGCCATGTGGGGACTCCCCCTCAGTTGACGCAATTGGCCATGGGGGGACCCTTCAGCTTCCTGGTCACTGACTGGTCACTGGAGGGGGGCATGTACTCCCCCTGACTAAGGCAGCACCAGTCGCCCTTGTTATTAGTTACCAGAGGTGGGTGTAATCCTGACTTTTCTGAAGTCAGTGGGAATGCTCAGGGGTCTTCATGTGGAGAAGGCTCAGATTTTATCATACAAAAATTGCCTGCAACTTGTATCCCATGCTAGTTTGGTAGGGGGAATCTAGTCAGGAAGGTCTCCAGGTTTTTCTAGATGAAAAAGCACTTCAGAAAGAAGTGGACCAACTGCACAGTGCAGATAGTTAAACAAGCTTTCAAATGCTTGAAGAGAGAAAGTCATCACAGCACAGTCTGTAGACAAAGAGATATTGCCACAACTGAGGTGGGAGCAAAATTCAAAAAGTGTACCGTACTAAAATCAGGGAGTCCTGATAATCTTGAGCACAGAACTCTGAAAAAACTGTCATGGGAAATCCCAACTACATAGCAAGGATTTTTAACTAATCTATCAAAATAGGGTGGTACCGTTAGACTGGAGAATAACAAATATATTATCTATGTTTAAGAACAGGAAAAAAAAGTGATCCAAGAAACTATAGGCCAATCCATTTCACCTCACTAGTATGTGAGAGTTTAAAACAAAGACCACTTTACCATGCAATTTACTGTGCAGTAAAGTTTTCTACACATTTTCTACACTTTTCTACATGTGCACTTTACTGAGCAGTAGACTAATTTACTGTGCAGTAAAGTGTTACCATCTACATGTGCATGGCAATTAGACCAGTGTAGACTCATTTTAATGCACTGTTGATAGTCCCATCAGACACAAGTACTATCCAATGGCACAGTAAATTACTGCACTTAAAACACATGTGTAGATGGTGACAGGGCTGGCTGGGGCACAAGGGTGCTTCAGCACTGGGCTAGCCAGCAGGCAACATGTGGAGCCTCACATCAGAGAAGCCCTGGGCTGACTGCTCCAACATCGCTCCACATGCTGTAGAGTGGCTGGCTGATGCACGAACAGCCACCATGTTGAAGCACCCTCATACCCCAACCAGCCCCTTCTTAGCACATGGAACCTGGTCGGAGTAGACCTGGGCTGGCAGGCTGACCCCTGGGTCCCCTGCCAGCCCAGGCTGCTCCCACTAGGCTCCATGTGTTGAACACAAATAAACTCTAGAGCCATAAGCAACAAAGTTTATTTGTGCACATTAATTTCATGTGCAGACATGCCCAGTTTGAGGGAAAAAAATAATTACAAGATTGGGGCATAAATGGAAAATGGGATAAAATGAGAGCATGCCAGATTCAGCTGATATCCTTCTTTGATAAGATCACTTATATTCTAGAAAAATAAATGCAGTAGCTCTCGTCTATCTAGACTGCATCTGAAATGGTGCCAAGTGGAGAACTATTAGTTTTGGTGGTGACAGCAGGAACTGGAACAAGAATTGTAAGGTGAGGGAAGAGACAACTGGTTGTCCTAGAATGGAAACTATTGGACAGGAGAAGAGCTGCTAATGGAGTTCCTCGGTCTTGGGGCTGACCTGTTTATTATTTTCATAAATGATCTTGACAAAAAATACAAGTGTAATGGTAACATTTGCTGGTGACAAAATTGGGAGGCATCATCAATACAAAGCTAGAGTGGTATATCACACTTGAAGAACCAGATGACCTTGGAGCTGGAGTAATAAAAATAAGATGAAATGATAGGGTTTACTACCTGGAGAAAGGTGGGGAAGATAACTAGTAGGGCAGAAGTGCTAGACTTCAGGAAGGCCAACTTCAGCAAGCTCAGGAGATTAGTTAGGGAGGGACTGACTGGTAAAAGCCTTGGAGAGATGGGAGTCCAGGAAGGGTGGGCATTTCTCAAGGGAGTAATCCTACAGGCACAGAAAAGGACCATCCCAGTACACATAAAAGGGGAGGGGGGAAAGCAAAGAAACCCTCTTGGTGGAGCAGGGAAATCCAGGAGAGCCTGGAGCAAAAAAAAGAGGCCTACAGGCTGTGGAAGCAAGGGCCTGCCACCAAGGAGGAGTACACGTGCTTGGCTCAAGCTTGCAGGGAAAAAGTGAGGTGAGCCAAAGCAGAAATGGAGCTTAGGCTGGCAGCAAAAGTTAAGGATAACAAAAAGTCATTCTTTAAGTATACAGAAAGCAAAAAGAAGGTGCAGGGTAACTTAGGGCCCCTTCAGGATGAACTAGGGCAACTGGTAACAGATAGGATGGCCAAAGCAGAGCTTCTAAATGATTTTTTTGCATCCATGTTCTGGACATGAATAAAAAATATGCATCCCATTGAGACCTTAGGTAAGCCCAGTATAGATACCAACCCAGCAACGTGGGGTCGTGCTGACCTGGTAAAGGGGCACCTGGAGGGGTTGAATGTATTTAAGTCAACAGGTCCTGATGATCTTCATCCTAGGGTACTTAGGGAATTAGCTGGAGTCATAGCGGAACCACTGGCACAACTGTTTGAGCATTCCTGGCACTCAGGACAGGTCCCGAAGGATTGGAAAAGGGCCAATGTGGTCCCTATTTTCAAGAAGGGGAGGAAGGAGGAACCGGGTAACTATAAGCTGGTTAGTCTCACCTCTGTCCTTGGCAAGACCTTTGAGAAAATTGTTAAGGATTACATTTGTGCGGGGCCAGTGGGTAAAATGATGCTAAGGGGCAATCAGCATGGGTTCATAGCAGTCAGATCCTGACTAAACTGGTTTCATTTTATGACTGGGCCACAAAATGCTTGGATGAAGGAATAGAGGTAGATGTTATTTACTTAGATTTTAAAGGCCTTTGACACAGTGTCACACCCAATTCCTATAAATAAATGAAATAGTTAAAATGTAGATTATTACACAGTCCAGTGGGTAGAAAATTTTCTTATGGGACACACCCAGAGAATGGTGGTGGACGGGTCTGTTTCTACCTGGAGAAATGTGGGCAGCAGAGTCCCCCAGGGCTCTGTCCTGGGACTGATACTGTTTAATATTTTCATTAGTGACTTGGACGAGGGAGTAGAAAGCACCCTGTCCAAGTTTGCTGATGACACCAAACTATGGGGGGAGGTACACAAACTAGATGACAGGGAGCGAATCCAGGCTGATTTAGACAGGCTGGGGAAATGGGCTGAACAGAATAGGGTGCAGTTTAACAAGGATAAGTGTCATGTGTTGCACCTGGGGAGGAAGAATCATCAACACTCCCATAGCTGGGGAAGTACCACTCTAAGTAGTACAACTGCAGAAAGGGATCTTGGAGTTGTAGTCAACTCCAAAATGAACATAAGTCACCAATGTGATGTGGTAATTAGTAAAGCTAATCACACCCTTTCTTGCATAAGTAGGTGCATCACAAATAGGTCTAGGGAGGTGATACTACTTCTCTGCTGTGGCATTGCTCAGGCAGCAGCTGGAGTACTGCATCCAGTTTTGGGCACCGCACTTCAGGAGGGATGTGTATGGGCTAGAGAAGGTTCAGAGGAGGGCCTACAGAAAAAATCCTATGAAGACCAATTGAGAGACCTGAACCTCTTCAGCCTCCGCAAGAAGAGGCTGAGAGGTGATCTTGTGGCCACCTACAAACTCATTGGGGTGGGCAGCAAGAAATAGGGGATATGATGTTTACCACAATGCCTGTCAGGGTAACTAGAAATAATGGCCACAAACTGGAAGAGAGCAAATTCAGATTGGAAATCAGGAAAAATTCTTTACAGCGAGGGCTGCCAAAATATGGAATAAGCTTCCAAGGGAGGTGGTGCTATCCCCTTCCTTGGAGGTGTTTAAAAGGAGATTGGACAGACACCTGTCTGGGGTCATCTGACCCCAGCACTCATTACTGCCCAGGGCAGGGGGTTGGACTCGATGATCTAATAGGTCCCTTCTGACCCTAACATCTATGAATCTATGAAATTTAAGTCTAAAGGGCAAGGTCATGGACTGAGGGATGAGTAACAGGAATTTTTGCTGTAAGCTGGCAGCTTATCAGCTGGAAATGAATGAGAAAGGAAAAGACCTAGGGGTACCAGTTAATGACTGTGAACCACCAGTAGGATACAGCTGGGGAAAAACTAAAATCATAGAATCAATGAGTCGGAAGAGACCTAGAAGTCCGACCCCCTGCCATGGGCAGGAATGAGCATTGGGGGTGGCAGGGGTCATAAGACCCCAGCCAGGTGCCTGTCCAGTCTCCTCTTGAAGATTTCCAGGGAAGGTGAGAGCACCACCTCTCTGGGAAGCCTGTTCCAGGCTCTGGCCACCCTTACCGTGAAGCAGTTCTTCCTAATCTCTAA
>NW_017728943.1:19301772-19341554 GCF_001723895.1 Crocodylus porosus
CTCTCGCGTGTCCATCACCAACTGCCCTGCCCTGCCCTGCCCTGCCCTGCCCTGCCCCATAGGGGTCCAATGTTACCCTGAGACTCCTTGCTACCTATATACTTGAAGAAGAATTTTTGTTATCCTTAATCCCAGAAGCTAATCTAAGCTCCAGTGCTGCTTTAGCCTCCCTTACCAAATCCCTACAAGCTCAGGTCAGGTAGGTGTACTCCTCCTTTGTCCCTGCTTCCACCGCCAATACGCCTTTTTCTTTGCCCTCAGGCCAGCCTGGATATCCACACTCAACCACAAAGGTTTCTTGGACCCTTTTCCCACCTTCCTGTGCAGTGGAATTGTGTCCTGCTGCCCCCCAAGGATAGCCTCCTTGAGGAAGGACCACCTTTCCTGGACCCCTATACTAGCTATACCCTGGGCTCTGAGTGCCTCCCTGACTACTGCCCTGAGCACATTAAAGTTGGCTTTCCTAAAGTCAAGCATTTGCGTTGTGCTAGTTACCCTCCCCACCTTTCTCTGATTAGCAAACTGGATCATTTCATGATCACTGTCCCCTAGCCTCCCTTGTACTAGCACATCCCCCACCAGGTCATGCCCAGAGGCTAACACCAGATCCACTATGGTGTTTTCCCTAGTGGGGACGAGTACCTCCTGCATGAGGTGTAGGTCCTGTACGCACATCAGGAACCTTCGTGAGTGGCTAGACCTGGCCGACTGCTCCTCCCAGTAGACATCAGGGTAATTCATATCACCCATGACCATAACGTCCTTTGCGCACATGGCCTCCCCAGGCTGCCTGGAAAATTTCAGATCCAGATCTTCCTCCTGATGTGGTGGCCTGTACTAAACCCCTACCACCACATCCCTCTCCCCCCGCCCTCCTTGAAGTTTGACCCACCGGGTCTCAGTTAAGCCTTCCTCTGGTCCCATTTGGAAGGTAGAACTGGTATACTGTTCGCTAACATAAAGTGCTACCCCCACCATCTTTTTTCCCCTTCCTATCTCTTCCAAACAACCTATAGCATTCTATGTCTAACGCCTAGTCAAATGTTTCATCCTACCATGTCTCCACTAGGCCAACCAGGTCAATTTTACTACTTGCAAGCAGAAGAGCAAGCTCCTCTTGCTTGTTCCCCATGCTTCTTGCATTAGTGAAGAGACACCTTAATCCCCCTGTGGGAGCCCTGGGCACTCCCCTACCTGAGCGACAACTGGTCCCTTGGTATATACCTGAGCTCTTACCTGGGCAGGTCCTACACCTGGTTGAGTTTTTTATTGCTCCTCTGGATCCCCATCCCCCAATGTACTTAGTTTAAAACCTGCTGGAGGAGGTCAACTAGCCTGTAAGAAAACAAACTCTTACCTTTGTGGGAAAGATGGAGACCGTCACGCCTCAGGATGTCCTCTGATCTGAAGTGCAGGTCATGATCCAGGAAGCCAAATCCGGCGTGACTACACCAACTCCGGAGGCGCCGGTTAACCTCATGGATGCAGGCACTCTGCCACTGACGGCCTCCACTAGCCAGGAGGAGGGACAAAAAGACCACCTGGACCCCCAACTCTCTAAGCTTGGCTCCCAGAGCCCTGTAGTCATCCATGATCTGATCCGGACTACTTCAGGCCATATCATTGGCTCCCACATGAATGAGGACCATAGGATAGTAGTTGGAAGGCAGGATGAGGTCAATGATCTTCCCTGTGGTGTCCCCAATCTTGGCTCCTGGGAGACAGTGTACTTCTCTCACATTGGGGTCTGCGCAGTGGTTGGGTCCCTCCATTCTTCTGAGGAGGGAGTCCTCTATGATGATCACCCGAGGTCTCTTCCTCTGGGTCATTGGATGATGCTCAGTTGGTACGGATGATAGCTTGCTGGAGGGCGTGGCTTCCTCCCTTCCTTCTTCCTCATGCCCAGTCTCTTCCAGCACTGCCAGGGCCACTTACCTGTTCCCCAGTTGTACTGGGGTGACAGTTGATGCAGATACACGCTGCCTGTGACGCCGCTTGGCCCTGGAGGTGACTGTCCTCCATTCACCTCCTGCAGACTCCTGGGTGGTGACAGCCTGAGGGGACAGGCCCTGCAGAGAGAGAAAGTACCTGTCAATCTTGTCCTCCATGGCCCTGATCCCCCACAGCCTGCTCACTTGCTCTCTCACCTGCCCTCCAGTGCCGGAATCCTGGCACAGGTGGGACAGGTCAGAGAAGCCCCTGCCTCCACATCCCCCCCAGCCCCAGGAACCAAGCCAGGCAGCCCCCACAGGCAGGTGGCCCCACCTGCATAGAAGCCTCAGCAGTCCCCGGGCCAGGAGGCAGCCGTGGGCAGGAGCCCCGGCTGCACTCCACGTGACAACTCCCATGCTGCCACCCCCACGCACTTACCTGGAGACGACTGCTGCTGCTGCTGCTGCCGCTGCCGGCTTTGGCTTTTCCGCTGCCTGCAGCCTCTCTCGCGCCTCTCCCTGCGCGAACCCCGGCGCAAACTCCAGCGCACCCCTAAAGAGCACACCTGTTTGCGCTCCCTGTTTGCACGGCTCCTGCCTGGTGTGGCTAAATAGGGTCAGGCAGGGAAAGAGTCCCTTACCCGATCACCAACACCTGGCCCCGCTCACTCCCTTCCCCTGGCTTACCTTCTCATTGCTGCAGCTGTCTCTTAGCTGCCAATTGCTGCTGCTGCTGCTGCCTCAAGGGTCGGGGGATACCAGGGGCACCGTGTGCTCCCTCTGGCATCCTCAGCTGACTGCTCTGGCCAGCTTTCTCATTACCGCAGCAAAAAAATCAAATGTTTTATCCTAAAATGTATGAGGTGAGAAAGGGGAGACAGAGACTTATTGTGTAACGCCTTGTGAGACCTCCTCTATTCTAATCACCAGTGTTCAAGACTAATGAACTCGAACTGGAACAGGAGCAGATAAGGGCTAGGAGGAGGATCTTATAAAAAGACATATAATACAATTACTACAGACTAATTTAGTCCATGGTAAATTTCCTCTGCAGTAAGGATCAAATGCACAGTAGTTCTCCAGAACTAACTGTACACAGCAGATACCGCACATCCACTTACTAGGCCTGTGCAAAGTGGCTAGTATTTGCTTTGGATTTGGATTTGCCTAATTTGAGGGACAGTGATTCTATTTGGTGATTCGAATCACTGTCTCAAATCGATTCGACTGAATCTGATTCAGAGGTTTGACCGCTGGTGAATTGGCTGAATCTCTGAATTAGACAGGCCCCATCCCTCACCTGCTCTCCCAGCCCTGTCAATGTTTGCCCCACCTGGGCCCCAGCTCCCAGCTCTTTAAAATAAAAATAAAAAGCCCTGAACTCACTGGCTCCTGGCAGGTTGTGGGGGGAGATCCCTGCTACCCCCTCACTGCCTCACGCTGTGTGCAGGGCTCTGCCACGAGTCCCCAGAAGCCCTGAGGCCACTGCAGCAGCTGGTGACCCCAGGGCTTTTTTTTTTTTTTTTAAAGAGCCAGGAGCTGGGACCAGGTCGGGCAGCTCTCGATGGGGCTGGGAGAATGAGCAGGGGTCCATGGCAGAGCCCGCCATGCAGCATCGGGCAGTGGGGGGCTGTGGGAATTGCCACCCCCCCACCTGGCAGCAGCTGGGGACTGGGGGTTTGTTGTTTTTTTTAAGAGCCAGGAGCTGGAGCCAGGTGGGGAAGCCATGAGGGGTGAGGGCTGGGGGAGCAGGCAGGGGATGGGGCCTGGCAGGGGTCCCCCCATGGTCCTCTCCCCCCTCCTCCAGCCCTCATTTCCTCACTCCCTACTGACTATCTGAAGCCAAGTAAGTTTCAGATAGTCTTTCATAAACTGATCAAAACTATATGAAACAGTTAACTCCGATACCAGGCAACTGAACTCAATAACCCAAGAGTGGCCCTCTGGTCCTAGGTTCCTAAGATGGTAAAGCTGTCTATTTAGATTAATCATTTCATCAGAAACATCACTGACATGACTTACAGGCATTAGAAACTATTGTTTTGCCTATTTGTATCCTTGAGAAAATCTGCTCCAGGTTGTTTCAATCTTGGATTTAAATAGCTACAGACAAAGCATTTTACTGTATGCTGCCATACGGTACCTAAAGCAATATGCCTCCTCTCTGGAGGATTGTCTGTCTAGGGCAAGGCTGGTTTAACAAGCTATACAGTAGCATATGTTACAGAAATTGATTTCCTGTCCTGATATTTTCTTGTGCACCGAGAGAATTTCATACTAGGGGGGATAGTAGGAACAGGGAACAGTCAAATGCATTCATTGGGATCACAGTCATTTTTGAAACTGCCAGCTATAGTGAAGAGAATGGTTGCGAGGACAAATTGTTCATATTAACACACACACACTTTTTTTCTTCCAGGGGTCAAAGCTTAGAAGTTACTTAGGTTTAAAGTAGAAGATCCTCCGTTGGTATAGTCATAACTCCACTGTAGTATTTTGCTCTGACTCTAGTAGGGCTACAATGACTTACACCACCTGAGGATCTGCTCCAAAATACTTAGGCTCCCTAGAATCACATTCAGATGGGAACAGCACAGCCCTCCAGCCCACCAAGAGCTTATTTCTATTTACTGTTTACATTATAGTAATGTCTCAAAGACCCATCCACCTAGCTCCATTAAACCAAGTGATATGCCAGCGTTGTGAACCTTGCACTAATAGACAAACTGAATTCAGAAGATCTTTCAGGCAAGACCTTAATTACAGACCTACCTGCTCAGTGTGGATACTGAAAAACCCTTGCCTGTCATTAGGAACTATGGTTTCACCAGAACCTCCCTTTTTCCTCAAGAATCTCTTGGGCCATATAGCATCTGCTGGGCCTTCTCCCCAGAGGTGATTTAGTTCAGTGCTTCTCTGTATTGGTCAAGTGTTTGGAAGCCGTTGGGATTGGAAAGCCTAATACAAAGATACAGGAAGCCTAGAATACAAAGCAGCATCAACCCATTCACCCTTTACACTTTTTTGTTGTTGTGTGCGCTAATGGAAGACATTTGTATTTCAACCTTTTCCTGAAGCAGGCTGTGTAATCAGATTTGTTCTGGAGCCAAGGTAAACCTGCTGTCTGCCTATGATAAAGCAACCAGTCCATTTGAATTTTCTGGGACCATACAAAAATTTTGAGTCTGCCCTCAAGGACCTCCTGCAACAGAAATTTTGCCCCGAATTTGAAAAATTAGCCTTGGCTCAGTGCCGCACGGCATTTGGTTTCAGCTAAGAAGAGGTAGCCAAAGCTGCCTGGTGCTTTGTGAACACAGCTATACTGCTTCCAGTTTGGGAGGTAACCCCTCCTCCCAAGCCAAAAACAATATAGCCGCAATGCAGTGCTGCCCTGCCTCTTCAGAACCAGAACCAGAAATGGGGTTCACTGTTTTCTTGTTCTGGAGGTCTGTAGACTGTCTGGAGCCAAGTACTGCATTTTGTTCCCTGAAGACTAGTCTATTTAGTTTATAATTGTGCACATTCACTGGCTTTTTTAATGCCTTTGGAAGCAGGTTGTGGAACAGACCTGACTCCAGACCCAGGGGTTTTGGAAAATGACTATCATCAAGGTGCTGGCACCCAGCAGGACCAGATCTCATGCAGTAACTCCCCAAAGCACAGGGAAACATGAACACATGTTCAGACAAACATATACATGTGAAATACAGCAAAAAAAATGTAAGCGCTAAAACACAGTCCAAAACCTCTCCCCCACTGACCCCCAATCTCCACTTCCTTCTCTGTCCTTCAGTAAAACAAAATACAGACAATGTTTTCAGGGGTGGAAAAGTCAAGTCGCCATGAAAGAGCAGGAGTGGGTGGATCAGTAACAGGCTGAAAGCCGCATGTCAGAACCTCAGCTGGTGGAAATCATCATCACTACTGGGAGCAGTGACAATTTGCACCAGCTGATGGTTCGCCTTACTGGAACAGCTGCATCCACATTACAGAAGCCTGAGTCTCTTCAGCCCTACAGCCTAGGAAGAGTGGGTATAAAATGCTGCTCTAGTATAATTTAACATCCACTTTGCATCCCTGGAAATGACTGCATGAAATCCAGGGCAACAGAATGTCAAGCCCAAAGGAATTTAAAAATGCAGTACACAGAAACCACAGGTGCAGCTGTTACACTTGCAGAATGAGAAGCAATGCTGGTGGGGGAACATCTTTGACGCAAGCACAAATATTTGAGATACAATGTGTATTTTATATATGGGGTTTGTTCTATTTATACTAATTTCAGTAGAAGTAAAAGTAGGCTCTGGGTATACGTATTTTCAGTCTCTCACTTTCAAAATGTAGTCAAGTGGTAAAATACCTTTAAAAATTATCCTTCCTAGTTTTTAAATTGCAAAATATCTTCAAATTCAATGAAAGTGCTGTCAGTAGAAAAGTAGCCACATTTTAGATATGAAAATGTCCATGACTTTAACTTATTCTTACCTGTTAATGTAATTCTAGAAAATCTAAGACAGTGGGCTGATGTACAGCCAGACATAATCAAGAAAATGGTCTTCCCATTCTGAAAAATATTTTCTAAGATTTCCAAAAAAATATTGGAACCGAAAATAAGAACAATATTTCTTAGATGCAAATGAAAGGTTTAGTTACCATGATTTCAAAACATTTCTTTTTCCATATTTTAATATTTTTGTTTTACCATAGTTCCCTTATGTTTTAAAAGCAAAGTGTATTTTGAACTGCAGAATTAGAGTTTTTCATTTTGAAAATGCCCACTAGACCCTGTGAACTTTGACAGTTTCAAACCTGTTTTTTCCAAATTTTTATCAAGTAAAAAAAAAATCAAAACTGGACTTTTCCTGCAAAAAGGTTTGCGTTGACACTTTAATATTTCTCGACAACAAAATAATTCAGCAAAAATATTCCCAATCAACTCCCTCATATATAGTGTATGCACAGATACCACGAACACACTTACATGTATGAATTACGTGTACACACATACATATGATATACGAATGTATTCATATATCATTTTCCCACCTATCACCAATATGGAAATGATAAGTACCACATTGACTTGATTCCAAGATGAGTGTTTTTATCTCAATTGGCATGGGGGAAAAGCCCCTAGTCTTACAATTACATACAAGGAAACCTCACTAAATACACTGTCTATTATTACATTGCTGCCAAAAGCAGTGTGCGCTCAGGAATGGAAACCAACTACAAAGCTGATTAAATTCAGCCAACACTGAGCGTGACAATAAAATACACAGCCCACATTGGGCAAATATGCTGATGGGAACCTTTTTTGTTTTGGCAGGCACCCTCCATACAAGCCCCAGGAAGCCGGGAAGCCTTAGAGTTTGAATGCTTTTTGTCTTTAAATACATGTCTCTCAATATAATTACTTTAACAGCCCTGTCACATGACTGGTTGGGTTCACTTGATGGTCCCTACCCCATATACATTGTTACACAATCCACTTCCCATTACAGTAACTGCACCTGTGTGCCCACTGCTATCTCTTTATCCATTACAATCACACCAAATGGCCTCTGATCCATCTATCTCCCCCTCCCCTCCTTACCCCCTACCCCCACCCTTCCTGTTCCCTTCCCCAGCCCTTAGTTAGTGTTGACTTCATCATCATATCCCCCTGTTCTGGGTTGCAGAGATCTTCTTATGACCTACCAGGAAGTGGGTCAGGGAGGAGGAGAGCTGGCCCTGGGCTTCCAGCTGTTGCTCTTTACAGCAGTGGTTCTCAAGATTTTTTGTACCAGGACCCATTTGTAAACATCGTTGGCCAGTCCAGACCTAGTGCCCCTCACTCAGGCCCTAGGCCCCTGATGTATAGGGCAAAGGGTGGGTGTGTGGGGCAGGAGGGGTGGGTGTGGGGCATGGGGTGCCCCAAGCAGCCCCTTGCAGGCTGCAACTCTACCAGCCTGCAAGGGAAAAGCCACAGTTTCCCACATTTTTCTCCTTTAAAGGAGAATTCGTATTTAAAGCTTGTTGATCTATTTTTAAAGTTTGTCTATGACCTGTTCATATATTCTTGCGACCTACTTTGAGAAATAGTGCTTTAAAGAGCTGTTTGAGCATAGCTTCTTAGAGAGATTGGCGTGGCCAGCCTGCAGCATTAATGGCATAGGCAGCCTCTCCGCAGTTCATGACAGATGGGAGGGCAAGCAACACAGGTTTAATAAAGCAGGGAGCAGAAAGAACAGGAGACTGAGCAGGGAAAAGGGGCTGGAGTGGCACTTAGGGAGAGTGTGGGGCTAATTTGTGCCCTGCCTGTCAAAAATGTTCACCCTCAGCATCCTGGATTAGAGCTGTCCAACTTCCAAGTCTCCGGGGGCTGCACCAGTATGGGGCGCATGCTGCCCAGGCTGTCAGGGCACACCCCTGGGCTTCATGGATGTCCCCCAGTGCTGCACTGTGCACCTGTGCTGCCACCCTCCCTTCACCCTGCCACCATTGTACCTGTACTTCCCCCTCCTTTTACCCCCAGTGCTGCAACGTGTATGTGCATCCTCTGCACTGCCCCACAGGATGGGGGACGGGTGCCTGGTGTTTCCCACCTGCATTGCAGCCAGAGCAATAGAAGGAGCTGTGGCTGAGCAGGAGCCCAGAAGCCACAACCCAACACTTTGTGGCCCAGCAGGTCACCAGCTGGAAAGCAATGACTTAGCTCAGCCCTGACCAGATCAACCTCTTCTTGAAAACCTCCAATGACGGAGATTCCACAGCTTCCTAATTCTACTGCTTCACTGTTCTAACAGGGAAGAAATTTTTCCTGGTATCTAGTCTAAAACCTATTTTGCTTCAACTTCAGTCCATTGGTATGCATCCCGTTCTCTGCAGGTGTTCTCCCTCTTCCTTATGGCTGCCCTTCAGATATTTGAATATTGCTGTCATGTCCCCTCTTAATTGGCTTTTCTTCAAGTTGATCTTGAGACTGAGGCCTCAGTAGTAGGTTAAAAAAGGATGAGCTCAGAACAGTTTTACTGACATTTCTGGGTTGGAACATACCTATGGGTTCATGTGGACAAGATAAAATGTGCTTGAATGCCACTCCCTTGCTTTGTAGCCAGGTAAACAATAGGGCTGTGTGAAATTGCACCATTCTGTTTCAACTTGCATTTTGACAGAACAGCATTTCGTTTCCAATTTCATTTCAATTCAAAACTGCTGTTCCATTTTGTTTCATCGAAACAGTTTTGCTGTTCTGACGCTGTTTTGACGTTCCACCCATAGGTTATAATGGGGAAGCTTGAAACAGCTTATACCTTTGTCATTTGTGGCCTGATCTGGATGAAGCTTGCAGGAATGGTAGCCCCTTATGAGGGCATGAAGCCTGCTCAGTTTCATGGAAATAGGTGCAGGGGTTTTGGGGAAACTGCACCTCAAAGTCTTGAAAGCAAAACTCACATCACGTGTATGTGCTAAGTGGAGTCAAAACTGCAGGGATGGTAGCCCCTGCTGAGGCAACGAAGCCTGCCAAGTTGCAAGGAGATAGGTGCAGGGGTTTGGGGGAAACTGCACCTCAAGCTGCGGACGAGCAAAACTCGTGACATATGTGACATTGTGTGTGTTAAGGTACAGCAGGGTGAAAGCTGCAGGCATGCTAACCCCTGCTGAGGCCACAAAGCCTGCCAGCTTTCAAGGAGATAGGTGCAGAGGTTCTGGGGCTCTGCATTTCTAGGTGACACCGTGTGTGTGTTAAGGTGCGCCCTCACCCAACTGACACCCAGGCAGAAAGCAGGGCAGTTCAAACAATGCTGCCTTTTATGCAGTTTTTCCATCCCTCCCCCAGACCACTGGGATTGGAAGGGACCTCAGGGAAGGATGACAGTCACTGGCCAGCTACACAGTGAATAACGAGAGCACTCCTTGCCCACACTTCCTCTCTCTCCTTCAGTTTCTGTTTCCCTGCAGGCAACCCAGCTTGAGCTTCAAAACTTGAAACGTTTTGAAAATTTCTAAACGTTTCGACTTGCCTCGTTTCATTTTGAAGTTCTCTGTTTCATTTCGATTTCACTGTTTCGAGTTCAAAATGAGTCAAAACAGTGTCGAAATAAAAGTGCCCACAAAATTTCACACAGCCCTAGTAAACAAGCCTTCCTAGTCTAGTAACAGTGCCTCTGAATGGCAGACTCTCTCAGCCACTTTACTTCTTCAGCTACAGCTGCTGTTAAACAGCAGTTGCCTTTTGTGACAGCCGCAAGCTTTGGACATCCAAGGTCCACCCCTGAATTTCACCCAGCTCTTGTTGGCATACTCGATACCCGCTTTCTGCAAAAAATACAATCAACAAATATAATACTGCCTACTGCAGGGAGGCTGGACCCAATGATCTTGCAAGGTCCCTTCCAGGCCTTACAGTCCATGAATCTATTAATCATTTTCTTACCCACCATCCTTGTCATTCTCCCCCTCTTTAATGCTGTCCTTTTCTTCTTTCTCCTTGTTGTTGACATTGTCTTTGGGAGTCTTGCTCTTGAACAGTCTGTGCCAGTCTCCTCTCTTCCATATGACTTGCACGATCTAATCCCTGTCATTTTCTACTTTTTGCAGTACAACTGCATCTCACTCAGTCCATCCTGGCACAGTCTTTGATAGAGATTTGTGCCATCACACAAACAAGTTCCTGTTGTCCACAGGGCATTCGTGAAGCAGGAGATGAACTGGTCAAAGGGGGCTATCAGGATCCTTTGCTGCCTGGTTAGGTGTCCAAACAGCTCCGCCTCTAGTCAGGGTCTTGACCCATCACCATGATGAGAAGTAAGATTATTCTCCTCCACACCTCCCCATTGTATGGGCAGTACCAGAGAAAATGGTTGATTGTTTCTGCCTTCCATAGGCAAGTTTGCCTGGGGCAGTTCAGTGGACCTTTCTGCCCCTCTGTTTCTCAGTGCTTGCATGGAAAGTGCCAAGTGGGCTACCTGCCAGTTCAAATCCCTGTGTTCTTTCTGCAGGTCCTTGTGGAAGATTTGTTCCCACATGGCCTTGCTGCTGTGGTCTATGGTCAACTTTCTGTCACTTGGTTTTACTACCTCCTGTATTTTACGATGGTTTTTCAGGGTTCTTGGGCCTTCTTTTTGTATCTTGTATCTGCTCTGAAACTGTTGCAGGACCTCGTAGAACAGGGGCGGGCAATTATTTGGGCTGGAGATTCATTTAAGGAGTTTTGGTGAGCTATTGAGGGCTGGTGGCAGGGGTGCTGACCCAGCCTTGGACCACCATCAGGGTTATTTACACCATCTGGCACAGCACAGGGAGGGTGGGGGAAGCTGGGGAGATGCTAATAAATCTTATCCATCCCCAACTGCCCTGCACCCACAGCTGAGAGCATCAGATGGTGTGGGTGGGTGGAATCTCCTTGCAGACCAGCCCAGGACCTCTGTGGGCAGGGTGCACTCAGCTGGGCAAATGGGATGGGGCCAGGAGCAGGCAGGGTGCAGTGTTCAGGAACAGGATGAGCAGACAGGGCCAGGATTGCAGTGACGTCAGGGGGCTAGAGCTTGGGAAAGAATCAAGATCTACTGCCCACACATCCCTGCACATGGGCAGGGGCGGGCCAAATATCCCACCAACAGGGATGTGCAAGGAGCAGATTGAGGCTCTGCCTCAGACCCCAACCCCGCACTGTCACCACCTCACAATCCCAGCCCCAGCATCTCCCCTGCCCACCCTGCTTCCTAACCCCACTCTCTGCCCACCAGTGGCCCCATCCCATCTGCCAAGCTGAGCATGCCCTGCCTGTGGGGGTCCCAGGCTGGTTTCCATGGAGATCCTGCCCACCCACTTTCTCTTTCCAGAGTCCCCAGCAGTGGGTGCAAGGTAGACAGGCTAGGGTGCCCAAGCAGTGGGGCCAGGTCTAGCAGCAGAGGCAACAGAGACAGTGGCATCGGCATCTCGAGTACGAAGGTAAGAGAGTGAGCCACTGCTGCAGAGGGTACCAGGAAGCCAAGTCTGGCAGCCACCCTGCCCCACTGCTGAGCCACCTGGCCCCATGGACTACAGCTCCTGGCATACCCAGGGATAGGACTGGCTACACTCCAGGTGGCACCTCCATACCTGGGGGTGGTAGGACCAGCCACACATCCAGAGCCCAGGCTTTCTCCCAGGCCTGGGCCAGGCAGAGCTGAAGGACCCACTGTGGGCTGGATGGAATCACTTGGCGGGCCAGAGCCAGCCCAGGGGCCGTATTTTGCCCACCCCTGTTGTAGAGTCATGGTGGCTCCCAGGTCCATGGGTGCACGTTGAGTGGATGTATGACACCTTCCCCGCCCCCCTCCCCACCAACTTTGTAGCAGATTCCCTGCTAAATATTTCACAAAGCAGGCTGTTTTGGAGTCTGCCCCAGCTTCCAGGTTGCAGATATGGTTTGTGTACTTGGGCCAAAGTAACAGCTGGATGTCTGGCATTCTCTGGCCCCCAATCTTTGTCTTATACAACGTGGTCCTTGCAACCTTCTCTCTGCAACCTTCTCCCATCTGGTCCCCCAGAAGGAAACACACATGGTCCTTTGGATTCTACAGATAATTTGCTCTGAGGTGAGGAAGACCACTGCAGGGTACAGAAGTACTGGTAGCAACACCACCCTCGCGTGCCAGGCACTACCCCATAGACAGGAGGTACAAGTTCCACAGTGCTAGTTTCTATTTGACTGAAGTCTCAGACTTTTTCCAAGTTTTCTGTCCTTTTAGCTCTGGGTTGAAAACCACCTAAAGGTTCTTCACCCCCTTGTCTTGCTTCCCCGAGGGAAGACAGGTCTCCAAGTTTGCCCAATGCCAGGAAGGTGCTCTTGGCCATGCTGAGCTTGGCCCCTGTTGCTGCTCTGTATACACCTGGGTGTGTTGCAGCATTTTTTTCTATCAACCACTTGACTCTGCATAGGATATTGAGGTCATCTATGTAGGATTGGGGAGAATAGGCATTCCTGCCAGATGCCCCACTCCATCATGATCAGAGTAGTCAGGCACCCATTCACCAGCACCCTGTTGCTCAGGTTGGTGTATAGCATCCTTATCCAGGTGACGCTGATTGGGGCAACCCCCACCTTCTTCAGCGTCTTGAAGAGAAATCAGTGTGATAACATGTCAAAAGCCTTCTGTAGGTTGATTCGGCACTGCAATGTTCAGTTCCCTCTTTCATTGATACCACAACATGTCCCACAGCTGCAGCAGGGCACTGTGGATCTGCTGCGCTGGCACCGTGCACACCTGATCCTTGTGGATCACCATATCTATGGCAGATCTAAGGGCACTTGGCCAAGATTTGGCCCAGCACTTTATAATTGAAGTTCAGGAGCATTATGGGTCTCCAGGTCTTCACATGCTCTCTTGGCTTCTTCTTGTAAAGAAGGGTCATGAGTCTCTGGTCCATTCCCACCCCCAGGTGGTCCTCCCCATGTTGGTCCCTAAAGACTTCCAGCTGGTCAGGGCCCACCTGGTCCCAGAAGGTGACACAGAACTCCTTGGGCAAACCATTTGCCCCAGGAGTCTTACCACTCTTGAAACTGTGGAGAGTTTTATCAGTCTCTTCCAGTGTCCAGTGCTCCACTAATTGCTGCATTGGGACCTGGGTGAGCTCCTGCAGGCATTCCTGAATGACCCCTGCAGTGTAGAGCTCCTGAAAGAATGCTGCCCTGTCTCCAGCATCCCCTTATTTCATCAGTGCTCCATACCAATTCTGTCTCTCCAGCTGTTCATGGTCTCCCTTTTGTTCTTCTTCAACATGCTAAAGCAAGCAGACCATTCCTCCCCCTCCTCCTCCCACCTGGCCCTAGAAGATCTTCTTCCTGGCCTGTTCCCTGTACCAGGCTCCAATCTGGGCCTTCACCTCCTATATGGCCTCCCTCACATCCTACCCCACAGCCAGCAGTTTGTGCAGGCTTTGTAACTTGCAGTTTAGGCATTTGTGGTGCCTCTTCAGGAATTGGGCTTGCTCCCTGCCAGCTTGCTGAAAGAAGGTCCCCAATCTCTCTTTGATTTTGGCCCACTACTCCATGCAGCTCCTGTATCCAGCTTTCAGAGTCATCTACTCTGCATAACACTGCTTGAAATCCTACTCAGTTTTTTCATCTCCCAGGATGCTGATGTTTAATTTCCAATCCCCACACCCCACTTTTTTTCTTAAATAAAATTTCATTCCAGGGCCAAACCAGTTCTGAATTAAGTGCCAAATTCAAATCTGTGTGGTGCTACCACTGGCACATATTCTACTTTCCATACTTTTCAGCCTGGGGCTTCAGATATTCCTAAATCCATGACAGCCATCCTACATACAAGCCCCAACCCTAGAGACCTTGGAATTCAGATGCCCCCTTGTCTTGTTTGCCCCTAGCCAAAAGGTCGAAGGAAGAAGCTAGGGGGAAAGCAATCTGCCATTGCCATAAATTGTAGCCAAGATCCTTGCATTTGGAGGCATTTGTAGACTCTCACAGGGGTCAGTCTGCCAGCAGTACAAGGGACAAAGGATGGTACTGAATTTCACCATGCAACCATAAACAAGAACTGGCCTTCTGGTGAAGATCAAGATCCCAACTCACCTTGGGTCTAAGTAGACTACATTCTTACTATGTAACTTAGCCGTGTCCACCCCACTTCCCCACCCACCCTGTACTATGTACCCACTCCTACCTCTTCAACTCTGTAACTACCCTTTTTAACATTCACTAATAAAATTAAAGTTATAGGGTAAGGCCTGTCCCTTGCACTATGGGCATTTTGTGACAATGGGGTATTGCTTTTATGCTTGCCCTAAGCTTGCTCCTTAGCCTTTTGGCTAGGAACAAGAGAGACTAAGGGACACCTAAGCTCTGAGGTGTCTTGCACACAAGATACTTGCCTGTGGTAGAACCACACAGACTTGACAATTGAGCTCAACTCAGTCAGATTTCAGAACTTGACTCTTGGACTTTGCCAAAGTGAATTTGGAATTTGGAACTGATTTGGCCCTAGTTTGTACAGTATAAGTACATGCCAAAGTGCTGCTCAAAAGTGTCTTTATGAAACACCCACAGTAAAACTTGAAGCTGTTTAAAAAATAGATAACAAACATCAATTCTGGTTAAATAAATCTATGGGCACTGTATGTGAATTGCTACAGCTAAGGTCTGACGGTAGAAGAGAGGGGGAAGGGGATGCTAGGGGAAAAAGTTGGAGGGAAGCAGAGAGCAAAAAGTTATGTTATCCCACAAATTTATTTTTCATGCTGTAGCAGTGGGAGGGGGGTAAATTCAAGGCAAATCTCCAATAACTGTATTCTACACCTGGAAAACTATAACAAATGTATAAATCTTCCATATTTAGAATCTAATAACTGTGAGGCCTTCTTATCAGGGTCATCTATTTGAGTAAACACGGTATCTTTTTCCATTGGTGTTGTTTATTTGTAGTTCAGCAGAGCACAGAGGCCCCCAGCTGATATTAATGCTCCCTTGTGCTAAGCATAATACAGCAACAGCCCATGATCCAGATAATTCTTTTTTTTTTTTAAAAAGGACTAATTGTGGGAGATAGAAACAAGCTAAACTAGTCCTGGTCCCACAACAGGTTAATGATAGAGCTAGCAATGAAGCCTAGAGATCCTGAGTTCCAAACCAATGTCCATATTGCTTTCTTTGTGGGGTCATTGTTTAAGTCCCTGTTCCTAGCAGGTGACGGCTTTCATACTTTAATGGGCTGTTTTCACTTCTGTCACCATCCTGCCCTTCCCATATTCCAGTTATATATGATATGAGCATGACCTTCAATCATTTTAATGTCTGCCTGTTCTGAACACCCCAGACAAGAGGGATGCATGAAATCATTTAGAACAACATCATTGTACATATACTCACTTACCACTGGGATGCTATAATTAGATAGAAAGATTAGCTGACTAGAATATGTCTTCATTGGTCATAAATGACAATATTCCATTGTTTAAATGAGATTTCTGTTGCTCTCTCATCTCTAGGAAGTTAATACTCTATTCTTTGCTCTGGTTATGTTCATCCCTTTCTAAAAAGAAATCTGGCAGTAGGGGAAAAATAAATGCCAGGAATTACAAGTTATAGCAATCAGTAAATTGTATTTCAAGGGCATTTTTGATGCTCATCCATTTTGCTGGAGCCAGAGTGCCACCTACAGTTTGAGATGATGTTAAAGAATGAGAATATAAGCCCTCTTCTGGAGTGTTACCCCATGGTTCTTTCCGGTTTTTCATGCACATCACGTATAACAATACCATGAGACAGTCCAGAAATCTGTCCCGACTTTGCCAAAAAGTAGTGAATTTGGCCTGAGTTTCAGTTCTATAACAAAACTCAAGATAAGCTGAGATGTTTAGGGAGTTTTCTCCTCCTGCATCCTGGTTATCCCAGAAAATCCAAAAGTGTCAGGGAACAACTTTGACACAATAAGCTTAGAAATAGGCAAATAGATATAAAATGTAGAAACCAACGTGAAAAAAGCAACAAAGATTCACTAGGAATTCAGAAGATCTCTCGGTCTCTGACACAATAAGCTTAGAAGTTGGCAAGTATATATTTGCCAACTTCTAAGCTTACTGTGTCAGCGAGAAAGAGAGACCTTCTGAGGAGAAACAGGCACCCTACACATGTTTCTCAACCTTGTAAGTAGCAAGTACCACCCTAATTTCTGAAAAATGTAATAAATACCCCAATGCTCAATTTTCCAGGGGATTTTGTATTTCTGACTGATGTGTTCCATATGTTGGAAGAAGGGCTGTGTAAAATTCCTCAGAGAAAGAGGAAAGGAGGGTGAGAGAGAGAGCATTGGGGTCCCCACGTACCCCCTGCCTGTGTACCTCCAGGTGTATGCATACCACAGGTTGAGAAACTATGTGCTACACTACAGTTCCTAGTGAATCTTTGTTGCCTTCTGCATATTGGTGTCTACATTTAGATAACTGATGGCTATATATTATGGGTTGTATTAAGATACTGTGTTGTGATAGTGTCAGCACTGCTGGCAGGTCCTAACAGAGGTGATACGCATTCTACCAACATGCATTCTTTACAGTAATTACAGTAATTACTATTAGCATTACATCCGCCCTCTCACTCCTAGATGACAGTCTAATCACAGGGGCTGACATCAGTCAAGTGTCATTGGTCATGGTGGCATTTAAGTTCTTCTACCCAGAACAACACACTGAGCTAAAGGAAGGACAAAGACAGAAGGCATGGACTATCTGTCTGCCACAGGACTGTGGGAGGGGCATTGCAAGGAATGTAGTTAAAGCTTTTTGCCACAGATTAATCTAATGAGCCAGAGGCACATTCATGGCACTACAGAAGATCCTCCAGTGAATATCTGCTCAGGCTGAGGTGGGCAGATTGACCAGCCTTAAAGGTCTTCACCACAACAATCTGTATCACTAACCAGGACTGCCAAGAGGTCGTACCCATGTTCTGTCAAATACTGTCCACATATAGGAGTTTAAGAGGAGTCCTTGCCACACAGATCTCACCATCTAGCTAGAGAAGTCAAAGGGTGGGAGAAAGAAATTCCCCCCATTTTATGAAGCCAACTAAAAGAGGGTGGGGGGAGAAGGGGGAGAAACAAAAAGATGCAGCCAGTCACACAAGGAGCCCATGAAAGAACTGAAGCCAGATTTCTTATACCTGTGGACCTTGCCACACTCTATCACTTATTTTCTTAGATTGCCCCAAGATGATCTCTCTGTTAATGTGTTATCACCATGTTTTTTATTTATTGATATCAGTTCTTTCTACAAATTAGCCACAATGGGATGACAGACTCTCCTTTAAAGAGGGAGGCTAGTTCTCCTAGAAAAGTCTTGGCTACAGAGAATGTGAGATATATAACAAATACCTTCTTCCTATATGAATTCAGAAAAATATACATTCTTGCTGCTTTGGGCTTCTACATAGTTTTTAATGGAGGCTTCACAAGCACATTATGGTCTTCAGGGTAGAGTAGGGAGTGTTGCTTATTAATATGTTTGTACAACACCTAGCAAAGGGGTATGAAGCACGGGGTCTGTGGGACAAATCCAGCCCACAGAACCTCTATATCCAGCCCACTGGGCCACCACCAGACCACCAAAAGTTGTGGACATGGCCCGCCACAAAATTCAATGCCCTTTGGTCCCACTGACCATGACCACTGGTGGCTAACTTGGCTCACTGCTGCTGCCTCCAAACTGTTGTTGCACACCAGGACTCCCTCCCTCAGACCCCTTGCTGCTGCAGCCTTTAGAGTCCTCACCACCACCACTACTGCAGTGGCCATGGTGGCTGCCCTTATGACACAGGTTGGATTTAGCTCCAAGAAGTTTTGTATCTTGATCTAGTCCAGAGCCCTACATGAATTTGACACTTCTGACCTAGCACAAGGGGACCAGATGTGCTGATAGCCTGTAGATTTCCCATAGTATCTTCATAACATATAATTATTTTAGTCAGAGGGATGATCTTATACCGATATAGTTGCATTAATACAACCCTTAATATGGATGCAATTACATCTGCAAAAAGGTCCCCAATAACTGTATTGATTATTCCACTTCTGTACAGAAGTAACTAAACTGATGTAAGAACTGTCATACTGTTCTAATTACCTCCACTCTAGGTGGACTATGAGCCTCATTAAAGCAGGACAACTCTTGGGTTTAGAGAAGCTCCCTTACATAATAACAATGATACCTATTTTTACAAATGGCAAGTAGAAACACAGAAAGGTTAAAAGATTCACTAAAAAGGCACATGGCAAGTCAGTGGGAAAGCCAGGATCCAAATTTAAGACAAAGCAGAATCTGAATCCGAAACTCAGCAGTCATTATTGAATCTAGATGTTGCAGACCAATTAGGAGAAAAAATGCACTGACACAAATATTTCCCAAAGCCAAAGCACAAGCCAGAATTCTTTTGAGGTTTGAATGGGTTCCATTAATTTTACCCTGAGCCCATTACACATTTTTTCCACTTTGTTACTTCCTCTACATTCAATGGTTCCTACCAAGGAAAGGTCAGGAGAATTGAAATATCATGGGAGAAAGGCATGCATTCTGAAATGAAAACAGGAAGCATAAAAAAAAAAAACCTTGGTAACTAGACTGCTCTGCTGCAGATTTTCCAGCCTAACTGCACAGACCCAGAAGGTTTGGTCAGGTTTACTGAAACATAGGAGATGTTCTGTGCTCATCCAGTCTTTACTGAAATTCCCTCATTCCTCTTAATTGAAGCAATTTGTGCTTAACTCTGTAAAAAGTAGGATGCGGCCAGCTCCTCAGTCTGAATGATCTGGAAACTAAGAAGCAGCGAACTAAACAAGGTTCTAAATTCTGAAAACCACATCTAGCTTTGTAGCAGGCCAAACTCACAAATCTAGACACCACAGAGCTCTGGGGACTTTGACAATCTGGACTCAGATTCAAATCTCATAGTCTGATACCATCACTAAATTAGAAGACTCCACATTTAAATATTTTTTTTAAAGTATACCAATAATAAACACTGTATCCCCAAGCTGAAATAAATCACCATTCTCTTTGGAGAGGACATGTGTTCAAACCAGCCTGTAAAAAAAACAAAACAAAAAAACAAGCTTCATCTTGAAAAATAAATGATCAAGGACAGAACTGAGGATCAAGATGGAAGGAGTGGGCTTAATGAGCCACTTTTCTGTGCCTAACAAGGAAAGAGGTGGAGGGCTGCTACAGGGAATTACCAATGGGTGAGTTATAAATGTGTAGTGTATGCACTACAGCCTCCTACAAGCAGAGAAAGAGTCATTTGACTGGAGGAGAGAGAACAAGAGGATGCAGTAATGCTAATAAACCTACACATCGCATCCTTCTGTCTCAGACCTACCCTCCTGTATCAAGTTTTGCTGGCAGAATTTCAGTGGAGTCAGGCTTCTACTTCCACTGCTTTTCAGTTCACTGCCAGGATTCATTCAACAGCTGGTGCCTTCCCAGAGTATACTTCATCTTCTGGCAACACAATGATTGTGTGGAGTCACCAGAAGGGCATAGATGATATGCATGGGCTCTGATGCTTAAGTGGCAGCAACTGCTGTCTATTTCCAGAATTTTGGCCAACAGGTACTTAGCCTCTGCTTCAGGATGGTGTGCAGGGCGCTGTGAAGTTCGTAACAGTATTGCTGATTTATGAGGTGTGCTCTTCTCTCTACAATTCAATTCCATTCATACCTTTGGAATTAGGCCATGACATGCTTGTGGAACGAACAGGCTTTTGCCATCCCAGACTGCAGGGATCCCCCCCCCCCATTCCAAAGTCACGTGTCAATCTTAGTTGAAGGTTCACTGCCTGGATTCGAATTAGTGCATCCTGGAAAAAACTGGCTGGCCATCCAAGTGGACTTCAGCAGCAGACAAAATGTCTGGAGACTGTCCACACAGAACAACATCAACGAGATATAGAACAGAGGTCAAAGCTATTTATGATTGCTCACGCTTTCCTCTTGGGCCACCTTTAAGAGTATGCATCATAAAACCCTCTCTCTTAATGTGCCTGGTAGGTCCCCTACTGGCATATTGAACCTGGTTAACAGAAGGAAGTTTATTTCATAGGAGATCCTTACAAATGTAAGCTGCCCGACTGCCCCAAATGAAAAAGAGACTGCACTCATATTTCATTTTGCATGAAATATTGACCTTCTTAGAAAGCAGGGCCTCAGCCAAAACTCCTTGGAGAGACTTGGCAGCCAGATTCACAGCTACTGACTAGCACCATGGATGTCAGTGGATAAAGCCAGAAGAGAATCTGTCCCCTCTCTGCCAGCTTTGGCATATTTGCTGTCTTGTTATCCTTCCAACAGTGCCTTGAATTCTGACCCCAATATCTGTTCTAGTAACACTTTAACAGTGGCAGGCTCTCCAAAGTGCTTTACAAGCTCTTATTTACCTGTTTTCTAGTTATGAAGCGGGTACATAAAGGAAGCTAATTTTTTATAGTCTAGTAAATTGGGAGGCCAAGATGAAGAGGCCAGTACAGAACATCTGACAGGGCTGGGAATGAAGCTCTTGAGACTCCCCATTCTATTACCTCAGAAGACCTCTCATGGCCTCCTGCTTGACCCAGGAGTAGCCCTCAAAAAGAAAGAGCTCTTTACACTGGTTCAGACATCCAGTATGATTAGTTAGTACTGGTGTGGTAGTGAAATGCCCAAGTATAGGCCATTTAACATTATAAGAAAAGCAGCTTCCTGTTCCCTGCTTGGATTGGGACACTGCTGCAGCAATCTGGGAAAAAAAAAAAATGTTATTCCATTCAAATGCTTGAGGAAACTATTGTAATGATCAGCACAGACTGTTTTGAGTGCACCAAAGACTTTCAGTTAGCGGGGGGGAGCCTTGGGGAAATGGTTCCTGCTTAGTGAAGAGAAATAATGTTTTAACATGAGTTAAGGATGAGAACTTAAATCACTGAGGGTCAAATACATGGAACAGCTCCCAGCTTGTGCCTCAAAGCCAGAGGTTCAAATTGTTCCAAATGCTGCTTTGGTTAAGACAGGAGTAGGAGCTCAAATACCACCCAAGCTAATAGCTGAACAGTTCCCTCTGCTGTTGGAAGAGCTAGCATGCAAAACTGTGCAATCTGGATAGTTCAAATCAGCATCCTTTCCTGAAAACAGCCCAAGCTGTTCCAGTATAGATGCGTCAAGAGCAAGGTTTCTTTATCTTCCCATTTCTAGCTTATAAAGATCATCAGAGAATTGACTGTCCTTGTATTTCATCTCCCTGTCTTGCCTCCCTTGCCCTTGCAAGTAAAGTTTAAGGACAAAAACCTCATGTGACATGCCAATGAAGTCCCTTACTCATATTCCCTGGGCTACAGCTTTTCCTAAGTCTAAACTACAGCATCTCTGTACCCTTTTTCACATGGATGCTCTTATGTTTCAAAAGTTGCCACTGCCTTGCCATGTGGTGATCTGGGCTCCCTAGATAAAGCATATAGTACATGATACTCGAGCAGAATTCTTTATCCAAGTAGCAGAGAGGCTAATGATTGCTTTTCCATCCCTGGACTACTTGACACAAGAGGTAAGATCATGATACCTTGGAAATCACTGGGAAAAAAAATCCTGTTGACTTCAGCAGCGCAAAATCCTTGTCTAAGAAGTCGAAGGAATATATAACCAAGGATTTCCAGTGGCATGAGACTTGCAGGTCAGAATTTCTGCTATCCAACTGCAACATTCAAAGATTTGGACAAAGGTTCCCCTCCAATTCTAGCAGATGGACAGTAGGCCTGTACAAATAGGAAAATATTTTAATCAGATTAGGATTCAGCCAATTCGGAGGACAGCAATTCAATTCGGTGATTCGAATCACTGTTCTCATTCAATTCAGCCAAATCGGCTTTGAAAGATTCAGCGCTTATTCAGAAAGATTTGGTGATTCAGATCAACTGGGGAGAGGCAGGCACAGCCAGGCAGCTGCAGGTTCTCTTATGGCTCCTCCAGCTGTACGTGCCTCTCCCCAGGCCAGGGGAGCCATGGGAGAAGCCCCCATAGCTGCCCTGTCCAGGCCCAGGCCCAGCCTCCTGGTCCTTTTAATTTTTAAGTGACAGGAGGCTGGCACAGGGCACAGCAGCCATGTGGGCTTCTCCTGTGGCTGCCCTCACCCAGGCAGAGGCAGGCACAGTTGGAGGAGCTGTGGGAGAACCTGCAGCCGCCCAGCTGTGCCTGTCTCTCCCCAACTGATCTGAATCTCCTAATCTTTTCTGAATCAATTTGGATGCTTTGAATCAATTTGGAGCTTTTAATGGGTCTCCCAATTCCATTTGGATTCAGAGATTCAGCCCCTGAATCGAACTGCCCCTGAATCACTTCCGAGTTGAATCGATGACTGAAGCTTCGCACAGTCCTAATGGACAACCTTCAGCATGAGTTTGACAGGGGATGAAAAGAGGAGACCCTGCACTCCCCTCTAGAGTTGTAGCAAAGCACCAATCCTTCCTCATAACCCCCCCTCCCCCGCCACTCCCCTCCTGGTTCAAAGACAGAAGAGCCTTATTCCTAAAACAAATACTATGTGTACTATATAGTCATACCTAAATTCGGTTCTGGAAAAAAAGGGAGGCAAGGTTCTCTCTGTCCTTCCCTTTACAGCTCTGGCTTCTCATTCAGGTGGGAAGATGGATTCAGTGTTTTAGGAAGAAACACAAGCTGCAGGAACTGTTGCTACATTTCATGAGTGAATACGAGGAGAGTTTTGCTCTTACATTTAAATGCCTTGTGCAATCTTGTACTTTTTATGTAACTCATCATTTTTCCCCATCGTTCTCCCATTGCTGTCCTGTTCCCCAGTCCAATAAACCCCAATCACATATACCCACATGGCGCCCTTTCTTCCACAGAAGTAACATTCAGGGCTAGTTTTGCATTGTGTCTGGGGAGCTGAACAGCTAAAAGAGGATAGCACAAGGTAGTGAGTAGACCTTACTTCTAAAGCAAAGCTGACTTAATAGAGAAGGCTGCTACATAATTAAGGTACGCTGAAAGAGGGAAATGCTTGTTCGTGTTTCTGCTTATAAAATAGAAAAGGACCGTGCTGAGGAGCTTTTTAACTGATCTTTTATGATATTTTAGAAAGGAAGATGAAAACTAACAATTGTTAATAATTCATGTGAGAATAATTACAGAGAACTAGGCTAGTGATAGTCTGCAGAGCCTTTCAGCTCACATTACTGGTTCCCTTCTGACCAAGTCTCTGTTACACAAAAGCTGTCAGCTGGTGGTAGGCTGGCAGATGGCTTCATCCAAAGTAACTAATGGCTCACATTCAAGGGGTCAGAGGTCCACATCAAATAAAATAATAGCATTGCTGAGATGGAGCATCAGACTGGAGTAAGGCTGGAAATGGACTTGAGAAGAAATGGTACATCTTAGAAGTACTGAGTTGACAGTAGCAGGGCAGCTTGAGGCTGTGATAATGTGATATGGTTAGTCAACTGTATGTTAGCCAGTCTGACTGAAAACTCTTCCTTTATTTGCTGCCTTGATGTTTAAATAAAATTATATTGGTCCTAGTATCCAGTCAGTGAGTTGCCCTGAAAGAAACACCAGCATATCTGAAGCAGCTAGAACCCTTGTTGACACAAATCCAGCACACATTGTCTAGGGAAAGCCTATTCTATGCAAGGTTTAAGAGCTTCAGCTAGCAGGTCTGTCAGTCCAGTTCCTCCCCCTAGGCCTAAGCATCTCTTATTACTGTTTTTAAAGAAAAGTTCACTATTTCCCCGTATGCATCACAATGGATTCCTTTGCACTATGTACTAGTCTTCTTCTACCTTCAACAAGAGATTCACTGATTGCCCTGTTCTCTGCTCCCACTTGACTATGTCTGAAATAGCTCATATCTGTTGACTTATTGACCCTGAAACTTGTTTTCTCCACAGCTCCCCCCGGGTATACCTCAGGTACCTCAATGATATCTGCGTAAAATGCATGCATGAGAAGAAATCAATAGAGAAATTTCACCAAGGTTTTAACAACTTCCACCTCTCCATCAAACTAACTCTCCATGCAGCAGATTCATTTCCTAGACACTACAGTGAAGGTTTGCAGTGGCCACATTGCCACCCCATTGTACTGGAAACCTACCGACTGCAACAGCTACCTTCCCACCTCAGCTTTCATCATAAGCACACCATTAGATCCATTGCCTACAGCCAAGCTCTATATTACAGCTGGATCTGCTCTGATCCCACCGACCAGGTGAGCACCTTAAGAATCTAGAGGAAGGATTCTTACAAGTACAGCACAATACCAAAACAGTAGCCACTCTGATAAACAAAGCCAGTCTCAGACCTTATCCAACCCACTACAATACCAACCTTTGGATAAGGACAACAGAACCCCCTGCTTATCACCTACAGCCCCATACTTGAACACCTAAGATGCATCATTACTGACTGTGACAGGGGGCTGTCCCAGGGACAGTCACAGTACCAGCCCCCTCACCTGTCTAGGGCAGTCTGCCTTAATTCGCCCATCACACTCTGATATAATAAAACTAGGCATAAAATGCAGGAGGTTGCCCATTTAATGTCCCAATGCCTATGTCATTATACACTGCTCCAACCTCCCCTTTACCATGTCCCATGCCTCACAGATGGTGTCCAAATCACTCCTAACTCCCTGGGCCCCATTGCTGGGCTGCACTAGGCCACTGGCCCAAACTATCCACTATTATTCCCCTGGCCCCATTGCTGGGCCACACTCGGCCTCTGGCCCAAACTTGGCCTCAGGCATCCAGAAACTGATCTTGGCCACATGCCCCCTCACTGGGTCCTTGACTCACCCTCTGGGCTGTATGCCTCTCAACAGGCTTCTTAGCCCCTCACTGGGGTCACTGCTCTATCCCGTTACACCCCTTAGGCCTTAGGTGTCTGCTGATGTGCCTGAACCTCACTCTCGGTCTATGGCCCACTCAGGCCTCAGGCATCTGTTGACATGCCTGAACCCTGCCTCAGGCCCCACTCAATGGCCCTGAGCCCCTGTGTTGTTTTTTTTGTCAGGGTGTGCTGCCCTTGCCTTTCCCCTCCGTGGGGTACTCACAAGTCAGTGGGGGGCTGAGGCTTTCTGGTACCCCATACTTACCCTTCACTGGGGAGGCACAGGCGTGGCATTTCCTAGAAGCTGCTCTGCCACAAGCAACCACACCACACCATCCAACCCCAGCAGGGTATAGTTTTAGGTTATTCCCCAGGACCAATGCAGGCCTCTGCCCTGGTCTTATTCTCACTGTGCTTCTCTATGTTGTACCTGGGCTGCTGTCTCTCCTGGGCCCTTTAACAATAATACGCAGCCTCCATCTGCTGGCTTCCTCTCATCCAGCTCATCTCTCTGACCTCTTAACAGATGCCTCCCATCCAGAGGCTGTGCTTCAGCCTCCTTCATCACAGCCTGCTGTCCAGCTGAGCCTGTCCTGTCTTCAGCAATGATGTCTCCACCCACTGAAGGGATCTTCAGACTAGCATCCAGGCTAGTTGGGGTGCCAGATGGCTCTCTGCACCCTGGCCTGCCCCTCACAGGGGGCTTAATTGCCCTTCAACCTTCCAGCCCTGGTCCCCTTGCATAGACCAGTTGGGATATCCTGGCCCCAATGCAGGAACAGCTGACCCTCTTATTCCACAGGGGTCCCTCTCTGGGCCCCACCATACACAGCCATTTCTTACAAGGCTGGTCTAGAGCCCCAGAAATCTTATGCAAGGCAGCTCTTCACTCAAGTGGGCTCACCTGAGCCCCTGGCCTCACCCCTCCCACTTTGAATCAGGGGTCTGCCTTGCCCCTGTGTCAACCCACAAGCTATAATCCCCTTTCTAAGCTAGGTCTTGCTCTCCCTAAACCCAAAGCCTTCTTCCAAAGGCTTGGGAACCCCTCTGGAGTCCTACAAACCTCCTCCTCCCCCATAGGTCCTACCCTGAACCTCCAGGTGTTCCTGGGAGCAGTAGGTCACAAACTGGAGATGTTACTCCAGCAGTGTCCCCAGCAGCATCTGCTGGATCTGCCCCTCAGGGCCTGCTCTTATGCTGAGGCTGCGCAGCCTTGCTCCAATCAGGTGGCCTCCTGGCTGTCACGGGACCACCCAATTGGCTCTGCAGTCACCTGCAGGCTGCCTCACAGCCTGCTCAGACCCCTGAAGTAGCAGGCACCTACAGGTGCACCGCCACATTGATCTCCAACCCCTCTTGGAAAAGGAAAACTGTCTTAAAGCAACCTTTGGAGACAAACTTGTCCTGGCTTATAGACAGCCCCTCAATCTCAAACAGCATCTCTCAAAAAACAGACTAATGAACTCCCATCCCCACTGAGGCACCGGGCCTTGCAAGGGTCACAAATGCCTACTGTGTCCCCACCTCAGTACAGACTGCATCACCACTGGACCTAATAACATGGAGTACAGCAAAGGTTCATTCACCTGCAACCCTGCCAACGTCATATATGCCATCATCTACTTAAAAGCCCTTCAGCTGTCTACATTGCACAGACATGGTGATCTCTATGTGTAAGAATGAATGGATGTTGACTTGACATGTTGACTTGACATCAGCTGCAGAAAGACACAGAAAACCTGTGGCAGAACGCTTCAATCTCTCTGGACACTCCATTGCCAACCTCAGGATTGCTGTTCTCAGGGGGGAAAAAAAAATTAAGAACCAGTTTGAAATTTTTTTTAAACCAGCAAAATATCATCCACGAACTGGACTGTTAACTGTGCTTAAGCAAGGACTATGGATTCTTATTACCTGGATTAGCTTTTGTGACCCGCTTTGTTCCTATGGGTTTACTCCACATTTGCTTTTTTCTCCTACAGCTGCCTCCCTCCCTACTATCTCTGCCTCACTCTCCCCCACACCCTTCCCTTGTCTTTTGTATTCTAATTTCCCCCCTCCTCCTCATACTCTGCTTTTTGCACTTCCTTTCACAGCATTGGATAAAGTGAACTTGGGTTCACAAAAGCTTGTGCTCACTCTATATATCTTATTTGGTTAGCCCAGCAATAAGCATCACCTGGGAAGCTTCCTGCAGCTTCTTCTGCTTTAAATTAATGGTGGTCCCTGACTCCCTGTTACAGTCAGGTATGGCTGCACAAATGCAAACCTTTATTGTAGAGGGAGGAAAATAGCAGTTGACACCCATGTGGTTTACAGATGCTTGAAAGCAGGGTAAAAGCTTGTGGAAAAGGACAATTTTCTTGTAATTCTTCAGTTGGTCTAATAAAAGGTATCATTTTGGAATCACGGGTTCTAGCTTTTCATATGTCTTTTTGTCTCAGACCAGCACAGCTACCAAATACACCCCTGAAACATGGAAGATCCTGAATTTTAGCCAATTTTGGATTTTAAACTTCATTGCAGAATGACAAGGAAGTTTTTTTTACCTCCCTGCCTGCCATCTGACACCTCCAGGGAAGGAATTCTACCTGATCTACACATCAAAGAGCTACTCAGCACAGCTCACAAATACACTCTCATGGACCCAGAGGGACAGCCTTCCATCTTCAGCTCCCTGTGTGCAAAAATGAAGTTTATTTCTTACCTATGGGGACTTTTTACCATCTTGTACCATCTATACTTTTCCCAGAGCCTGATGAAGGGACTTTGATCCTGAAAGCTTGCAGAAAAGGACATTTTTATTACAATTTTCCAGTTGATCTAATAAAAGGTATAATTTTGGAACCAAGAGCTCTAGTTTTTTATATGTCTTTAAAGCTGGGTAAACTGCCCATTGTGAATTGTGGCATTCCTTATCTACATAAGTGGCTGGCATCCCTGCAAAGCAAAGATTTAAGTAGGCTTTGGGGAAGGAAGGAGCTTGATGGAGGTGTGAGGGTGAGGAGGAGAAAGAGGAGAGTGTCTCAAAAAGAAAGCTGCTTCAATTTGCATTTTACTAGAGGCTTGACCTCTCCAGTGGGATCCGAGCCCTTTTGTGCTAGGCACAGTCCACGCACACCATAAACCATCTCCTGCCATGAGGAAGTTACAATATAAGTAGACAGGAAAGACAAAAAGTGGGAGGGGAGAGGCACAGGGAGGTGAAATGACTTGCCATGTTCTTACACTAGCAGAGCCAGAAATACTATGTTCCTGCCTGTGATAGTTTCAGCTTTGTTGGGGTTTAGAGTCATAGGAAAGAAGGGCTGGGAGGGACCTCAGGAGGTCATCTAGTCTAATCCCCTGCCTGAACCATCTCATCCATGCCACTGACTGAATTATTTTATATTTTCCCAGTTAAGGTAAGGAAAGAGGCATTATATGGGCAAGGCATTGAAACAAAGTCAACCATTAATTCATATTTTATTTTTACTCTTTACCTGAAACAAAGAGGAAATACAAGCTCAATATCTCTTATAACCATCTTACCCCTCAAAAATAAGAAATATCATGGATCACACTTACAGCCTTTCATCCAAAAAAAACACCTCATATCATTTTACCAATTCTACATAGGACCCACTGCTGAAATGCAGCCACCTTCTCAGCCAGAGAGTATGTTGCTATTCTTACAGCATACAAAGCCTGCACAAGAACTGAAGGAAGGGAGGGGGGAAAGGGATACCACATGCAAATGAAACAGAAGGAACAGAATACAAGGAGGCAGAACATCATTCCCTCCAACACAGAATTGAGTTTCAAGAACATGTTTCAAATATTAAAAGTACTCCAAGGCATATCTGGGCAGTCTTGCCCTTAAGTCCTTGCACCAGAATAGTGTGATGATACCATGCTTTCTAATCTCTGCAAGGTCCCTAATAACTCTCTGTGACCAGCCTTAGGTATAACAAATGTTCCTTTGAAATCATATCTAGGTACCAAGCTGCCATTTCTGCTCCATTAGATACCATATCTCTGAACAATTACATGCAACTTGGAGCTGACTCTAAAGATGTGATTTGGTCATTGTTCGCTGGGGCACTGAATGGCACAGCAACAAGACAGCTTCCCCACCCCCGCATGACACCTCTCAACTCTTCCATTGTCACTCTGGGTACTTGATGGAAACTGGGTTGCAGCTGAAATCTGTTCCTTGTGTGCATGTGTTCTTCTGCTTTGTCCCCTACATAGTACTCCTATGCATTGTCTTTGTCCTTTGCTGCATCTTCCAGTCCTGTTCAGGTCCTGCCTAGCACCCCTAGAGAGCAGCCCATCTCTTAAAAAGAATGCGAGGATGTCCAGGTAGGATCAGCAAGTCTGGCTAGAGGGGTCTCCCCTAGTATCTCCGTGTTGCTGGGAACTGTGCCCTGCAGAGGAACTGGGGCAGAGGAAGATGTACTAGGCAAGGGGACATTGCCTCTCAGGAACACACTTGCAGAGCTGCTGTTTGCTTCAGTCCCCGAGTTGGCGACATTCATGGCACTGTTGCTGACTGTCCACAGACATGGATAGGGGCTGGAAAGAAACAGTGTAAACCATGACAGAATAGAATACACTCATTTTTTTCAAAAGAGATCATAGCATTGCCATCTCCATTTCCCCTTCCCCACTCCCTGCCCTGCCTCATATGGCATCATATTGTAAAGTCAAGTGCTACATCAGCCAGTAAATGACTACTGTCCAAGACAGAATATCAAACTAGATATGCACAAGTCATTGGTGTGATCTGGTTTGACAATTCCTATTTAAAGATCCAGTAGCAACAGCTACACCTAGTTGGGATATGGGGAAAGGGAGACAGACAGGAAAATACTTTTGGAATTTGATAAGTTTGGGGTTTCTAAATTTTGAAAAAAATGTCTATCATCTCTCTGGGTGATCAAAACCAACAGGAATAGTTTATCAAAATATTCTCCGTTAATTGCAAAATTGAAAAAAAGAAATCAATTTCATCCAACTGTCAAAAAACATCACCCTGCTCTAATACTAATACTTTCACAATGTAGAATTAATGAGATTTCACAATGTCCCTGCACGGGAAGTAGTGTTGCCATTGTATACGAGAGGATAACGAAACAGAATGATTAAAACCAAATATTTAAGTGGCACCTAACTTCGGAAGCTTGAGAAATCAGCTTTGGCTGATTTGAGAAATCTATGGTTACTGTTCATTTCAGCAGGAGATAAAGGCATTCAGCATGTCTTCAAATCAGGTGCCCATCTTAAAATCTTAAAACCTGGTTTTCCAGGTTAGGGACGCAGGAAATAAGGAACCCTAAATCAGTGTGTGCTTATAAAAATGTGGGCCTAAGTGATTTTGCTGAAGCAAACAGGAAATCAGTGGCAAAACCAGAAGCAATCCTGATATCTAGTGTCCTGCTCTAACCACTAGATCAAACTCCTTCCCTCTGCTAGAAAAAGAATCCAATGTCTGTCCCACCTGAGAGAGAGAGAGAGAGAGAGAGAGAGAGAGAGAGAGAGAGGCTCCTACCATATGTACACACCATTTACAATGAAGTAAACAAAATCAAGAGCCATTTAACACTCCAAACATATTACTGAATAGAAAGAGTTCAGTACCATGCAGTGGCCCAGACAGTTTACGTGCAATATTAGAAGTAACACTGTACATAGGGGCTACAACTTCAAAAGGCAGGCAGAAATCAGTGCAAAATGGAAACTATTGTTTGATTCCCAATACTTAAGACACTTTAGACTGAAGAACAGATTTCAGGGAACAATCTTACATTAGCTAAAGGGTGGGAATTATGTATGCCAGCATTTATATAGTCCAGGAGTGTCAAACATACAGCCTGTGGGCTGGATCCAGCCTGCAAAGCCAAATCATCCAACCTGCAGCCTTGAAGCAGGTACTGTGTATGTTGGATCTGGCATGTGGGGGTGGGTCCTGGGCCTGATCTGGCAATGGGACCAGTCCCAGACCTTTTATCTGGCTGAAGGACTGGTCCTGCACCACTCATCTGATGCTTTGGGCCTGATGAGTTTGACATCCCTGATATAACCTTTGTGCAATGCTCTACAAATGCAAAGGACTAACTGCTGAACTCAGCCCCATTTTACTGAAGGGGAAGCTGAATGCAAATAATTTTCACAAGGCCATGTCCTGAACACATGGCAGAGCTGGGATTAGTCAGAATGTCCTGACCCCCTGCTCATCCCTACAAGTCTCACTGCCTCCCTAAGAGGGGGGAAATAAACTGTGAGATCGTCCTCTCCCCTAAGATCAATAATTTAACTGTAACCTTACCCAGGACCAGGGTTAGTTGCTCCCTTGGTGTGTGGTACTGAAAACAAGTTGGCATGTGGAGTGGATGGAAAAGAAGTCCAGCTGTCATGTCCTGGGAACACCTGGAGATTATTGCTTGGGTTTTCCATCAGGTTCACTTTGCGGGGGAAAACAAAAAGGTTTAGGTACAGCAGGAAGACCATCTTAAGGCAACAAACAAATTAAAATGTGGGCAGGACTCAGGGAGCAGAGATTCTTCCTCACAGGCTTAAAGGACATTAACTACACAAATCAGACCACATTAGCTGTACTGCCTCCTTCTTTCTTCCCCCTCCCACGAAGCAGCTTTTGCCAATCTCGATGACAAAGGAATAGTAAAGACAAGAGCTGGTCAAAAATGTATTAACATGTTTTTTCCTACTAGAAAAATGCAGTTTCCCAAAATGTGAATGTTTTGCAGGAATGACCATCCCATTTTGAAAAAATTCAGAAAAGGTTACATTTTTATTTCAAAATGACTTTTTCTCTCCAACTGTTATATTTTATATGTGAAGGAGGTTATAAAGTATGGGACATAAAACAAACTCAAAATCTGAACTCAATATCAAAATGGAACGTTTATGTGGATCAAAATTGTATATGTAATGGGACAACAGACAAACTTGTCTTGTTCCAATTCAGAACAAAACCAGTATTTCAAAGTTTCAGAATGTTCTGCAAAATGGAAATTGTGAATTCTGAGCAGCTCGGAGTGGGACATAGACCCTTTCATCTTTATGTCCTCAGTTCAAATCAGGCTTAAGTTGGTGATGAACAAAAGTTGTTAGCAGTTCCCTGTGAACAGGAGTCCACCTGGGAGAAACTGTAATTGATATGAATTGGCAGCCTTATCATGCCTGACAGGGTCACAGCAGAGCTTGTACTCTCATATCCAGAGGTAAACTGACACGGCAGTATGGTAGACCTTACACAGCCAGTATCTCTTCACTGGGGTGTTGGGAAGACAAAAATTTCTGAATGACTTAGACCTGTAGAAGAGAAGCAAGCTGCTGTTGAAGTGCCAGACATAATCCATAGGAGGAAAAGGCTTGATAGACATAAAATGCTCATCTTCCAACCTATCACAAAGGTCTGGCTAATATTATTTTGTATGTCATCACAGGCTTCCATACAAAGCAAGGCTTGAATATTACAATGCCTCATTAAACTATTATTAGACAGTGAGATAAAATTACTTTGTGCCTCATTGTGTTTCTAGCCATGTTCTTTCCATCATGAAAGATCCAGGTTCTGGAATTCTGCTGAGAAATTTCAGCCCAGATGCCAGAGGCATATTGACAAGACAACCCAAATCAATTCTCATCACCCCCTGATACTGCTTTCAACTTGGGAGCAAAATCGCTTCTTTCTTTAGAGTGAAAGGAAGGTCTGGAAAGGCTCTGGGCATTTTTATACAATAAAGCTATGCAATTTAAATTAAAGCATTCACTCTATTTTTCTCTTTTTCATTCGTCACCATTTAATAACCACTGTGGTATATCTACGCATTAAACTTTTTTTTTTTTTTTTTTTTTTACGTGCTGTACCTTGAACTTTCTAAACATGTTCTTTGTGTGGAGAATTTATCAAGCATTTTATTCTCAGACTTCAGGGCAAGCTGTTACAAAGGAGGCGCTCACGATGTGCTCTCAGGACTTCGGTTCTTTCTCGGTTTGTTTTTCCAAATTGAAAATACATTACTCAGGCTGCATGACCACACTCCCTGTGCATTGAGAAGCCATACCTGTTGGAGAGTGGTTTCTCTGCATGTATGAAGCAGGATATGGAGTGGCCCGATGCCCTCGAAGTGTTGTGTACCGCTCACAGCCATGGTGGGAATGTGGCACAGGCAGAGACAAAGGCCCAGCATACTGATAATTAGAGCTTCCTGATGCACACACAGTGTCTGGATTGGAAATCAACCAGCCACCCACTTGGAGAGCAGAAGAGAAAAAGACAACTATCAATTTGGTCTGAAAAGATATAAACAATACATTAAGAATAGGGAAAGTAACCAGACTCCCTGCCTCTAATGTGCCAGCCAGATTCCAAGGACTCCATGCACTAGGGACATGTCTATACTGCCTCCAGCTGAGCCTGGGTATGTCACTGAGACATTTTGCTCCCATTCAGCCCAAGCCGGTTTGGAAATCAGATGATACACTATAGCAGCATAAGGAAGTTCTGAAGGGAACTACTTTTGGCCTTTGCCTATAGCTTGTTTTGTGGCAAAATAAATAAATTATGGGGCGAGAAAATAAAAGAAATTTTAGACCCTAGATACAAATGCCACTAGCTTAATGACTTCTCCAAGCCTTTAGGAATTATAGAGAAGAATCAATTCAGACCCACAAATGAAGTTGTCTACTACCAAGGTGGGAGGTGGCAGACTTTTTGGTTCAGAGTGACACTACACAATGATGACAGCAAGAAGTGAAGAAGAACACTTGTATCCATTTGACACTATGGACAGATTTAGAAAAATGAAATTGTAATTAAATGAAAGAGTAATTAGGCCAGTACACAAAGGCAAAGTCCTTGCTCCCATGAAAAGTGCCCTGGGTCTATAACAACACCATGGAGTCACGGTCAACAGCTTACCATCTCATCCAAAAGACAACAGCAATGTGCCAACTCCTAGTCAGGCCTGCCAACTTTACAGGGCAAATATCTTGGCTATTAATCTTGCACTTCATGTACAGACTGTCCAGTCAAGTTTAAGAAAGGTTCAAAATAAACTCGCTAATTGGGTGAATTTTCATGCTGTTTAGTTCAAAAGCTTATGTTGTACCCGCTGGGCTTGTCTTTCACAGGGCAACGTATAGTCCCAGGGAGCACAAGACAACCTGTCCTGCTCACTCAAGACATTCTCCAGAGCGGGAGGTCCTCCAAACTCATCCCCAGCTCCTGCTCTCAGACCCACCAGAGGTTGAGGTTGCAAAAGCAGGTGCTATAGATAAGATCTGAGCAGCTTCATAGGTGAACCTCCACCTCTGGGGCATATCAACAACTTTGGTGGATGGAGCATGAGTGGGAGGAACAAGCTACTCAGTCCTGTCCCTCATGATACCTGCCACTGATCCAATGTAGACAAGTCCTACATAAGCTATAGATTGTGGGTTATAAGCAAAAATCAAGAAGGCAACAAATGAAATTTGACCTCCAGGACTGCACAACAGAATCTTAGAGTTAATGCATCTTACATTGTGGGGCATCTCACAGCACCCCTGCAAGGACTTTGTAACAGGACCATGCCCCAGGGGAGCCAGTGACATCCCCTGGTGCCCACATGGCTCCTCCCCAACTCGGCTCCCTAGGGTACCCTCCCTGTTTCCTCTTGCTTGCCACAACTTGATGGAATTATTTTTCTGTTGTAAAAGGGAGGCTGCCCCAAAGTCCCCAAGTGAGTTAGTCTGGCTCCACCTTGCTCCCAGGGACACACAGCTTTGACCCTCACAGCCTCACTAGTGACCCCAGGCACCTCTCACCTTACGGGCTATTCATGGCCTCTGCTCACCCCTACAGCCGTGTCTTACAGAAGTTATTCTTCATTCATACACCAGCTCTCATATGGGCTTCAGCCCTTTTGGCTTTAGTCCTCTGGTTACTCTTGCAACTGCCAGCCTAAGCCTACTTCCTCCGAGTCTCATCCTTGTCTGGCCCTTGGCCCATCTCACTTTGCTTGGGGCTCAGGCCCTGACCCTCTCAGCTGGAGTCTGCCCCCAGTAAGGCTGAAAATCTGGAGTAATTCCCAGGCACCCCTGTGTGGCCTCCTGTCCTCCCCTCCAGCCACTATGTAGCTCTCTAGTTCTCAGTCAGAACAAAATGCAAACCCACAGGCTGTGTAACAAAAAAAATCTCTCCCCTTCTGGGTCAGTAACTCCCTCCTAGGCTAAGTCCCCTTTAGCTGTGTATCTGCACCTCAGGGACAGCCTGGATGATGGTCAGTCCCTTCCTGTAGCCATCTTGCTCAGGAGCTCCTCTCCCTGGCCTGCAGGGCCAGACTGCCTGCTGCTCTGGCTCAGGTCCTTGGCTTATATACCTCGAAGCCCTGCCCCCTCTTCCTGTCAGGCAGCTCCCCAGCCACACATAGGAGTTTCCCCTTTTAACTAAGAACCAGCCTGAGCTCCTGCCCCGCAGCCTCACACAGCTATCTTGGCCGGCTGCTTTCTCTTAAAGTAACAGGAGGCTTCTAGCTCTCTGTTCCAGACCTCAAGGCACCTCAGGGTCCCGCAACACCCTGGATGAGAATCACTACGCTAAATAATGGACAATAAAGAAAATATCCCTATGACTAAATTACCCAACTACTTTCCTGCTACCAGGGCATTTCTATAAGCCACCAATTCCCTTTCAACAACAGGATTCTACATTAGGTGGACCACCAGTCTGATCCATTCTAATAATCATGTGTCCCAGTGCCTATTGTATTATCATATTTCAAGGTGTATAAGTCAAGTTTGGAAGCCCAGTTTTTAACTCTTAAAATTCAACCCCACCTTATACACCATATTGCCATCTCCTGCAAGCAGCGCCAGGGTCGGTGCTTGGCTGGCACAGCCCAGGCAGCATTGCTTGCAGGGGATGGGAGTGCATCAGCCAAGCACTGAGCCCAGCACCACTCGCAGGGGATGGGAACAGGGAGGGACTCAGCTGGCATGGCCCCATCCTGTGCAAGTGGTGCTGCCTGGGTCATGCCAGACAAGCACCAAGCCCATCTGCGCCAGCTGAGGGCCAAGCCTGGTTCTCCGTGCAAGGAACGGTGCTAGGCTCAACTCTCAGCAGCACTGCTCACAGCAGGCAGGGCCAGGCTTGGCACTTAGCTGGCATGGCCCCATCCCCTGCAAGCAATGCCAGGCTCAGTGCTCAGCTGGCATAGCCCAGGCTGTGCTGCTTGTAGGGGATGGGGCCACACCAGCTAAGCGCCAAGCCTGGCCCTGGCCTGGCCTGGCCCTGGCCTGAGAGCAGCCCTGCAGCACATATCCACCCCCTGGGTGCCCAGCCCACAGTGTGGGCATACAGGGGTTGCTATAAGTCAACCCCATATTTCTGATCCAGAAAGTTAGGAATTTCATAGATCTGGTATATAAGTTGACTTAACTTTTTGGAACAGAAAAAAAATGGGGTCTACTTATACACTGCATCAACCTATACAGCATGAAATACAGTACATAATACATCCAATTTCCACTACAGAGACGCTGTTGAGAAATCTTACAGTGAGAATATGTCATATGTTGACCTTCAGAGACTGTTTCCGGGGCATCCTTGGAATGGTTTCTGCAAGAGAATAGTGAGTGATTACTTGATGCCATATTTAAAAGAAAAAATGGGGGAGGGAAGTGGAGAAGGGAAAGTTAAATAAAAAATGGAAATTGAAAGCTGATTATTTTTAAGTTATATAAAAAAAACCCTAAAAATGAAGATGAAAGCAAAGAAATTCCACAGTCTTGAGCTCTTCAATAGTCAGCAATAGATGGTTCTGTACAGCACAACCTAACAGATAGCAGCTCTTGTTTTATTCTACTTGTAACATTTTCCCTGGCTTAGTCATCTTCAGGAACTGAACCCTAAAAATTAAAACACACAGATCTTTCTTGCTTGAACAAAAGGACTGGTTCTCTTGGCTTGGAGCTTGTTTCCATTATGTTATTAATTCAAGCTTTAACTCAAGTTTGGCCCCTTACCCAATTTCCATCCACACACAGAAAGTCCTAGAACAAGTTAGCTGGCATGTTGGATGATGATGGGGAGGTGGGTTGAATCTCATGTGTTGCTGAGGCTTGAGCTAGTAAGAGCAGTGAGAACCTAGCAGTTTAAGTCACAATGCAGCCAGTTGTTTTGTATGGCTGGCTGGAGAGGTGTTTCACAGTGTGGATGCCCACACTATTATCACTCGAGCTCAACAACAGATAACAATTTAAAGGCCCTACTTTTCTCATACAGTCCGTGTCTCTCTCATGCCTCTTATGTAATTTTCTCCACTGTGGCCGGTTTGAATGAATGGGTCATGTTTTCCATACAGATATAATAAACACAGTGCAGTGTCATTGCAGTTAGAGCAGAGGTAGGCAACCCCCAGCACAGGCGCCAGTGTAGCACAAAAGGAATACAGTGCATTCATCTGGTTAGGGCCAGATTGTGGTAACAACTAGGATTTGCCTCTTAACCTGTAAGTACGTTATAATTTTAATCAAAATAGCAGCAGTTTTCATTAGGCTGAACTGTTGAACTCACCTTTCTTTGGCATCCAGGAAGGCTTTAGCAAAGGGATTATACTTGATTTTGAGAGCTGTTATCTTGAGTTCATTAAAAAAAAAAAAAAAGAAGCAAACAATGTTAGTGACACTAGCTTTAATAAGGATTTAACAAAACATCTTCCAGAGTAAGCTAAATGGACCTCTCAGTTAGCCACATATGCACACATGTACATGCCCACATTCCACACATGCGTGTGCACACACACACTTTACTAGGTGCGTTGTATGGGACCTGTATCCTTCTCTGAAGCACTGTATGTTGGTCACTGCCAGAGGCAGGAAAAAAAGATCAGAAGGACCAAAGAAATGATTCAGTATGACAAATTTCCTCAAAGCTCCACTGAATCTGCTGAATTGCCCACAAATACAAATATCTATAGTGACACTAGCTAAGACACAGGACAGCAATTAGTGTGCTTTAGGGCAGACAGAACCTATGGTAATTATAATTTGGGGTCAAGAAAACAATTTTCATACAACATAATGCAACATTCTTCAACAGCATAAAATATAACAAGGGTAGATGGATTGCAGTTTTCACTGAAATATCCTGCGCTGAGATGCATGCTAGCAGCACATACAGGTGCATACTGACAAGATAGACTACGGACAGATGTTTCAGCATGATAAGGGGGTGGGATACAAGGATTAAGGGACTATTTCTATCCAGAATTAAGTAGAAGATTGACTAGTCACCTGCCTTTGTACTACACTTAGATATGGAAGGGATGGACCAATAGTGTATTCTGTTTCAGGACGAAGACAGGGTATTAGACAAGGTGGTCTATTGGGATGCACTGAACTGACAGAGTTGGGCTTCTATACTATTCTGACCACTGGTGTGTGCTGATGTGACAGGTCTTCAGCTTTAAGTCAGCATTAATGAGTAAATCATATACCCCTGTACCCACCTACCTCTTCATTTTGGTAAGCCGTCACAGCTATGAACTGGGTCTCAGGAAAGGAGCAATTCATCACCATCCTGTGTGGGCCTCCCACACGAACAATGTGAACCTGAGGTTCATATTTATGAAGGGAATTCAGCATTATCTGCAAGAAACAAAAATATAGACAGACTGTCCCAGATAACTCAGGCCCCTGGTAGATGTTACATTTGTCATAGAATTTGGGGACCAGGAGGGGGGAGCAGAAACTCCCGGTTAGGCCTTGCCACCCAAGAAAATTTGCACATAGCCCTGTCCCCAGTGTCACCAGACAGCAACAAGGATAGGGCAGCCACAGTGGTGACAGGGGCTGACTGAGTCCCCGACTACCACAGCCCGGGCATCTTGCAGGCATCTCTTGCCTGAGGCTGCCTGCCAGCTCTCTCATTTTCCATGATGTGAGCAATCTGCAACTTGGGAGTGGATCTACAGTCCTGGAGTTGTCTGTACAACCTTTAAAGTCCTGGGGAAGCAACTCCCTATTGCCCCTGGCTGGAGAGCATACATTTATTGTACTTCATCCAGAGGGTTTTTAACATGTGGCTGCTCATATCTCTTTATTTCTTTGTAGTAAATTTGTAGCACTACAAAAAATAACATCTAGCTTGGGCCTCGGTGATGCACCATCAAGAAGAGCTGGAGAGCCTTTTTGTCATGCAACAAAAAACCCATGCGTGTATGCTGTTCTAGTCTCGATCTGTGGCACTTGCATCACGACAAGTGTCATGGCTGCCTCACAGTCAGTTGCATACTGAGGGCATGGATGCCAGTACGACACAAAGCCATTTCAAAAGGGTGTTAGAAATGCGCAGCTTGCATCTTGCACCTGATAAGAAAGAAATACTGCCCAAGGCTCCTTTCTCCCCCGGTCCCGCCTTAGCCTTTCTCATGCTGATTACAGAAGCTGGAATTCAATTGACTGTGGCCTTGGGGTATGAACTTTTGGCGAACTGTTGTAGTTTCTGGGCA
>NW_017728943.1:19341674-19360072 GCF_001723895.1 Crocodylus porosus
CTCAGGAGAGAGAAGATAAATTCCGCTTGCAAACACAATTAGTTTGTCAGAAGCTGATTTGGGCATCAATGCCCCACTCTGACCTTGTTTGCAGACAAATACATCCTTTTGTGCCGGCTGATGTTTGTGTGTCTGTGATCTTTGCGAGCCTCCAAAGAAACGAACCGCTTTTTGCGACAAGGACAAGCAACCAGCACCTGCCAACTGTTACATGAAGACAAGCTGCTAGCTGGATAAATGTAGCAAAGCCACTACAATTCAAGGAAAGCAGTATAAACCATTTTGCTACATTTGCTTTATTCAGGTGGAACAGTTAGAACTCAACAACAGCTGCTGCCCTTTAGAAACACTCCTCTTTTGAAATGGGTCCAAACATGTGTATGTGCCCCAAGACAACGTGCCATACAAAGATCACAGTACTAGATGGTCATGCTAGTTATTCTCCCTGAGGATGTCTAACACTCCCTTCACACTTGCAAGGCCAATGAAAAAACAAAACAAAACAGCCCTGTCTACCTGCTCCAACTCACAAAACTGGAAATCCCTAACCATGTGATGGATCCAGGCTTTTGTAAAGGGAGGGGTGCTGCAACAGGGTTGCACCCCTGCTCCCAGCTTCCCTACACCCTCCACTGGGATGGGCAGACCACACTGCAGAATCAGCAGCAGGGACATTAGAAAGTCCATGAATCAGGAAAGAATCCCTCCCACCATGGCCCCCACATCCCTCCCTTTCCCATCCACCTCCTACCCTGCCCACTGCTTCCACTGCCTCTGCTGTCTCCAGCTGCCCACAGGGAAGGGGAAGCCCCAGTGCTGTTCCTGCCCCACTCCAGCTAGACTGCACAAGGAACCAGGCTCAGCTGGGGACAGTGGTAGCTGTGGCAATGACAGGCAGATTTCTCCTCCTTGTGCCCACTCCTGGGTTGGCAAGGAAGACCTGGACAGATGTGGCAGGAAGGAAGAACCCACCCACCATCACTGCTGTTGCTGTCCCAGGCTGAGCCTTGTTCCTTGCACAGACCAGTTGAAGCAGGGCAGGTGTGGCTCTGCAGCTTCCTCAGGACAGCCACAGTGAAAGAGGTGGAATGGGAGGAGAGGGAAACAGATGCTGAGTATGGAGGGAAGGTTGAGGCATGGAATTATTACCCAATATGGAAACTTTAAAATAGTCCCTGACTGCTGCTCCCATGCTGTGGTCTGCCATTACCCCAGAGGCAGGCAATTATTTTGGCTGGAGGGCTGCATAACAAGGTTTGGTGAGCTGTCAAGGGCCACGTGGGTAGCCCCACCCCTTGACAGGTGCCCTACATCATGGTTGCCATCTTGGGACCAGAAATCCCACTCCTAACGCCTAACCTTTGCACCAGAAGTCCATCCTCTTACCCCACCAGAAAGACTCCTTTGGGGAGGGGGGAGTTGCCATCTTAGAACCAGAAAAAAGCAGATCATACACTATAAATCTAACACCTAATATAACATATTTAAATTTTATTACAAAAAAATATTGTCATGATTTGTGTTTGTGTCCTGTAGATAGAGGTGACTGAATAGTAACTCAAAATACATTCTTAGTCTTTTATATTGTGTAGGGGATGTGGTTGGGAGGGTACATGTGTATGGTGGGGTGTGGGGTTAGGGTGGACGGTGGGTCTGTGTGCATATGTGTATGGTAGGGTAGGGTATGGCGGGGGGAAGTCTGTGATGGGGTGTGTGGCTCTGGAACACATTGTACTCTCCTGCAGGCAATGCAAGCAACACTGGGGGCAGGGTGTCAGCATGTGTGGCTTGTGGGGTGTGGGGACCCTCCCCCACACACTCCCTCCATGGTGCACCAGTACGTGGGGTGCTGGTGGCTGGCTCTGGCCAATGCTGCACATCAGTGAGGAGTGCAGCCCCCGATGGGCTGTTCATTTCGCTGGTGCTCCCTGCATTTGTGCGGCACAGGAGGGAAGCCCCAGGCACTGGAGCCAGCTGCTTTTCCCACCCCAACCTGCTCCAGTACCTGGGGCTTCCCCTCCTGTGCCCCATCAGTGCAGGGAGTGCTGGGGAAACAAATGGCCTGGCAGGGGCTGCACTCCCTGCAATGCAAATCAGAGCCAGGAGTCAGGCACCAGTGCCAAGCAGAGCACCCCGCCCTTGCTGCTGCTGCTGCCTGCCAGGGCTGCGTGCCATGGGAGGAGTGTGTCACACCCACACCCTACCCACCCAAGCTTCGCTGCTGCTACCTCCCAGGTGCGAGCTCTGTGCTGCAGCCAGCTCCAGCCCCATGCTCCCATCCAGCTGCAGCCCCACCCCTGACCTCAGCTTCCCTACCTGCTGCCCGGAGGGAGCAGAATACTGGAAAGCCTGTAGCAACAGTCCTGCCCCATGCTAGCAGGGCCTGCCCTTCCACCCCTGAGGGTGGAAGTGAGGCATAATAGGATATGTTGGGAGTGGGTGTAGGCACCTCACTCCCACCCTTGCAGGGGGAAGGGCTGGGCAAGGCTGGATGAAAGTGCCCGGCAGGTTGGATTCATCCTGTGGGCCATAGTTTGCCCACCCCTGGTATAGATGCACCTTCTGACATTCCCTACTCCACACATGCATCCCCTCCCTAGTTTCGATTACATGGACAGAAAGGAACCTCCAGCAAAACCTCCAGCTTAGCAGGAGCAACAGTAAATTGTTTATGATTTGGGTGGGTCCAAGGCCCCCAAACCACTGGGACAACACTGCACTGAGAGATGCACAAATATAAGAGGCAATCCTGGGAGGGCTTAAAATTTGGGACCATCTGGACCATGTGCATCATCCAAGTTTTGCATAATGCTGAGATCACAATGGACACTCATTGGCCAATACAATTTTTTTTTTTTTTTTACTAGTATCTGGATGGGTCACAACCCACTTAGTTCACAGGAGGCTGCTACTAAGAATGAGCTGCTCAGCTGTTTGCTTTTTTAATTTTATAGTGCTTTGCTTCTCCTCTCAGCTTGAGCTTGTCAGCAGGTCCCACACAGATGATGGGAGAAGTAGTGCTCTTAGAAACAGAAGCTGCAGGACATAGATGGAGTACCTCAGCAGTCTCTTGCAGCTGTTTGCCGTGACTTTGTAACCAAGGATGGCTTTGTTACTTTACAAATCTTTATCCTCACAGAGGGGTAAGGAAAGGGGTAACCTCAGGAGAGAGCAGGTTGACACTGTGTACCTAGACTTCCAAAAGGCCTTTGATCTAGTATCCCACAACATCCTCATGAGAAAATTGGAGGATTGTGGGCTTAACTCCAAGACAATCAGGTGGGTGAGAAGCTGGCTACAGGATGGGACCCAGAGAGTCATAGCGAACAGATCTGTGTCATCCCGGTGAGAAGTGGGCAACAGTGTCCTGCAGGGGTCAGTGCTTCATCCAGTACTTTTCAACATCTTAAATAATTATTTGGATGTGAGGGTGAAGAGCTCACTGGCCAAGTTCATGGACAACACCAAGTTATGAAGAAGCATGGTCATGCTTGAAAATAGGCTACAGATACAGGCAGATCTAGACAGGCTGGCAAGTTGGGCGGATCAGAATCTAATGAAGTTCAATGTCGAGAAATGTAACGTGCTTCATCTTGGGATGAGCAACCCCCAACATACCTACAGGCTTGGCAGCACCAAACTGACTAAGCACTATGAACGAAATGTACCTAGGGATAATAACAGACCATAGTATGACTACGAGCTGGCAGTGCAATGCTGTAGGCAGTAGGACAAATAATACTCCGGCATGCATCAATCGATGCATCTCCAGCAAAACCAAGGAGGTGATTCTTCTGCTCTACTCAGCACTGGTGAGACTGCAGCTGGAGTACTACTTCCAGTTCTGGGCACTGCACTTCAGTAAGGACATGGGCAAGCATGAGAGAGTCCAAAGAAGAGCCACCTGTATAATCAGAGTCTTACACGGCAAGCCAAATGAGGAAAGGCTGAGAGATCTGGGACTCTTTAGCCTGAAGAAAAGAAAGCTGAGAGGGGACCTGGTAGCAGCTTACCACTACACTAGGGGAGTACATCAAGGGCTCAGTGAGCACCTGTTCAGCAGGGCACCCAAGGGTAAAACTAGGAGTAACGGCCACAAACTCCTGGAAGACCGTTTCAGGCTCAACATTATGAAAAACTTCTTCACAGTCAGGGTGTCCAGACTGTGGAATAATCTCTCTCCAGAGGTGGTGCCGTCACCTACCCGGGAAATCTTCAAGAGGAGACTGGACAGTCATCTTGCTGGGATCACCTGACCCCCAGTTATCTTTCCTGCTTGGTGCAGGGGGGCCGGACCCAATGATCCTCCAAGGTCCCTTCTAGCCTTACAATCTGTGAATCTATGAAACAAAACCTATGAAGTGCCCAGTTTCAGTAGTCTGTACGTGTGTGTAGTAATAGTAGTAATAATAGTAATAATGATGATGATGATGATGATGATGATATTAAATCATCATCATCATCGTCACTCCTTTCACTTTTTCATTAATGGCATGGAATGGCAAGGGCAGGTGATTTGCATTTCAGGAAGAAAACAAACATCTGTAGCTTCCCAGAGAAGATCAGGCATCAACAACCTTTCCAAGTGGCAGGTCACTTTAAATGGAGCTAACTCTAAAAGGTACTTCTGACCTGGTCAGAGTCACTGCTGCTTCCCCCGCCACTGCAGTGCTGTCACTTCCCCCCGCAATGCCAGCCTTCCACAGAATTGCTGTAGACATCCTCTGCTACCAAAATTACTAGGCTAGATATGATCACTTGGAGGGCCACATGTAGCCCATGGATCATAGGTTGCTGACCCCTGGTTTAGGTGCTCTCTTAGGATACCATACCTCCATTGAGTTATTCTTTGCCTTTGTTCTTATTCTCCACTTTTCTCAAATTTTTTTTTGCTACTATTTAGTTGGTCTAATAAGATATCACCTCTGATTCAAGAGCTGTGTGCATCTCTTTCTCAGACCAAGACAGCTACAAAATTTATCCCACTTCTCTCAAGGCACTTTTTTGTTTCTAACCACTCTCAATGTCTGTTTTATCCTCCAACATTTTTCTGTAGGATATTTCTTCCCCCCAACCCATTAAACATATCTTCTCCTCTTCTGGCATTAGGAAGGATGGTTTACAGTTAAGATGCAACAGCAAAGGTCAGCAGTTCTTAATTCCACTCTTAGCTCCCCTGCCGATGCCTGGTGTGATCTTGGACAAGTCCTGTCATCTCTCTCTGCCTCCATCTCCTCACTCGTGAAAACAAAGACAAGTATTTCCTACCTGACAAGGATGCTCTGAAGCTAATGGTCCTAAAGTTCGTGAGCTGTTCATATGAGGAAAAAAAAAAGGGATTGCAAACAAATTAGAGAAGAAACTATTCACATGCATGGGTAATAATCAAGGAAGTACAATATTTACCTGAAAGGAATTGACTCTGGCCAAACAAGTATCATCCAGTGTAGGAGTTTGTACAAAACAAACAAGTGAATAAAAGATCTTGAGCATATTTACCTTCAGGTCCATCTAAAAAAAAAAATCTAAACAATTTTCCTGTTTGCATTTTTAAGGGGTTTCAAAGGGAATGCTGCTTATTTCTGGTACATGTGGTTTCTTTCCAAAGGCCAAAGCTGATTCAATAGAATATTGATAATTATCATGATGCAGAAGCAGACATAGTAATTATTTCATTTAGGAGCAGCCTTTTATTCTGCTATCTGACTCTTGCCAACATTCCACTTACACCAAACAACATGGGGGAAAACAACAAAAACCTAATACCCACGACTATTTTTCCCCTTCTCTGAAGTCCTATGTAAAAAACCCAGAACACAAGACAAACTATGAAAAGCCCCCTAATGATTAAGTAAACCACAGCACTCTCTGTCTCTCTTGACATCAAGAACTCCATTAAAATCTGAAAGCGCCAATTAAGACCTGTTTATTCCTGTTTACGTTTGGTCTCCAGAGAATAATTGGCATCTGTGGGTGAAGAGGCCTGTAAGGGCCCCTCTAATTGCATAAATGCACCCTTGATATTTCTTGATTGGTAGGTGCTTGCAATAGAAGCCAAGAGGTGTATGGGAAACATCGTGCTATACCTGCCCGCTTCCATTGAGCTTGTTTGTAAGTTTCACTTTGCTGAAGGAAATGGAGGCTTTCATCCAATGGGCCCCAAAGTTGGGAGAGTCTGGGTGGATGTAGACACAGCTGTGGTTCGGTGGCTCTGGCTTTCCCGCTGGAACCCACTCGCCATTCACATACTTCCAACGGTGGCCATCAGTCGGGGCAAAGTCTAGCAGGAAGGAGTACATGGCATTGGGATCCAAGCCGGTCACACTGATCTTTAGAACTGGGAACATCCGCCTGCTCAATATAACAGAGACACAAGGAGGGAAAGCCTCATCAAAACCAGTTTAAAAAAACCCAAAACTTTCTAGCATGTTTCAGACCAGATATTCCCAGAGCAGCTCCAGAAACACAGCGTGCTTACTCTGGCTGAAAGACAGGATGTTAAAGGTGGACCCTTCCCCCACACCCCTTTCCTTTCATTTCACAGTGATCCTTCTAAGAGAAAGGCATCATTGTCTCATGGTGAGGGCAAAGTCCTACAGCCTACAAAGAGTTATGCAAGTCTTCACTTTGTGCATTGTTACTAAAATCATTGGAGTCCACAGGAGTTATGTATAGCCTTACAACTAAGGGTGGGCATAAATTTTTCACTGTCTTGGGGCTGTGTGCTGAAAAACAGAAGCAAGAATGTGCTCTAGAGAGAGAAAACAGAGGGCTGAAAAAGAGGAGGCAGAAAAAAGAACAGAACCACATATGCAACGATGACAGGCATAATAGGATTTGCAGAATCCTATGGTCACCCACCTTTGTAGAGCCCCTTTGACTACCCTTCCTCTTGGCTACCTGCCCACAATGCCAGTTCTACCCTGGCAACTTCTACCATAGAATCATAGGGAGATGAAAGGGACACCCTGGATCAGACTCTCATATGTAACTTCATCACATACAAAAATCTCACACATGAATCCACCAAGATGCATCTTAACACTTGCTCACTTTTTGCCCCTACTACTCCCACTGAACGGCTGTACTAGAATCTCACTTCCCTGATGTCTAGAAGCCTACTTCTAATTTCCAACCTAAATATTTACCACCCATTTGTTCCTGTGATAGCAAGTTACCTAGTTTTTCTCTTCTAAATGTATTAGAGTGAAATCATAGTCCCTCTCAGCCTTTGTTTTGCTCAATCAACAGAGCAAAAGCTCTTGGTTTTCTTGCCCTTCCTCTGATCATCCTAGTAGTCATCCTCTGTACCTATTCCAGTCTGAATCCATCTTGCTTGAACATGAGGAGCCAGAAGTGTCCACAAGATTCCACAGACTATCTTAACAGAGCCTTGCAGTACCAGGATGCTTCCTATTTCTCCTGGAAATAATTTACCTGATACATCCTAGGACTACATTTGCCCTTTTCATGGCTGCATCCCTTTGGTAGTTTGCAGTCATCCTGGATTAACTAGTATACCCAGGTCTTCTTACTCTTCAGTCATTTCCAGTGGATGAGGTCTTGGCTCGTGGCAGAAGTTATTATTAGTCCCTAGATGCACAACTGTTGGTGCAACAAATGGGTGCAGTACCAGTTCCCCCAGTCCAACTGGGGAACAGGTATGAGGCCCTGACAGCATTGGAGGAAGAGGAAGGAGAGGAGGACACCTCTGGAGAAGGGGTCAGTCTATGTGCAGAACAGGCTGAAGGAGGCAAGCTGACCCGGAAGAAGAGACGCTGGGTGCTCATCATAGGCAACTCCATCCTGAGAGGTACAGAGGATCCCATCTGTTGCCAGGATCCCATGTCACATGAGGTCTACTGTCTGCCTGGAGTGAGGATTCAGAATGTGACAGAGATGATCCCGGCCATTATCTGGCCCACTGATTACTACCCCATGGTCCTAATCCATGCAGGCATTACTGATGCAGGCAGAAGCAGCCCCAATCACTTGATGAAGGACTACCAAGTCCTGGGGAGCAAGCTGAAGGAGATAGGGGCACAGATGGTCTTCTCATCTGTCTTGCCAGTGAGCAGATGCAGATGACACCATGAGTCCTACGGCTTCAGAAATGGTGTCTCAAGGCAGGCTTTGGCTTTTTGGACCACAGCCCATACTTCAGGACAAGAGACATGCTTGAGCGGGATGGGCTCCACCTCTCCCCCAAAGGTAAGTGCATGTTCTCTTTCAGATTGGCCGATGTCCTCCAGCGGGCTTTAAACTAGGCCCAGCGGGGGAAGGGGAAGTTGAGGACGGAGGGAGCCATGGAACTCCAAACAAAAAGCCACCCACAAGAACAACCCAGCCAAGACAGGCAACGAGCACAAGAAATACCCAGGTAAGAGACAGAGGGTCCAGATAGTCCTGGGATGCGGGGGGTGCATGCACCTTCAGGAAGCCTTAAATGCCTCTACACTAATGCTCATAGTATGGGGAACAAGCAGGAGGAACTTGCCCTCCTACTAGCTAACACAAACCCAGACATAGTGGGGCTCGCTGAAGCTTGGTGGGATCCAGCATATGACTGGGCAGTAAATATCAGGGGCTATAGGCTATACAGGAGTGATAGAACAGGGAGGAAAGGTGGGGGTATGGCGCTCTATGGCAAAGAGCAATACACATCCTCAACAAACAGCACTGGGTCAGAGAAGGGGCAGACTGAAATGCTCTGTGTCCATATACAAGGGGGTCAAGGGGATTTAATGGTAGGGGTTTACTACAGGCCACCCAACCAGGGGGAAGAGCTAGACCAGGAATTCTCAGGTCAGCTTGCAGAGGCAGTTAAGTCAAGGGACGTGGTCATCATGGGGGACCTAAACTATCCAGACATCTGCCAGGAAGAGCAGTCAGTCAGGTCTGACTGCTCACATAGGTTCCTAGCTGAGTTACAGGACCTCCATCTAACCCAGGAGGTGCACAGCCCCACCAGGGGAGATGTCTTGTTGGACCTGGTCCTGGCCACAGGTGACAATCTGGTGAGGGGACTGCAGGTGCTCGACTACCTGGGCGATAGTGACCATTGCCTACTGCAATTCACCATCCAGCACAGGGTATCAAAGGCCTGCAGCAAGGCAGCAGCCCTAGACTTCAGGAGGGCAGACTGCAATGAGGCACTGAGGTCCCAGAGGGGAGGGGAGGGGAGTTGGGAGTCCAGGAAGAATGGTTGTTCCTTAAGCAGATGATCCTCCAAGCCCAAAGGGTGACAATCTCAATGCAGATCAAAGGGGGCAAGAGTGCTCAAAAGTTCCCATGGCTCACCAAAAGCATCCATGAATGTCTCAAAGCTAAAAAGGAGGCATACACCCAGCGAAGGGAGGGACCATCACCAAGGAAGACTATACCTCCGTTGCCTGAGATTGTAGACGGGCTGTTAGGAAGGCTAAGGTGGAGATGGAACTGGGACTAGTGACCCAGATCAAGGATAACAAGAAGTGCTTTTTTTAAATACATAGGAGGTAAAAAGAAGGTACCAGGTAATGTAGGGCTTCTGCAGGATACGCTAGGAAATCTGGTGGTCACACCAGACAACAAAGCTAACCTGTTTAACAAATTCTTTGCCTCCATCTTTTTGAGCAGGGACTGCCTGCCAGGCCCAGGGTCAGTGAGGACCTAGTCAGGGAACTTCTGGTGGGACTAGATGTGTACAAATCAGCAGGTCTTGATGATCTCCACCCCAGAGTGCTGAGGGAATTAGCAGAGGTCATTGTGGGATTCCTGGCACGGCTTTACGAGCACTCATAGGGCTCTGGCCAGGAGACAGAGGACTGGAAAAGGGCCAATGTGATCCCCATTTTCAAAAAGGGAGAAAGGACGACCCAGGAAACTATAGGCCCGTTAGTCTTACCTCAGTTCTGAGGAAGCTCTTTGAGAAAATAATCCAGGAGCACATCTGCGAGGGCCCAGCAAGGGAGATGATGCTTAGGGGAGACCAACATGGGTTCATTTGAGACCAGCCTGGTTACCTTCTATGACCAGGTCACAAAAGCCTTGGATGCAGGTGTCATAGTGGACGTAGTCTTTCTGGACTTTAGGAAGGCCTTCAACACTGCCTCTCACCCCATTCTCATTAAGAAATTAGGCGACTGTGGTGCTGATGCCTACAGGGTCAGATGGGTCACAAATTGGCTGGAGGGCCGCACCCAGAGAGTGGTGGTGAATGGGTCTTTTTCAGCCTGGAGAGATGTGGGCAGTGGGGTCCCCCAGGGCTCGGTCCTCAGGCCCGCACTGTTCAACATCTTCATCAGTGACTTGGACGAAAAGGATCTTGGAGTCATTATTGATGCCAAGATGAACATGGGCCGGCAGTGTGGGGATGCAGTCAGGAAGGCTAACTGCATCTTGTCAGGCATCCACAGATGCATCATGAGCAGGTCCAAGGAGGTGATCCTCCCACTCTGTGAGACACTGGTCAGGTCGCAGTTGGAGTACTGCATCCAGTTCCGGGCGCCGCACTTCAAGAGGGATGTGGACAGCATCGAGGGGGTCCAGAGGAGGGCCACTAGCATGATCAGGGGCAAGAAGGCAGGACCTATGAGCAGAGACTATGAGACCTGAACCTGTTCAGCCTGCACAAGAAAAGGCTGAGGGGGGATCTGGTGACTGTCTACAGACTGGCCAAGGGGGACCAGCAGGCTATGGGAGAGTCCCTGTTCCCTCAAGCACTACTGGGAGTAACAAGGAATAACGGCCATAAGTTGACAGAGGGTAGATTCAGGCTAGACATCAGGAAGCGCTACTTCACAGTTAGGGTGGCTAGGATCTGGAACCATTTCCAAGGGAAGTTGTGATCACTCCTACCCTGGGGGTCTTCAAAAGGAGACTGGATAATCACCTTGCCAGTGTCATTTGACCCCAGTACTCTTTCCTGCCCATGGCAGGAGGTTGGACTTGATGATCTGCTCAGGTCCCTTCCAACCCTACTAACTATGAAACGGCTCTTTGTACAATTCAATTTCACCCTGCTTTTATTATTCTAGGCCTAAAAGTCATCCAGTTCTTCCTCTAGGATATTTTGATCCTCTTCTGTATTGACAATTCCTTCCAGTTTGGTACATATTAGCCACTTCCTGTGCCAGTCATCAATGAAAATATTAGAAAAGATCTGTTCCAAGCTGATCCCTTGAGGAATTCCACTAGCAACTTCCCTGCAGTACAGCTCATTGTCATCTCCCATTTAGCTGTTTCCTTACCAGACCCACAGTTCTTGTACTAATCCCCATCTTCTCCAAAAGTATTAGTACTCACACATGCTGATACCCAGACAGATTAAATAAACACATTTTCTTTGTTTGAAGAAAAATCAGTTCATCAAAGAAACATACTGGATTAGTCTGTCACAATCTACCCATGATAAAAATCAAGGTTTTATGCTATTTTTTGTTTACTCCCTGTAACAGGGATCCAGAGGCCCCTGTTACTTTAAGAGAGAAACCACAGCAGCTTTCTCCCCAGGTGAGTGAAGGCAGCTGGACAGGGGCTCTCCGCAAGAGATTAAGTGTCCAGAGACCTATAAACTTCAAGTGCCTATTGTGTGGCTAGCTGCCTAATAATAGGACAACAGGGCAGAGCCCTGAGTAGGCAGCAAGGGAGCTGTTGCAGCTTGGCCAGAGAGACAGCAGCCGGCTTCTCTGGAGACTGAGAGGTCAGACCTGTAGCCAGGCAGGAGTGCACCTGACCAGGAGAGGACCCCAGGAGATATAATTCTGGGTCATCGAGACAGAGGGGTCAGTGCAGTTTTGTGAACTTTGAGGGAAAGAGCTCCTGCCAGCTCAGGCTGGCAAGGAATGAGAGCTGCAGGCCATGTCAAGTACTTTCAGAGCTAAGAAAGCCAGTGAGCAGGGAGGAGTCTTCTGCAGTGGCATGGTGACCCAGGGGGTACTTTGAGGCTTTATTGGGAAGTGGTTGCTTGCATTTCTGTTTTAGTTTTAAACCAGAGGACAAAGTGGTGGCTCTAGGGATAGTAAGGAAATCACACAGGGGTGCCTGAGGGATACACCAGGTTTTGAGCTGTACCAGGGACAGGGGCACAAGACAGAGGCAGGCTGAGGCTGAGAGAGCTGGAGCCTGAGCCCAGAGGAAGCAATACAGGTGGCCTGAGGCTGATGAGAAGCTGAGACAAAGGCCCAGCCAGAGCAAGTGGGCCCAGGCTACAAGTCTACAGCCAGAGTAACCTGTAGGCTAAGGCCAACAGAGCCAAAACCTATATAAGAAAGTAAACAGCAACTGAGTGACACCTGCAAGGAATGGGTGTGGCTATGGGGGAGGCTGGAGGTCGTGATTAACACCCTGAAAGCAATGTAGGGCTTGTGGGCAGGACTGGTGCCAACTAGGCTTGAGCCATAGAGGTGAACTGATGCTCATACTGGGATGCTGCGGTCCCAAAACACTAAGTCACATCAAGGCATGGCAGGAAAGGTAAAAGGGGAAGGTACTCCAAGGAGCTGGAGTGGGAACAGAAGTTGCAGGGCCACCAGGGGGCATCATGGCTGCCTTTGGAGTTAGGTTTGCTACACTCCCATATCTGTTACTTATTCTTTTATTCAAAGTTTGTTTTAAACTCTGCTCAGACAAATAAGTCTGCAGTTACCTGGACCATGATATTTCTCCTTTCTTAAATTTAGGTCACCAACTATATAGTTTTTTTAACTCCTGATCTCACCAATTTTAGCGATTGCCTTCTTTTCTCTGTCAGTTTTCCTCTAACCCCTCTTCCAGACTTGCATGGCAATAACCAGGGCTAGATTCAAATTTTGGGGCTTTACATCTCATTTACTAATTTAGCTTGAGCCCCCAGCCAGAAATTGGGAAAATAAAGTTAACTGGGTGTTCTAATGTGAACAAACTTCACCCCTTGCAAGCAAATGTTAAACTAAAACAAATTATTACAAGGGAAAAGAGGAGCAAACATACAACTTAAGAAAACTTAACTGTTAAACTTTAATTATAATGCAAAACAGATCACAGTCACAGGCAAACTAACCAAGGGAGCTACCACCTAGCCCAGCCAGTTGGGAAGGAAGACTTGCCCAGGGCTGCCATCCAGGGACTCTACCAGCTAAGGCAACCGAGATAGCCAGTGCTGGTTAGGGAGGCACACCTTGGAGGCCCAGTTGCTCCTCACTGTTAGGGCTTGCCACTCCATTCCAGGGGCTCAGCCGAAGTAGTACGTGCTGGGTAGGAAGGCCTGCACCACAGCTGCTACCTCTTTGAGGCTGGGGAGTACTGCTAGGCTGCAATGTATGCTAGGGAGCACTGACTACTCTGGCCACTGCCTCCAGGAATCTTTGCTGCTGCTCCGCACTACAGAGTCGATGCCTCCAGGGGTCTCCACCATGCCTTCCTGGTGCTGCAGGTCCCAGCCATTAGGCCTGTGTGAGTAGGCAGCCATTTCAGATGCCAGCAATCCGATCCAGAGCTCCAGACTGGGTTCCCACTTCGATCCAGCTGAAGCTGCTCCGAAGCTTCGGAGCCACCTTGGAGATCCAGCCATATGGTATAATGGGGAAAATCAATGAAATATCTATAACTTTGTTGTTTTTTGTCCTATCTGCATGAAACCTGCAGGAGTTGTGGCCCCTGCTGAGAGAATGATGCCTGACAAGTTTCAAGAAGATTGGTGCAGGGATTCAGGGGGAACTGCACCCCAAATTCTTGAAAGCAAAACTCATGTCACATGTATGTCTTACAACACAGGGAGGTGAAAACTACAGGGGTGGTGGCCCCTGCTCAGGCCATGAAACCTGCCAGCTGTCAAGGAGATAGGTGCAGGGGGGGTTCTGGGACCCCCCCCCCATCCATGAGAATGTGATGGGCCCGTGGGGCCCTGTACCTCTAGCTGCTAACAGGCAAAACTCATGACATAGTTAGTTGCACAAGCACTTGTCTCTGTCTTGGGGCAGTTGATTGTCTGTATTGATTATTTCCTCTCCTTAGTCTGGCTTTTTTGGTAGGTGTTAATCTTTGCTAATTAACTTGTTAACATCTAACTAACACCTACTAAACCACAGATTAAGGAGAGGAAATAATCAATACAGACAATCAACTGCCCCAAGACGGACACAGTCAGTTGCACAAGTACCCATGTTACGAGTTTTGCCTGTCAGCAGCTAGGGGTGCAGGGCCCCAGAAGCCCTGCACCGGTCTCCTCAACAACTGGCAGGCTTCACGGCCACAGCAGGGGCTAGCAAGCCTGCAGCTTTCATCTTGCTTAATACACAGTGTCACCCATGTCATGAGTTTTGCCTGTTAGCAACTTAAGTGCAGGGGTTTGGGGGGAACTGCACCTCATCTCCTTGAAACTTGGCAGGTTTTGCAGCCTCACCAGGGGCCACCATCCCTGCAGCTTTCACCCCCCTGTGATGTAACACATACACTTGACAATTCATAGAGCCATTTACCCTGGATTTTGATTCTAATAAATTTACACCATGGAAAGAAGGGGACATAATCTTCCCCTCTGTGCAGCATTGGTCAGGCCACAGCTGGAGTACTGCATCCAGTTCTGGGCACCGGACTTCAAGAGGGATGTGGACAACTTTGAGAGGGTCCAGAGGAGGGCCACTCATATGATTAGGGGCCTGCAGTTAAGGCCCTATGAGAAGAGACTGAGGGTCCTGGATCTCTTCAGCCTCTGCAAGAGAAGGCTGAGAGGTGATGTCATGGCTGTTTACAAATTCACCACAGGTGGGCAGCAAGAAATCAGAGAAGCTCCGTTTACCAGGGCAACCCTTAGAATAACCAGGAACAACGGCCACAAACTGATGGAGAGCAGATTCAGGTTAGACATCAGGAAGAACTTCTTCATGGTAAGCATTGCCAGGCTCTGGAATGGGCTCCCAACGGAGGTGGTGCTCTCCCCTACCTTGGGGGTTTTCATATGACCCCAGCGGTCTTTTCTGCCCAGGACAGGGGATCAGATTTGATGATCTACTTAAGTCCCTTCTGATCCTAACAACTCTGAAACTGCTCTATCAAGCTTGTTGCTGTCAGTAGGCATCACACCTAGCCACTAGATGGCAGGGAAGCCAGTTTTAGTTGAACTAACAGAGGTAGGCAATGATTTGGATTGGCAGGCCACTTAATGACTTTTGGTGACCTGTCAAGGGCCACACCTCTCTGTGTCCCCCCCACCCTGTCCCTCTCTCCCAGGTCTGTGACCCGCCTGCCGTTTTAACATGCTCCACCACCAGCCCCGTGGCCAGCATCCACCTGCCTGCAGCCTTAGTGCCCCTTCTCTCCCACAGTCCAGACATGGAAGATTCCTGCCACATCAATAGCTGCCCCAAAAGCGACCAACAGCTTCCAGGCCAGGGCTTCAGGCAAAGTGGGGGAAGGGAAGAGGTGTGTTACAGCTACACATGGGTTCAGGCTGGTGGCAGCTTCAGCCCAAAGGAAGAGAAAGAGCACCCAGCACTCCAGAAGCAGCCCTGGGCAGGTGCCTGCCAGATCCATTCACCTGCCCACAGACCAGATCCAATCAAATGGCAGGCTGAATATGGCCCGAGGGCCATACTTTTGCCTACCCCTGAACTAGCAGCTTATCAGTTGTTGTGGATAGCAGTCCCTCAATACAATACAATCATGAGAGTCTTCCAGTAAATAGGGAAATCATTGATGAGTCAGTATATGACTGAAGAGTCTGGTTTGAGGTCCACATGTTTGACTGCAGATGTGGCAAATAGTTACTGGAGGTAGGAGTAAATCCTGGTGACATCGGGTCACAGCTCTTCCCCTTCGTCTGTCGCATCCATCTGCCTCCATAGCAAAGTGAGTTTGCGGGAATGATTGATGCCTTATTGTACATCATGGTGCCAGTGGGGACTTTTCAGTGCTTGAGTCTCCCTAGTATTGATGTTAATGTTACACTTCTTCAGGTTGGCCTTCAAAGCATGAAGGATTTGTGCCTCCTGAGACTGTGGGGGCATGGTGACTGACCACAAATGGCAGCAGGAGTGTTGGTGGCAGGGGGATGGCTATGGTCTGGTTGCTGGGGTGGCACCAGTCAGCCATGAGTGTGGATCCCAGCATGGCTTGGAATAGGAGCCTTGTGGAATGGATACCTGCCCGAACAGCTCTGGGACTGAGCTGCACACAGTGGCTGATCCAGCTAGTCCAGGACCCATGCCTGCAAGCACCACATGCAGATTGGGTGCCAAACTGGCTGGAGCAGGCTCTGTGTGACACACATCCCAGAGCAAGCACCACTTGTGGTGCACACCGGCTGGGGCAGCAACTATGTGCAGTACAATGTCTACTTGACTACATCTGGTGCCTGTTTCAGCCATTCCAGGATCCACAAAGCATGCAATGTGGGTCCCAGACCAGCTGGAGCAGCTGCTGGATCAGGTATGCTGCAGGAGGGGATGGGCAAAGGGGCCTGTGGGCCAGATCTGACCCATGGACTTCCCTGTGCCACAGGTGCATGCCGTGCCCCATATGGGTCTTATCTGGTACTCAAGTGAAGTTCATCCATCAAGGAGAGGCCTCTTTCTATGAATGACTTTCAGTGAGTGGATATTCCTAAAGCATCTTCATAGCATGAGCCCTTGAACTACCTCTTCAATTTCATAAGCTCCAAGGACCAGAACAAAATCTACTGAAGTTCCCCTGAGCCTCCATTCTTCTAAGAATCTTCTGGAGCTTGGCATCTTTGATCCACTCCAACAGGAATCAGGCAGTGTCATATGTAGAGGCATAAAGAAAAAAATCTGTGGATTTTCCTCTGTTCCCATGAGGACCCTTTTCCGCCCTAGATTTTTCTTAGTAAGTTAAAAATTTCTCTTTTCTTTTCCTCCAGTCACATAAGCAATTTGACTCTTCCTGGTGTGGTGTGAAGCTCAGGTTATCTCCTAGGTATCCTTCCTTTTTGTTGAATATTGTTCCATCTCCTATTCTCTCTTGCAGTCCCCCTGTGTATCATCTTCAGACCACCTTGGGCTTCACTTGCCTGACTGACTGCACCCTTTCTGCTGCTGGGACTGGCTTCTCTTCTCTTTCTTGCCATCCCATTTCCTGCCTGATGTTTCTCTTCATCTTACAGGGCAGTAAGATGGATTTTTTTTTTTTCTTTTCCAAAAATGTATTGGCTTTAAAGTTTCTTAAAAGTTAAGGGTTTGAAAACTATCTAAAAGTGTTGCAAATGTCATTTCTCTTTGATACAGCGGGATGACATAGGGCAGAAAGATTTTATTGGCACTCATTCAAGAACTTGTGTTAACAATAGGTATATTGGAATCACTGGTATATTCATAATTTGAAAACATAAATCAGGTCCAGGTGACTGTGCTAAACTATACCAGCTCCCAACTTAAATCCCCCAAAAGGAGGGGTGGAGGAGTAGGTAAGGAGAAGTAAGCCCAGGAGCTGAGCTCTGCCAAAGCTTTAAGGCAAAATGCATTGTAGGTATGGAGCAACAGTAGGTTGATTTACAAGATGGATAAACACAAGGTATGTGTGTTGCTATTCTGTGTGTACATTAACACGTGCAAACCAGCCTAATGTGTAACGAATACAAAAAACACTTAAAACAAGAAAACAAAAGCAGTCCATGATGCAAAACTACTTCTAGACATTGGGAGCACAAATGTACTGCACAGGAAGCATGTTCAGTGAGCGTGCATTTTTGTGGAAAGAGGGCCTCATTCAAAGCCTGAGGCAGCCAGTGGGCATTCTTCATTGACTTCCATGGGCTTTGTACCAGACCCTGGTAACGGCAGTCCTGTTCATCCAATAGGCAAGTTCATCAGTTATGGATGGAACCCAGCTTTATGCCACATATGTCTTCACAGGAAATGAGGAAGGAAACTAGCAGAAGCCCAAGCAGACCACAGCGAATCTTCAGTTAAAATGTGAAACACTTAAAGGGATTTGTTACACATTAATTGTAGATGGCTAAGGTCATAGGTGGTGGAAGGCCAGGACTAAAGGTGCTTAGCCCCTCCCAACTAATTTTGCAGTGGCCAGCAACAGCAGCAGCACCATGGTGCTGCCATCCTGAAGTGCCTGGTGCCACTCAGCACTACTGCAATGCCGCACTGCTGCGGCACTGCACCCAGCACCACCGCCACATACAGCACCAGTGTGTGCTGGCCTTGCAACAGCCCTCGGCCCTCCCAAATAATATGTTCTCCAGCCGCTACCAACTAAGGGGCTTCTTAGCCCCTGGACTGCCCACACATCAAGATATGTAAAAGTAGTTTCATAGTAGCTAGAGTCGGAAGGGACCTAGGTAGATCATCTAGTCCGACCCCCTGCCTTGGCAGGAAAGAGCACTGGGGTCAGATGACCCCGGCAAGGTGCTCATCTAACTTCCTTTTAAAAATCCCCAGGCTAGGAGCCTGCACCACTTCCCCTGGAAG
>NW_017728943.1:19360083-19363279 GCF_001723895.1 Crocodylus porosus
TCCGCCCACCGTTGCAACCTGTCAAGGTCAGCTTGTAGCCTATTGCACCCTTCTAGTGCACCCACATCCCCCCACATCTTAGTGTCATCAGCTTAGTTTTAAGCACCCTTTAGGCTTTTTAAAGTTCTGCCACTCCATGGCAGGTTTCACTCTGATTTATGTTAGCCAGCTCACATTCCATGACTCCCCAGAGATAAGCTGCTCAAGTTTCAATCCTCCATCATCCCAGGGTGCAGCGTCCTCTCCCTTCCTGTTCTGTGTGGACAGCTCACAACCGTAGCTCTTAGGCCCATGCTCACCATCCCTCTAGTGGTAAGTCATAGCTCTGCAGGTTGGGGACAGTCAGAGAAGGGTTTTAGTGTGAACATGCAACTACTCGAAACACTGATCGACATTTGAGAAGCTTAAAATCTGCATTGTGTAACAAGGCCCAAACACTTACCAGGCTTATCCATACCCAAAAAGGGCCTTCTTGCAAGACTTCCTCAGGGGGTCATACTTGAAGATCTGTTGAGGTCCCTTCCTACCCTAGCATCTATGAATCTAATAAGCATCTGCACACAGAAAACAATAGGGTTGAGAATATGTTTTATATAATACAATACTCATATGGACATGGGTCCAATATAAATGTTGGGAAATAATTACTAAAGAGCTTATGTTCTTCATTTTGGCCCCAGACTGATAAAGGTTTTAGGCGTGTTCTTATATCCAAATACAGACAGTCACTGAAGTTTAAAGGACTTAAAGCAGGTATTTAAATGCTTTGTTGAACTGAGGCTAGAGGGAAGATTTAGAAAATTTTGTAACTTCCCCAAACGATAAAGAATTTGTACTAGATTGCTCACTTATGCATTTCTGATCCTAAAATTATCTCTGCCCTGTTCCAGATTCTTATGCCTTCTACTGAGGGACCAGAGCTGCTGGAAAAAAGCTACAAAAATATTTTTGTAATGACAAAAGTGTAATTTTTTCCAATTTTCCACACTCATAAGAAATGAGAAAACTCTTTCTTAGATACTGAAGATGGCCCCCATCACTTGAATACTAGAATGCTTCAGAATCATCAATGTGCTTAGACTATTTGAGTTACACTTGCAACTCAGGAAAGGGTTAGTGTGAATGTGTGTCCTGTAGAGCTAGAGAATATAACAACTGTATGTCTTATAGCCAAAGTTTGCCCAACTGGTAAAGCTAGTAGAGAAACAGAAAATGCTACCCAATAGATGGAGGTGGGAATCTTTGCTTTGAAGGTGATTCTCTTCTGGCTATTTTGAGCAGAAAAAAAATGGCCCTGTGGTCCAAAGCAGACAGGTGCTAACCCAGTGACATAAATGGGGGGGAAAAATAGGGGCAACCACCTTGGGCAACAATTTGGGGAGAAGGGAGTTAAAAAAAAACAACAGCTGTAGATAACAGCTGCATATTTGCATTTACATTTGTAAACAAGAAGTCACTGCTTCCACTTTGCCCTGGGTGCCTGGCTGTGTCCCTACACTGCTGTGCTAACCTGTAACTTGAAAGACCTAGAACTAGTTCCTGCTGCCATACCTTGTTCACTACTATGACCCCCAATTGCTTGTTCCAGCATGACACTTATTGTATGTCTACTGCCTCGATGACATGCCCAGGTGCACCACCATGAAATAGATTCTTCCTGTCCCTTCATATGCCTCATGCTCCCAATCTCCAAATACAATGCATCTTCTTTCTAGTGTGTCCCTGAGCCTGCATGCACTACATTGAAGACTGCAAGCCCTAGCACAGCATTGAGCCACACACTCAGGGTTGATCCGAGGTGGCTACACTGCCTCATTGCTGGGGTTCGGCATCTGTAGAGCAGGAGCGAGTGGGCGGGGACAGCTTCCCAGAAGCACCCATGGGAATGCGCTCTGTGCCTCCATTCCCAGCCCAAACCACAGGATAAGAGCACTTCCCCTCCTCACAGGTTTGCATGAGGGGAAATATATTAAAGACAGTGAAATCAGTGGGACTGGGATGGTGTGGGTCATGTAAGTACTACAGATAAAAGCCTTGAAATCAAAATGGCTTGAATTCTAATACAAAACAGAACGCACACCAGCAGAATAAACATGGTAGTGACTCCACCTGTGTCTGCATCACAGCAGCATTCATCACCATTTGAGTGCTATGTGTTTTATGGAATATCAATTTATTACTTGACACTTCTAGGGTGCATTCATCTAACTTCTGCACACACGTATTTTTGCTCTGCCAGTTAAATTACTGTAAGATAGCATCACATTATTGAATATATATCTCAATTATAGTATCAAAGTCTCAAACCCTCACATTCTATTCACCATGAGCAGGGAGAGGTCATTAGCCGTATTAGTCTGAAGTCAGGCAGAAGGCAGGTAGAGATACTTCTTATAGACTAACTAAGATAGAGAAGGCATGCATACAAGCTTTTGTGAACTTGAGTTCACTTCATCGGATATTGTGAAAAAACATCATGGGCACTCAGAAAATCCATACACAGTTTGGTCATTTATGATATTTTGGTAATACCTGCACCTACTGCAGAATGCCTGCTAGGCAACATAAAGTCATACAGATTATTATTTTATAGCTTACCAATACAGCATTGTATGGTTCTGCACTGGATCGGCCTCTTATTTAATGTGTGGAGGCCAAATCACTTCACTGCAAATGCATGAATGACGTGTGCTCCCAGCCACTGGGGGGGAGGGGGCATAGCAGCGGCAGGAGCGCGGTGGCAGTAAGTGGGAGCTCCCGCAGACGCTGCTGGTTGTGGTGGGGAAGGGGTGGCGTGTGGCCACCGCCCACAGGTGCTGTCTTTTTGTAGGGGGTACACTGCCACACTCAGGGGGTGCATGTGCACCTGCATGCACTCCCTACGCATCACCCATGCTGCAACGTCTTAGTTTCTCAAGATAGTAATAATGACTGGCCCCGCAGTGCATCATGAATTATTCCCGGATATTCATAAAGCTCCTAAAAGCTCTAGGATGGGGTTTTCAAGAGTTCAATATTTCTCTCTTAAAAGTTAATGGGAGTTTTTCCAGTAACTTCAAGGGAAGTAGATCAGTATCATTCACTTTTGAGAAAAACCATCTTGCTGTGTTGCACAGGCAGCTAGAAGGAGGAGCACGGGGGGGGGGGCATGTGACCCCCTGACAGGGCCATTCACACCACCAACGGCACTGTGGGC
>NW_017728943.1:19363290-19386749 GCF_001723895.1 Crocodylus porosus
CGGGGGGGGGGGCATGTGACCCCCTGACAGGGCCATTCACACCACCAACGGCACTGTGGGCACCCACCAATGGCATCTGCAAGTGACTGCCACCTCCACTCCTGCCGCCAACAGCGTCTGCATGTGCCCACCCAGACTCAGGAGGCAACAGTCACCCATGCTCTGATGTTTAAGATACCCCAAATTGTAAAGGGCTAAGAGTCATGCTGAGGGGGATCAGGGAATGAAAAAGCTGTCTCAGCTCCCATTTTATCTCTTGTTTGCAGACTAGTACAAGATTCTTTCCATTGGTATATAGTCCATGGCATGTCTATATTTCCTTTGCCTGCAGTCTGGTTAACTTAATGACATGTACCTTTAAAACTGTAAAGAACACCTTTTACTGACATATCATGCAGGCTGCTATAAAAGTCCCGAACATGATGAGAGCTGAACAATGAGCTTTAGATGAGAACTGTAAATCAAAGAACACTGTTGTTTATTCTCTTTGTAAGACACCCTGGCTTTGCTATTACAGAAAGGATCTGTTCCTGCTCCCACTGAAGTTAGGGACAACTCTAGTGGGCTTCTGTAGAAGCAGGATCAGGATGAATATGAACACACAGTCTGGAACACAGCCTAAAAGATTTCAGTGACTGGAAAACTTGTCACTCTCAATAAAAAAATTCACCATGAGCACTGGACAAGGACAGATTTACTATGACAAAAGTCATTACACACACACGCTCACTCGTATACTTTAACACTGGTAAAAATATTACTGTATTTTCTTGCATATGGCAAAATCAGCTTCCCCACTTAATACATGCACCCCAGTTTTTACGGGAAGGTGTGTATATGTAAGAATATATGTTATTATATGTAGTGGTAAATACTGTATGCTACACTGATTGTTTGCATTGATCTAAACTAGGAATTTTTGATATTTTAAATAAGGGTGTGATTTTAAACCTGCTTAGATAAATTGATGCCAACCCATCTTATTTCCATTTAAATCAAAATCATATAGATTTGGTTTATTTTGATTTGGGATCAGATTAGCCTACACTGAAATAAACCATTTCTATACTACACTAAATATCCACATGGGAGTTTGCTCTCTCTTGACTATATCAGTTTAAAAAGCAATGTTATTAACTAGATGCAACTTCTGAATATAGATAAGATCTACCTCCTCATCTGTCAAAATTCCTCCTAAACATGCATATCTTCTATGAAATATCTTGGGTACAACTTAGCAAAGGAAACATGTACCACGAAATTCCCCATGCGGTTTTGTGATCAAACCCCAGCAGGTTACAGGGGTAACTGGATTGCTTGCCCACTCTAGGTTAGAAGTTCCTTGAGATTAGTCTCCTCCAGGCCAGCGCCCAACTTGGCACAAGGATTCTGAACTCAGGAACTTCTCTTGCATTTTGGAGAGTGCCATACACACTGAATTAGAAGCATGATCCACTTCCAGAATGACATTTTGTCTTCCTAAGACTCTGAGAATGAATCATTTACCTAAGTTCCAAGTTCACAGCAAACAAGCAAGGGTCAGCAGCCAAGCCTTGTTACTGCCGTTGCATAAATAGTGTGTGCGCACTATGGTGAGGGGGTTGTTCTCATATGAATTCTGCATACTGGCATCTGTAACTATGTGGCAGCAGACTCATGGATCATTGACTGGGCCACCAGAGTGGGAGCTGTACATTCTGGGTTCTCATCCCAGATCTACTATAAGCTTGTTATTCAGGTTGGTCCGCTGCTTCACATCTTGGTTTCCCTGACCAGAAAACGGGGAGAACAACTCTGATCTACTTTGAGATCCACAAATGAAAAGATGCTGTATGAGAACTTAGGTATTTTTCAGGCTGAACAATTTGCAAAGTGGGTGAAAGCCCACAGCAGCCTTGGAGGTGGGAGGGGCTTTCTCCTATTGAGAGTCCCTTACCATTCTGTAGTCTCACAGCAATAAATAACTTCTTCTAATGTATCTTACAGCCAGGAATATAAGGGTGCGGGAATGGCTGGTACACATGTCTAAGGGAACATGAACCCTCCTCAACAACGTGTATTCTGGCTTTAAGAGACTTTGCATGCTTCCTTTCCCTCACTGCACAGGATACACAATGCACAAGCAGCATTAACAACATTCTACAATTGCATTGGTTTTCTTTAGCCTGCAGTTGCTAGTAGTCCGCTAATACTGTCATATACACTAATTACATAAGGGAGAGTGCAGCACTCACCTGCCGTTCTTGGTCACGATCATCTCATTAGTGACTTCCCGGAACCTCTGCCAGAGTGCAGCATCTTCTAAGACCACCTGGAGCTGTTTCTCAGTGGGGTCCCCTTTGTTTCTCCCAGCCTGGAGTTCGTTCTCCACAACATTGAGGAGCCTGGAGACTGTGCAGTCACTGGGCTTCTTACACCCCAAATCAGCCATGGTGACTTTACTGTCATTAACTTCAGGTGGCTAAAAAAAAAAAATAAACCCAAAACAAAACAAACCAAAAAAAACCCCCAAACACAAAAAAAATAAAATAAAAAACCCCCCACCAAAAAAAAACAAACTACCAACAAAACCTAAGTAGACTTAAACCCAAGCCAATTAATTAGCTACAAGCTAACAACTCTGCTCTCCTTGTTCGTTTGCCACCGACTTGTTCTTCAGCCCTTAGAAGTCACAATGGGACAGTGACACCAGTGTGTTAAGGTTTACATACACACGTACATACAAAAAAAGAGGGCTATCTTCTAATTACTTGTCAGGTCAGGTGGGTGGCAATCTGATTACGCAATTGGCTGCCTCAAAAGAAGAGTCCTCCATCCAAATTAGCAGGCTTTTATCTTTTTTTCCAACCTGAAGTGGGTCTAATTGTTCTGCTTGAGAACCAGGTTTCCATTAATGAAAAAATATTTCATTTCCAGACTGAAACAATGCATGGAAATTGCATTCATGGTGATGTGAATGCCCGCTGAAGGTAGGAAGCAAGCAGGCAACAGTCGAGGCTGTTACAGAAAAATGCTGGCGTTATATTTTTGTTATAAACACAGAACTGCCTGCCCCACTCTTCTGGATTCTTAAAATAAAGTAATAATAAAAGGTCCTCATGCACTTTGCTCTAGATCAGGGATGTTCAAGCTGTTGGCCCCGTGGGCCAGATGAGTGATGTGGGGTTGGTCTGTGGGCCAGATCCAGTCCATAGGCCTGACCAAGAGCACACGGGATCAGGACCCAATCTGGCGCACAACCCCATACTGTACATGCTGGATTGGGCCTGCAACCCCCTCTTCAACTCTACATGTGCCTATTGGGCCCACTGCCCTGCACAGCGCACACTGGACTGAGGCCTCCAAACCAGCCTCAGCCTACCAACCCATGGACCAGATTGGGTCAGCCACCCCCAGCCCTACCCTCACGCATGCTGGATCAGACCCCACCCCCCCACCTGCATCCATTGTGCACATTGCCACAGGCCCATTGCCCTGCCTTTATCTCCATGTGTACCAACTAGATCCTATGCATGGGGCCATGTCATCTGGTTCCCAGGGCTTTGACATTTGGTGGTAGGGAAGCAGTTTCAGTGTTAATTGCCCCATGGGCTGGATGACATGCTTGCCCATTGGCCAAGGGTTGATCACCCCTGGTCTAGAATAAGGAAGGCTTAGGTGTCCTAATGCCATTTTAGGTGCCTCTTTATGTGTCCTAACGCCTCATTACGTGCCTAGGTCTCAGAAAACCCTTTTCTCGCCCTGTAGGCACGAAAACTCACTCAATACCAAAGTCAAGTCCCTCACATCTAAATTTCTGCTGACAACATGCCTAAATCCCAACAGCAGTGAGTGGCTCATAGCTAAGCGTCACTGAGCACATCTACACAAGATGCTTGATGCACAGAAGACTAATGCTACCGCGCATTAGCGCAGCTGGCAAAAACTGGGCTAATGCACATTAAGTGTCACACAAATCACATTCATCGGTGCTAATGCACAGTACCACCACTTAAGGTATATTTAGTTCCTGTTATTACAGGTACTGAACTTAATGCGCCATAATTACAGTGCATTAATGAATGTGTAAGCGCACCCACGGAGACTCACAAAAATAGGTTCCCACAGGTAAGGTAGGTGGGTAGATGCCTATCTGGCAAGCTTGATCAGACCACATCTCACCCTGCACAGAGCCCAGCCAGGACAAGGAGCCCCTTTTCTTACTTAACAGCATCTGCTTGGAATCTGGAGGATCTAGCTTGAGACCTTTTTGCCTCTGAAGCTTTGACACCACCTCTTCCCACCTCTCTGAGGCACTAGGGGACCATCCACTAGGAAACCATCCACCACGCTGTGGGGCTCTCTGTCCTTCTTGTAGACTGGACTGTAAATGCTAAACACCTAAGCATTTTCAGGACTTTAGGTATTTTTTAAGTGGAGCAACTTAAACATTCACTTGCCAAGAAAAGGACTGTACAGCTTAGTGTTTAAAACAGTCACCTGAAGAGGAGAGCTAGGCTCCAGTGCCTGGCTTGCTCCAGTGAATATTCAAGTGTTTTATACAAAGCGAGCAGGAGGAGATAAGAACACCTCACCCTAGCATATCTTGGTAATCAGGACACTCATGAAAAAAAAAAAAAAAAAGGTTTGGGACTCCTCTGGAAGAACAGGCCCTGCAAAAGGCAGGGCAGATATGCCCTTTTATAGACTAGGTAAACGAGAGAGCACACACAAGCTTTCATGGGCTGAAGATCACTTCATCAGATGCTATGAAAAGGACATACAGAAAGGAGAGGATAGGAGAGAGAATGAATTAGAATACAAAAGAGCAGAAAAGACAGAGAGGGGAGAAAGGGGGGATGGAGGCAGGCTAGGAGAGTCAAGCAAACAAGCTGTAAACCCATAGGAACAAAGGGATCACAAAGTTAATCCAGGTAAATGGAAATGAATCTGTAGTCCCTATTTAAACTTTACTTAACATAGTCCAGTTTGTGGATGATTTCTTGTTTCTCCTTTCCCTGTTCAAACTGGTTTTCAATTTTTTTCTTGACCAAGACCAGCAATCCTGAGGCCAACGGTGGAGTGTCCAGGGAGCTTGAAGTCTTTTACCACAGGCTTTTATGTCTTTCTGCACCCTGAACCTGGTCTCTAGTGGTGAATGCTGTAACCAGAGCTACTGGGTGAAAGGTATGTTTTATGTGGAATCCAAAACACACCTACTAAATTAGGCCTCACAGCGAGAGAGTCAGGGAATGACTCTTCTGTGAATCCAAGTAGTGCTCTAGGCCTGTGTATACCAAACTGCTGCCACTATCTGTGCATCTCTTGGAGATGCAGCATACGCTGGCAGACTAGATTTTTCTGTTAGCATCATTAGACTGCCTCCCCAGATGACAGCAGCTAAAAGCTTGGCAGAAGCCTTTTGCTGTCAGCAGACCTTTGTGCAGACTGGGGACATTACTGCCCTAGGTCGGTCAGCTAAAAGGGACTATGTTCTTTCCATATCCCTAAATAATATTGGTATGGTGACAAAACTTTGTAGTGGAGACCTACTGCATGTGCCAAATACCACAGTGCCGTCAGGAGTTAGGCACTGAAGGCGTTTAGGGGCCTTCAGGGTTAGGCAAGGGTTTGGATGAATGCCAGTGGCATCTACATTTGGAATGTAGGTACCTAAATAGGCCATCAGGCATCTACATCCCCTTTATGACTTTAGCTTTTACTGTATGAAAAATGTCAAAAGGGTGTGAACAAGATCTATAGCACAGATATGGGATAAAACAGCAGTTGCGATTTATTTTTGAAAAATAGTCTGATTTTTTTTTTGTCACTCAAAAATAACTTGACTGAGAACATTATAACCGTTTTATTTGATAGCCTTTAATGGGCTTTTATACCTATAATTCTGAGAAGCTGGAAGGCTGTATTTTTTTTTTTTTTTTTTTAATTACTCCATTGTGAGGGATACATTTATGCAATAGATGAACAGAAGTCTGGCATGCTTTTTAAGAGCCCATCAGAGCCTAGGGTACACCTTCCAAAGTGCATCAGCCCTTGCATGCCAACAGCTTGATTAGTACACTGCCCTTAAGGAAAAAAGATCAGATCCTACATCCCTTGTTGGTGATGAAAAGCCTGCAAATAGTCCCACTGACCACAGTAGAGCCACAGCCCTGGATTCTAGCTCCCAGAACAGCAGAACTCCAGGCCGGCAGTGATTTCATGCAATGCAGGACTATAAAGACTTGTTTACCATAGAAAAAAAATAGTACCTGCAGTTCCCAGTAGCTGTATTTTAGACTGAGCCCAGGTATTTTCACCACAGGGTCAGCTCTCTCTACTATTTTCAAACCGTGTTTGTTTAAGTAAATTTAGGGCATATCCGTTCTCTTCAACTTTGATGCAACTCCTCCTACTTGTTGTCCACCAGAAAAAATGAAGTAGGTAAATTACCCTGTCAGCATGCAAAGAAGTCAGTTTCCCTTGTTGGTTGCAATATAGAGCTTCATTCATGCAGCCAGCAGTTACTGCCAGCTGAAGTCTGAGGTTCAGTGTGTTGAATTCTTGCACTGTGCATTGAAGTCAATGGAATATTTAAAATATGGTGATCTGGCTTCTGGAAGGACAAGTGGAAAAAACAATCTGTTTGTAAGATGCTGAATTCATAGGTTTATGGTTTTGGTTGTTTTTTTTCCTGCAGCACAGGAAAGAGAGGCTAAATTAGTTCTTTTTGTATATACTACACAATTTCAAATGGTGCCAGAAGTACATAAGCACTTAATGCAGATGGCTTTTAGTTATTATATGCAATTTACCCATGTTAAAAGAAATATGGTATATAAATTATGGCTGGCTGAAGCACTTTGAAAATTCAGAATTTTGGTGAAGTTTACTGTAAGGCTCACAATTTCAATCAGTTCCAAAATACTTGCATACAGATCTCCTGTTTTAATTTTAAAAGCCATAGACTTTAAATGCAAAACTGATTTTTGTGCAGCTTGAAATATTAGGAAGCTAATTGCTCAGGAAATTCAAAGTTATGAATCCTACCAGCAGCAGTACCTCAGCCACACGCTTAGAGTATAATTTCTACAGCAGCAGTTCTACAAGGCACTTAGACCAAAAAGGTACAAGATTTGATTTTCAGAGATACTGACTCCCCATCATTGCTGTTGATTTTTACTGGAATGGTAGCTGCTTAAAAACTCTGGAAACCAGACCCAGTCTCCCCATCTTGTATTTTGAAGTGAAGCAAAGCACAAACTCAAATGGCAATAAACCACAGAAGTAGAAAGGTAGTGATGTAGAAAAGTGGGAGGGGAGACTGTTGGGGAAACTGTTGGTGAACCCCAGGGACAATCATTTGCTCCTCACAAATTCATCAAGGACTTGATTACTGGCTCACAGGCTTCTTGTTAATCACACTGAAAAAAAATTGGGGCCGGGGGGGCCGGGGGGGCCGGGAGAAGAGGATGATGCTGGGGGTTTAACCAGCTTTCTTTAGTACATCATTTTAAAAAGTTAGCACTGTGTGTGGCAAGACAAAAGTACTTTGCAGCACTGACACAAAGGTCAATATTACTAAAATGAGTGGTTCAAAACCAGTGCTGAAGCCTAGATTTAGGCAGACTTTTCTAGATGTGTTCAGACTGTAAGGGTACAGTAGCTTAACTTCTATTGTGGAGCTTATTTGGAAGCCTAACACTGAATCTAGCTGTCAAACTTTTAATCACCATCTTTGGAAGTTTTAGAGGGAAAGGTTCTTTGGAGTCATGGTTCTTGATGCACTTTGCACTTATGTAGCAAAGTATGCCCCAGCTTATAAAAAGCTTAAAACAACAAGGTGTATACTTTCCTACTCATTTCCTTCCAATGCAGATATGCATGAAGATAATTTAAATATCAATGCAAATCAAAACACAAGAGAAGAGAAGAATCAAGCTATAAAGTTCTAGACCAGCACGCATGGAAAACATGGGGCACATCTCCATGGAAGCTATTTAAGGACTGGCTGTAAGCAGGGGAGATGAAAGATGTATATGTTAATATATAGGGCTTTAACACCCAAAGCAAGATTTATGGGTAGCAGTAGCCATGGGTTTTACCTCATAAAGCAAGGCTCAACATCACTGAAGTTTAGGAAACACTGCATGAGAAGAGCATGGGATTTTTCTTCAGATCTGAATTTCTGCATCTGTTCTTCCTATATAAATTTGTCATATGAACATTTGTTTCCACAGCATGCAAGAGAGGAGTGCAACAACCAACCTGATTGAGGCAGAGCAAAACTGGGAAAATTTCATTGCTAGAATTAAGGAGGATGTAAATTACTTTCCTCTTAAGACCCCTTGTCAGCAGTTAATCCCCTAAAAAAAAACAACAACTTTGCTACTGAAATGGACCACGTCATATCCTAGCCAGGTGGAGAGACTTAAGAATTAAGGGGAAACTTGGAACCAAGTCTGTTCCACCTCTGAGTAATGCAGATAAGAGGAATGCTTTCGCATCTGTTGAAAAGATAGGCCAGTTGGTTTCTGGATGTGGGGGCAGAAGGGCTCAAATATAAGGATCCAGACTCAGGTAGTGCCTCACACCCAGTGCATAGTATAGAGCTATGCTGAGCCAACTATTCTATATTTGACAGAAAAGTGAACTATAAATAAGATTTCATACACCCTCACAAAAGTAGCTTGGATACATTCAAGATGGGAATTCTCTCCTTAAAGTATGCATCTCAGATGCAAATCTAACTCATTTCTTTCCATTCCTTCTTATATCTTTAAGTCCTAGATGACATATAACCTTGAACAGAATGCATTAACATCTATATAGCTTAGGCCACCAAATAAAATAAGATGCATGCAGGAAATCAAATAGACAGAGTAAGAGAGTCAGGGATGTCTGTACTTCATTAATTTTTCATTTCCATACTTAAAAAAAACAAACAAACAAACAAAAAAACTTGCTTTTAGGTTCCCTAATTTCTGAAGTCATTCCCTCTCCTCCACTCCTGTCTCCTTTAGCTGTTTTTTTTTTTTTGCCAGATATCTGTATACTTACCAAGATTTTTATATCAGTTTTACCTACCTTCAAAGGCACAGAAAGAAGAATTTGTCTTCTCTTCTACAAACATTGGAACAGAGGCATAAAGAGGCTCAGGTCAGAGGGAGTCAGAGCTGGCTGTAGGAGTTTCTAGCTCCCGGACCTACTCTCAGATTTATGCTGGTGTCTGGAAAATGAAATGCTACCCTTACGTCTGATATTTGTTCCAGTATGAATCCGCATTGGTAGACAGACACAGAAAGCTAGGAACAGCCTTTAAAACTTAAAATTGGTTTATCCCATAGTCTCCATGGAGTTGCAGAGAACGAGACAGCAGCACGACTAATGTTTGTATGCTTTTAGCATTTACGGTCTGCAAACATTTCAGTGAACAGTTTTACTAGCTGGGACATTTGGGAAAGCAGTACATATTCACATAGAAATTAAGTTTTGAATTCTTTGCATTGAAAACTTGATTTTGGAAATTCCTTATTCAAGTAGGAACTAATGACTTGTGACTGGCAACCAGATCAGCAGAAAATACAAGCATCAGACACTGCCACAAATCAAAACACACAACATTCAAGGCAGAATTATTTGGTGAACAATTTTGAATTAATACACTTTGCAAGGAAGTCAGGGAAAATGGCAGAGTGGAAAATGCCTAAACCCAAGATTATAAATTATCTGGGTATTAAGGAGAATGCTTACCTAAGAACTGATTGGATTATTACTTATTTTACTGTCCGATTAAACTCAAACCCCATACCTTCTGGCCAACAGCTGCTGAGACACCACAGAAAAAAAAAAAGCAATTAAAATGGCCTGTTCTGCACCTGACACTGGATAGCTGTTTTTTGTCTTCAGACCCACGCCTGCAAAAAGGCAGCCCTTCTTGATCCAATGAAATCCACAAGAGCAGGACTCAATCTTTCCACCTCCCCAGAACCCATTGAACTGCTTGAATGAGTAACCTTCTCTGAACATTCAGTCCCAGCAGCCAAACGAAACTTAACCTCGCTCATCAAAACAGTCTCAGGAAATCAAACACCCACCTTGTGCTGAGGCTTAATTAAAAGAGAATAAAAGGACAGCTGCTCTTATCAGTGTTTTTAATCATGGATCTGGCACTTCAGGAGATTATTGAACTATAAGAGATTTAGGAAAGATTAGCTTTTTCATTACTACTGGGGGTAAAACAGCAGTTCCAACGCAGTGCTGGCCACACATGTTTCTACTGGCCATGAAGACAACTTCTGCTGTTAGTACCAGATGAAATTTCAACGGAGAGAAGCCCAGACAACAGGAAAATGGCCCTATGCGTTTCTGTTCTGGAGGATTTTTTTTTTTTTTTTTTTTAAAGCATTGAAAATTGAACTGATGAAATTAGGATGATAGCTTTAATCATGACCGGATTCCCCCACCCCACCTTTTCCTCTATCTCTGAGCCCTTCACAACTATGCATTAACTTCTGCAAGTCATTACTGGTCCATTTTTATAGTTGGAAACTAGAGAAGCAGGGAGGTTGAATCTGCTTGAACTATACACATACTCTCTCTCTGGCTGTTCCCCAGCAGTAAAGCCAAAAGATGAGATATTTCACACTAGGGAAGCAATAGTTAATACTTTAGCCTGGATATCTGAAGGCAAGCCACTTAAACTGGAGGTACCATAAATATGCTTAAGTGGCTTGATCTTTCAGAAGAACCAAGTCCATCCATCCCCACACACACCCCCCAAAAAAATCAATTAAAAGGAAAATAAGAGCTGTGGAGAGGGCATCTATAAAAAGCAAAACAACCAGACCAACATATTTGGTCTTTCTTTCCCTACTTCCTTTGCACTGACTTGGAGGCTCTGAGGGCAGGAGCAGGAGAAGGAAGCTGGAAGACCCACGACCCACACAAGAGTCAAACCCTGTTTAAATATAGAATGCAATGAATGGATGGAGTAATTTAAGATCTCCAGTGTTTCTCCTATAAGTAAGGGGGGCTAGAGCCTGAAAAGAAAGATCAGGTGGTCACTTAATCAGTTTTGGAGGAAAAGACTTCCTCTTTTTAAAGACCCAAAGCAAAATCAGAATTGCATCCTTTGCTCAAGCCATTTTGGTTTAATGATGCAAACACCTGACGAGAGACAACCAAACCAGAACAGACCTAGAGATACCTTCCAAGCAGGTTTCAGTTATGCTCTGAATGTTGAGGGCCTGTTTTAAACCATATACATAGGGTCAGACCACTGATCCCACACTAACTAGTATGGGAGATAAACAACAACCAGGGACCTTTTCTCTGACCATCATCTTGATGAACAAAGCTTGCACTTTGCTTCTAAAGAACAAGTAGTAATTAGTCATTGAAACACTTACCTAGGGATATGGGCAATTCAGAGACAGGAAATTAGAATATGAACACAGCCCATCTTTCTTACAAAGATAAGCTGTAGCTCAATTAGTTGTTATGGGTTTGCTACCAAAAGTCTCTTGAAGAAGGTAAATGGCTTAGCATGTCAGAGGCTGAACTAGATGATCAGAATTGGTTTTTCATAAAATATTAACTAAGGAATGTTACATGAAGATGTTAGGGTTTTTCTTTATGGCTGAAGAAGTGCTTGAAGACAGCAAAGATTGTCAGGGTTTTCCATCTGAATGGCAGTTTCCAATTACCTTTTCACTTTCTGTAAACAAGTACCAGAAACTTTTGTTGGAAAAGTTTTGAATTTTGCTAGATAAGACTACTCTTTGATGCAAAAGAGAATTTGTTTTCCTGCCCCTTAGTATCCTGATAAATGCCTGGGAGCCCAAGTTTCCTAGCCCTTTATCAGTCCACTAAGTAGACTATGCCCAGAGCCAGGGCTACAAGGCCTTCAGAGCTCCTGGCTCATAGAAAAGCCAGACTCCCAAACATAGAGGCTCCCCCAAATCTGAGGAAATCTTGAAAAGTTTCTGTCAAGTGAGAGTGGTAGATTGCCCATACTAGGACAATTTTTGTTTGTTTGTTTCATTTTAAGACACAAAATTTCAAGATTTCCTCTGGAATCAGAATTCTAGTTTGGGGCCAACTCAAAGGGGCTGGATCAAGAATATGGAATAATTGCTCCCAAAAAGAAGCAACCATAGCGCATGACTGTCTTCAACCTCACTGTAGCGAGTTGTCCACTACTCACTTTATTTTCCTAAGCACCTTTGCCTCACAGGAAACACCACAGACATAAGCCAGCAATCAAATCAGCAAACAAAGACAGTCAATCCAGGGGTAACTCACACCTCAGAGCTAGACAGTGACTCTGGCTCTGTGCTGCTTCCTCAGCGGTGCTCTTCCTTTTCTTTCTCTCTCTCTCTCTAGTAAGCTCCCTGGCTTGCTGCTTCAGCCTCTAGCTTTGCAGTTCTTTCCCCCCCGAACTTTCCGGTCTTTTCCCAGACCCTGGGCGAGTCCCCAGCCCAGTGTTGCAGCCATACAACCATCTCCCTTTTTCTATTCCACCAGCTCCCTTTCCTGGGAGCCTTTTAAAACTTCCTTTGGGCCAGCCAATTATCCTCATCAGCTGGTCCAGGCAAGCCTGTAAGCACTTTCCTGAGGCAGGCAATCTATTACATTCACTCTCTCTCAGAGATAAAGATATGCATTTGCTATGTGTGTTTTATAACATTATAAATAAATCCAAACAGAACACTGAATGTACGTCTCCACATTGAAAACAGAAGAATAAGCCCATAACAAGTGTTAAGTGCCTAGAAAGCTACTGACAAGAACTCTGATAAGAGCAAGAACTGCAAATATAAAAAAAAAAAAAAAAATACTTATCTGCTCTACACAAACTAACAACATTGCGAGCGCTACCAGAGAAAATAGGTTGTTTTGTTGTGGGTTTTTTTTCAAATTTGGATCTAGATACCTGACTAAGATCAGAGAAGGTGTCGGAGCTGGAATTAGAACACAGTTATCTTCAATTCTAAATAATATATTCAGGTTATAATACTTCACTTGGCTTCACTCATTTCATTTCATAAGAAGCAGGAACTTGCCTACCAACACTGAAATAAGAAGCCCTTTTATCTTGTAGTATTAAGTGATCTATGTAAAAAATGAGTATCACCTGCAAACTTCACTCTTTTATTTAAATAAAGAGAACAACTTATTTAGTGCAGTATCAACTTTATTGAAAAAACAAACGTTCACATGTCTTAGGATATAAACCTATTACAGAACAGCAAAAGCTTTTAATTAGGAAAAGACCTGTCTGCCAAATGATTAGACCCAGGAAAAAAGCAACTAGGATATATATACACAAGGCAGCATAGGAGCCAAGAGAAACTGTTTACAATACAAAACACTTGTAGTGGAAAATTTCACCAAAAAAATTGGTTTTCATTTTACAAAAATATCACTCGGTTGGTAAACTTTTAAAAATGTTTTGTCACATTTTAAATGAGGCACAAGATTTTCTCTCCATTTCAAAATATATAAAGCCAAAAAAAATTACTGAAAAGTTTTGAGAGCCTCCAGTACTAGGAGGTGGTGACCCTAAAAACAGGCACTGACATGATGAAGATTACAAAACTGGATGAAAACCATTTTCAGAAAAAAGTTGCAATAAGTTGTTTCAAGCTGTTATATCACATAAAAGAAAAATGCAGTCTTATCACGCAACACAGCTGGCAAAAATGTTCCCTATAGCTTTATACTTCTATTTATAACCATCTTTTTTATTCTGAGAATGCTGGCCCAGGGAAAACTGCATGTTATGCAACCCACAGGACAATTCCCATCTCTATTCAGCATGGGAGCATCTGCAATCTATGCAAGTTTGATATAAATCCTAATTCCATGAACCAATCCTTGCTGTATTCCCTAGAAATACCTGCAGATCTTTACTGCCTGCAGTCTGAAAGTGATTTGCACAAGATTTATCAGCAGTTAGGACTTAGTGCAGGATACAAAAACATGCTACTTTGGGTTTTAAAAAACCTGTTATAAAAACACATTTGGAAAGATTCAGCATCACAGTAAGAAAGTCTCAGGTAGTATAATATTCAAAGTAGACTTCATAATGTCATAATAGCAAGGTTTTACTCTAAAAAGGCCATTCACCTTGGGCTTATATGTCTGGGGTGTTCCAGTAACTTCAAAATAGATGCAGTTTCTTTGCAAAAGATGGTCCTCTTGGCTCTGATGAAACAAAATAAGCTTCTAAACAAAGCTCTTAAGGCCTTTTTCAGTTAAAAAGTTGCATTAAACAAGTGCTGTGACAACCACAAGAGAAAGATCAGCTGGCCTGGTGACCTGAACTGAAATCTTCTAAACACACTTAGGGAGTTGAGTAGCCAGACCCACAGAGATAAGCACCCATACACATCTCTGAAAATGCCATCCCTTGTGGTTATACGCTCCAAGCAAACGGGTAGAGGATTGAGAAAGTAAAGAGAGAATTTCTTTCTAGAAAAGTCTGAAAAAGGTGGTGGCAGAAGCTGTTCATTTTCTATGGAGTCCTTACAGGTTGTCTACTCTGCAGTAACAGTAACATGAGGGAATTTGACACAAGGTGGGAACATTAAAGATTTCCACACATTCAAAACACACCTACCAAAACAGACAGGAGGCAGTTTGTCTTTACAGACAAAATCCTGCCTTTCTGGTACCATCCAACCAAGGTAGAATGTGGTCTAGTGTCCAGTTTCATTATTTCTTTATAACTATGGTGTTAAATTAACAGATTGGATCAGATGCATGTACAAGGCAGGTAGAATACAGCAGCTAATGCAATATGCAGGTGTAAAGAGAAGATAAGTCAATTCCAAGAATGCAGGACTGCAACATATTTCACTAACAAGGCAGGAATTCAAAATGACAGCAATCCAGGCAATGATATTAGTAACCAAGTAGAAGCCTGGGTGTATGTCAGATTGGCAAGAATCTAGATAGAGTATTCCTTCCCTATTAGACATGTATTACAAAAGTAAGATTAAATTCATGGAAATGGTATATCTCCTCCCACAGTCGCGACTCCACCCCTTCTAGTAAAGGGACCCATATACAATATGAAATCCAGTTTAGTAAACCCTACATGTGTAGCTTATTGACTCAAAAGCTTCAGAGGTAGCTCTACAGTTAAAAGTAGTCAGTTTGTGGATTTGCAATCCAGAGGAACACCCGTATAATCTGCATGCCAGCAATGAATCACTTAAGAGCTTCACATACCAAATGCTCTCTGTATAACTTGCTGTATCAGAACAATTAGGTCCCAGGCTCTATTCAGGCAACACACAGATACAAGAGTTATATCCAGGGTACATGATTAAAGCTTGGTTTTGGCGTTCCCAATCTGGCTGGAAAGTATTTAGGTTCATAGGCAGAGCTTTCCAGCACAATTACTAGCCCTAGCAAAGGGGGTGAATTGTCAAGGAATGAGTTGATCTGAAGTACAGGAGTAAGAAAATCCAGCAGTCAGCACTGCAGAATTCAATTGTTGAATGGCCTAGAGCAACAATGACCCTGGTTAATAGCACTTTTGGGAAGGAAGCTTGTATTACTTAGTGGGGAGCTTTTCCCAAGTCCCCATTGAGAAGCCAGTGTTAAACAAAAATAGGCATGAGAGAAGCATTAAGAGGCATATCCTCCAGTTACTTCTTATGAAACTATTCTGTAAAGACCAGGGTAGACTCCTTTGGCAGGAAGCGGCCTGGGAACTGAACTGAATCCCCAGTACATGGAGGAACATAGAGGTAAAGTGACTTGTTTTAGTTCAGGCAGCAAGTCAGGAGAAATAAAAGAAGGTCTCTATCTCCCTACCTTCTGCTTTAATTTGTTGAGCTGCCTTTGAGACATTAGCAGTCAAGAAGCCTTATTTAGAAAAATGAAGGTGCCTCAAAGTCATGCTAGTAGAGAAGTCAGATGAATGATGTTCAGAACAAGTGTTGTGTGTAGGAGAGACTGGTAAGGCTTTTTGTACAAGTGTAAAGGTTTACTTTAAATGCTAACCAAAAAACCCAAAAAGACAACTGCTTAGCTATCCTGGGTCACTACCTGTCTCTAACCATAGAAGAGGGAGATAGTTACATCCAAAAGCAGACCGCTGTATTCTAACAATGATAATAATGGTCAGTCTATGGCTTCAGCAGCTTGAAAAATAGCAATGTGCAATGAAGTTAAAGAAGCCAGTGTCTGTTGTGTGCCCCTACTTCCAAATCACCCACTTGTGGAATGGATGTACCCTAACTGAACAGAAGTGGAGACGTGAACAGCGTAATCCTCTGATGATGGTAACCTCCAGCCAACAGGATTCCAACAGAGGCTAAAATAGACAGATCCCAGGATCTAGACTGGAGGGCTACTGCTCCCAAACATGGGAATAAATGAATGCTGTTAAGACCTGGACAACTCAGGGAAACTGCCACTTCAAGGTATCGTGCTCTCTCTAGTTTCAGAAGCCAGAGATATAGAAAGGAAGAGAGTCTCATGTGCCTTTTATTGCTCAAGAATGGTAAAGGAAAAAACAAAAAAGAATAATGTTGAAATTGCTATGCTGACTATTAAGTCCTCAGCGCTTTACTTCATAGACATAGGCTGTACTTTGCGTAGTTTTTTGTAGCGATCATACTTTCAAGCCTGGCCAGGGCATGGTTTTCCAAGACAGGATCCTATAACGATCACAGTAGGCTACAATGGCCTACTGAAATGGCTCTTCCATCATTCAAGTTTTTTTGTTTTTGTTTTTTACAGGAGAGGTTTTGAAGTGGAACTTTACAGTGAAATGCATTAAGTTGTCTTGAGCAACTGAAGGGCACTTTAAGGTTTGTTTTTTTAAACTCCTAAGTTTAATAGCTTCCTGGAAGCCACCAAGTTTGTTACCTTCACTGTGGAGCTGATGCTTACTGCTGATCTGATCAAGACTTTCGCTAGGCTGTGAATATTGGTTACCTTTTTTCTTGTATAAATAAGACTGTAATCTGGTGGCCAGTGTGGTTCATATTGTAATCATACTCCAACATGATTGTATTTGTACTACAATGAGGGCCTTATGAACTGCACAAGACACCAAGGACTTTGGCATCAGGCTATACAATAAGTCTTCCCAGACTTTTACCCCAGCAAGGTAATAACTGGGTAAGTAGTAAATATAATCCGCCCAAAGTAAAGTGTGCCCAAGGACTGCAGCAATGCTATATTTATCAGAAAAAATCAGTCTGAGAGAATGCTAAAGTGATCCTGGAATTTCTGCTTCAGAAAAAATCCTAGCCTCGGGAGGCTATTTGTTCAGAGGTGGCAGTTAAATTTTGCACCCAGTTCCTTAGCAAAAATAAAGTTTCCTCATGATGCTTCCCCTCAGAAGAAGGTACTGACACTTGAAGATCACCTGTGCATTTCTTCTAGTCAGTGACCTATGATCTCTGTAGGCAAAGGCATTTTGAACAAGTGGGAACCATAGACCAAAGAAGAATATGTCGTCCCCCCATTCAAAAGAAAAAACGCACACAAGTTCCTCATATCCTGTCAGTAGAAGGTATTGTAAAAAGGTGGGCAAAAATACCTGTTCCAAAATGTACACGAGTATTTAGAAAAGCACAATAAAATCTGTGTCCAGACAAACTAAATATCAGTTCTTATCGAGTCATGGGGTTGTTGTTTCTGCAATAAATAGCTGTGGACAGGACAGGCCCCAAACAGCGCAAGAAAGATGCAGCTTCTGCCTTGCTTTGCAATATTAGTAGCTGCTACAAGCAAGGCAAAAAACCCAGGTCCCCATCAGGCAGAGAGCTTTGTTTACCTTGGTTGCAGTGAACTCCTTGTACTTTTCCCCAAGGGGTATAATAAATGCTCATTTACTACATTAAATAAACACCTAGTAGTTTAAACAGTTATTTGGTTACAGAAAATAATTTTTTAGAAATATTTAGTCAAAAGAGTTTCCTTCAGCAGTTCTAAAACCTGACTTTGAAGCACTAGGCTCCTGCAAAAGAGCCAGAAAATAAAAAGATCAGTGAGGTTTCATTGTCCAAAGTGAGTGCAAACATTAAGTGGGAGGAAGTGAGGTTTTTGAATCTCAATAAAAAAAAAAAATCATCAGAAAGCAGGGAGTATATTTCTTCTCCTGTAAGACTAGATCCTCAGCAGTGTAGAGTGGTACAGTTTCATCAAAGTGCAAAACATGCCAACTTGTGCCAGCTGAGGATCCTCTGATTTTTGGCCCAACAGTGGCTCTTCAAGGATTATTTGTTTTGTTCTGCACAATTCTAATACATGTATAAATTTCAGAGTTAGATTCTAGATCCCAATCTGGCTCTGCTAAACAGATAGTTTCGGACAATAAACCGTTTCAACATTCTGATGCTTACAAAAAGTAACTATATACACTGGATTCTAAGCACAAGAAAGCTCCCACTACCAACTGAAAGGCACGTGTTTAAGACAGTCAGAAAGATGCATACAAGAATTAGCATGGATCTACTGTACTTCCTAGAACTTCACAAAGCATCCCACATGCTTGTTATGACAAACAGACAGATGCACATTTCTTCACAGCATCCCTGTAAGGGAGAGAGAAATAGTGACACAATGTTCCTAATATACATAGACATTTCTTCACCATTTTAATTACAAGCAATACAGTTTGCAGTTAGGTTATAACCATTTGCTTATGTGTGTGTCTGGCAATGTCACTAAAGGGCAAACTGAGACCCATGTATATACATGTGATTTAGTTTCACTTGCCTGTAGGAAGTGGGAGAAGCCCTTGCTGTAGCGTGTGAGGGTGGGGGTTAGAAAAGAGTGGAGATGCCAGAGCTGGAAAAGGGAAGGATGTGACTGCACACGCACGCATGCACTCACATGAAAGGGTTTTAAATGGACAGCTTAAAAAACCACTCATAAGAGAAAGTAAGCTTCTCACAGGAGTTTCAACCACTAGCTCATCTATAGTATTTTGGACTGCTTGCACTTTCCAAAAGCTATTTTTAAGATTCCATTTCAGACTGTATACCACAAGTTATCATCAAAAAGCCTTTTTGTGCTTTAAATTCACATTCTCTAAAATAAGTTATCCCTTGCATGCCTCTTACTTGTGGAAGCAGATACCCAGCTAACTGACCCAGTCTCCACCTCCCCAGGTCCATGCACACATTTCAGTTGGCCCTTAGAAATACTGTAAAATATTTCTGCAGCTGAGGAGACCCATAGTCTGGTCAGAAGAGAAGGAAACGAAGGTGGTGATGACAGCTGACAGTAATGACTTGTCAGGAATATTTTGGAAGGTGCCAGGGTTTCAAAGTACAGAAGTTACTAGCTTGGGATTTGACATTGTATTAAAAGCAAATCATGTCCATTCAAGATTACAGGCCCCAGAATTCCACATGTAAGCTACATCTGAAGAGAGTAGCAAGCATGGTTTCAGCAGAAGAGTCCTCTCAGATGCTAAAGAGTTTGTTGGAGGCAGGAGCCCTAAGTAACTAGAGTAGAACAAGCTACACAGAAATGGCTGCATTTCCATCACTGGTGAAATCAACACTTAGAGATTAGTTGCAAACAATTTAAAAGTAACATGACAAACATTAGGGGTTTTTTTTTTTAGAAGCTAAAGATCTTATGGGGAGACAGAGATATATTCTTTGTCTTTGCACTCCTAAGTGGTGTGGAAGCAATACAGCTTACCTTGCAAAAGGTATGAAGGAAATGCTGTACCTAAAAAACAAAGAGAACATAAAGAAATTAGCAGCTGTTTTGACTGTAAAAACTGCATATAAGAGCAACAATTTCTCCCCATATTAAAAGTAAACATATAGTCATCTCTGCATGTATATAAAAGACACTATAATTAAAATTAGCAGAGAGAAATGCAGTGTTGCTCCTCAAGCACCCTCATTGTAAACATCTTGGTTAAGCAGGGATTTATATGAAGTGTTTAGTTAACCATTCCCCCACAAATCCCATGCATATAAGCCCTGGTGGCATACATGATTAGTCTTCCAAACAGCAATGTACTTGGTACCTTGAGAACTGATGAGATACAGTTATTAAATTTTACAGCATCCAAAGCAGTGAGTCTAGGATGCTGTAAAAATCCTAAAATAGTTAGAAGAAAGCGACCCTAAAAATATCCCTGTATAAGCCTATCAAGCTAATTGAAAACAGTATAGTCCCAAATGGAAGAGCTAGTGTAAAAGTGCCAAATGGCCAGAGCAAATCAATCTGGAAAACAGCAGCAACCTTGTGTCCAACTGCAAAACAGCTGCACAGTGAAGGACTCTGAACTGAGCATGCTCTGCCCCCAGGCCCAGCCAAACAGAACTCTGAGGCAAAAAGCAGAGACAAATCAGCTCATCTCAAAAACCTTGAACCTCAGGGTGGTAATTATTCGGAGAGGAAGCTCAAGTTTGGGTGGATGCAGAAAGAAAACACTTTGGTGTGAATAAGGAAAATGAGTAAGTCCATCAATACTCTAGCAACTGAACAAAGCTTTAAACCGAAAGGTTGGGGAAGAGGGAAATAAAAGTTACTTACCAGGCCAAAGCAAAACACTGTAAAATGCAGAAGATGAGAGCAAGTCCTTTGTTGTGCCACTGACAGAGGGAAAGAAAAATACAATCATGAAACAGCATTTACTTGTATTTTTTAAGTGTCCACAGGCCACATGCAAGATTCAAGTACTCACCCAGAAGGCAGAACACAACGTTAGTACGAAACACAACTAAAAGAGAACAGAGAATTGCTATTAAAGCAGACTACTCCCTAGATATTAACATCTAGCCAAGTTTCATGGCTACGCTTTTATATATAGCGCCAGTACTAAGCACTAGTATTAGTGCTTTACTTGGATCAGGCTTACTGTATAAGAGTTCCATTTAAAGTGTTCTATCCATGACATTTCTGAATATGAAATAAAGCAGCAGACAGATATTGACTATATCTGCACTGGCTCCGCTGTACTCTCAAAGCTGTTCCCTGAAACTAAGCCGTACCTGGCTGCTTTAGCTACTGTTTTGTAGTTTCCTCATTTAAACCTAACTTTCGTTTTTGCTAGTCATTCAAGGATGCAATAAATATACACTACAAATTGGCAGTGCTTTTAAAATAATAATAAAAAAAAATATGAACAGAAATCTCTTACTTTGAGCTAGACACATTTTAAATAGAGGCACTGTTTCCATTTAGCAACAAGCAAGTTCCTGATCTTTCTGTCTTCAAAGTCAGCAATACAGTCCTGTGGTACATGTACTATTGTGTGCATTTCATGCTGCTTGTGCGTGGGAATTATGTATGGTGGCTCAGGCGATCAGTATAATGACCTTAGTCATTATTCTAACACTGGTTTTTCATATTTAAATCTCCTACTGGAAAGGTAGTTACATGTTCAGACCCACCACGCTGAATGCAAAACAAACACAGCCAGCCATTACACGAGAAGATAACCAGTTACACACGACTACACATGTACCTGGATTCATCAGGGAATCAGAAAACAGGAAACGGCACAATGACGGAAAAAGCTTTGCCAGATTAACAAAAATAATATGGGAGCATTTAAGTCAGATCTCTTTTAAACATAACTGAGGCTGTAACAAATTTGAGGGTTGAGAGAAAAAGCACAAGAGCATAAAAGAGGGAAACTAATCTAAAGAATTTCCCAAACAGAGTGAAAGGCAGTAGAACATTTTCAGCACAAATGGTACTTTTAAATAAATGTCACAACTTGCAACTGCAGAAGGATGGGGTGGTTACTATTTGTAAGCATTTTAAAGTCTATAACTTAAGTCCACTAGAAAATTGGAATGACAGTATTATGACAGAACTTTGGGGAGGGGAACTATGGGATTCTACTTTGCAGTTGAAGGCAAATATTCTTACTTTATCAAGAGCCTTCAAAACAGAAAGGCACCAGTAACCAGTTAGATGCATTTGGCCAAGTTAAAGGCTATACTTTTATTTAGCAAGCTTAATTCATTTACATATAGTTAAAGCATCAGAGTGCTGCATCATGAAACATCATTTACAGGTTCTTCAGAAATCAGCTAGGATGCTTAGGAGTAACACCAGTAAAGAGAGGGGTAACATTAGTAGAGAAGTGTGTGTGTTTAACTACATTCCAACAGGATTCTTTCCACAACTTTCTAACTTTCTCTCACTTCTCACCCCTGACTTTGCTTTTATGATTGCGTGCCAAATTTCTCCAAAATGACATCTGCATAACCTGTCATTCCACTTCATGCACCCAAACCACTAGCTCCTGTGTTGTTGTAGCCTGGTTTAAACTAAGCTTTCAGAGCAGAGGACCTGCTCTTTCCTGTTATACAAAACAATATATTTGTACAGCATTATAAAAACAGCAACACAGTCAGATTTTTAATAGCACAATGAAGCTTTTCTAGACCAGCATCCCTTCCCCAACCCCCAACACTCCTTCCCACACCAAAAAAGCATGTGTGCACATACCACACACACACTACAGAGGAGACTTTCCAGGGAAAATTGAAAATTAGTTCCAATTCCATACAAGTTTAAAAAGATCTTGTTATACTTACTAGCATAACAACAGTAGCTATCAGACGAGTGGGTTCAAACATCCTTTTCAATTGCTTCATTGGTCCCATAAGGAAAACAGTGCTGCAACAAGCAAATCAACACAGCATAAGCACAAAAGATCTGAGGACATCAAAGGTATGCTTGCATTGCCATCATAACCTATTGTAACATACCATAGGCGTCATGGGCATACAAGGTAACAATGTACTTTACTGTGGGGAGTAGTGCTATATAGACAGCAAAGACTTAGGGGCTATACCATAAAACAAAAGCAGCGCACAACAGAGAACAGGCAAGTAAAACACCATGATTTGGGTGCTAGATAAACTAAGTCTTGAGAAGAAGCAATAGAAGATGTTTGTAATCTTAATTTAAATAGAAACATTGTCTAAACATTGCCTTTGCTCCAGAGGCCGCGTACAGGTCATGCTGTGTGTCCCCTGCCCAGATGGCCATGGGAGGCACAACATGGTATACCACAAGTCCTGGGGCAAAGGCAGCACGGTGCAGAGCCCCAGCTTGCAGCAGGCAACGCTCCTCTTCCCTGCACGCAAAACTAGGGGAGCATGTGCCCCCCATTCCTCTCCTGGAGGTATGTGCAGCAGTGGGGAGCCGCACCCCCCACCCCAACAAGCCTCCTGTGGCTCCATCCCACAACCCACTCTGGCCCCAGGGCCCCATTCACCCCAGCCCTTCACCTGACTCTGCCCCACTCCCTCCATCACCATGGGGGCCTCAATCTGCCCTCCCCCACTCCATGGACTTACTTTATGGGCACAGTCTGTGTCTCTAGGTCTCACTCCCAAGCCAGTCCTCCATCCCTGCTGCTGTCCCTTATTCCTGACCCACAGTACCTCACATCCTGCCAGGGTATCCAGGGAACCCCCACCCCGCAAGTCAGGCTCCAACCCCCCAACACCTTCACA
>NW_017728943.1:19386849-19417350 GCF_001723895.1 Crocodylus porosus
CCCTGGAACCATACAGAGTACCTGCATAATTTTGCATTTTTCTGCATATCATTTTGAGTTCTTAGCTGTGCAATTAAAATTGCAATTAATTGTACGATTAAAAAAAAAAAAAAAATTAGTTGCAACTAATCATGATCAAATTTGTTAACTGTTTGACAGGCCTAGTAAAGATTAAAGAGTCCCATTGGGCAGAATGGTTTTCAGTGCTCAGTCTAGAAGATCCCATTAAGTAGGGAAAAGCACAGGCTCAGGGGAGACCTGGTGGCAGCCTATAAGTACATCAGGGGTGTGCATCAGGATTTGGGGGGGAACAGCTGTTCACCAGAGCACCCCATGGGATGACAAGGACGAACAGTCACAAAGTCCTCCAAGACCGTTTTAGGCTGGACATAAGGAAAAACTTCTATACTGTCCAAGCCCCCAAGGCTTGGAATAGGCTCCCTCCAGAGGTGGAGCAAGCACCTACTCTGGACTCCGTTAAGAAGCGTTTGGACGCTTATTTTGCTAGGATCCTTTGACCCCAGCCAACTTCCTGCCCTTCGGGCAGGGGGCTGGACTCAATGATCTCCCAAGGTCCCTTCCAGCCCTAATGTCTATGAAATCTGTGTGTGATGCTTAGTTTCAGTTCTCAAACTGTGGATTTGTCCCTCCAGAGATAACACGCTTGTTAACAGCAGTATATGGAGAAGAGAGATAATATACCTGATAACCTACCCATCAGAGTTCTTGTCTCTCTGCAAATTTGTGTACAATGAGTCAAGCCCTTACCTCTCTCTAAAAGTGCAAAGTGTCAAGAAGTTAAATGAACAGAGGATATCAAACAACAAGAATGCACTTTTTGTAGAAAACAATGATTAAATCAAGGCTTCCTGACCAGTGATTGAAATCAATTTGATTTAAAAATTAAATCCACCCTGGTTGAATGTCCCCATTTTCTGGCATCATGGACAGGGAGAATGTAAACTCCCCTTCTGTCTCATCTAAACTGTTCATTCTATATGCTTATGTTCCATTGCGTCAGTCTCCAGCATCAGGTAGTGAGGAAACTGTAATCTATTTCAGCCTCTTGCCCCAAAGGAATGTTTCTAGGTGCTTGTTCATTCATCACTTCTGAACCCCCTCTAGCTCAGCTACATCCTTTCCAAGATGGAATGCTCCATACAGTATTAGCACTTCAAAGTATAGCTTATGAAAAATCAAGAGCTCTGCTTCATTTGAACATTATTCCTCATGTCAATCCACTCCTCATTGCACTCCAATACCTTGCTAGCCAATTAGCTTGTGCCAGCACATTTTCAGTCTTCACTGAGCTATTTACAACAACGCCCAGGAGGTTTCTTGGGACATCAGCATGGCTACACTTACGGCAAGAGTCTTCACAACAGATAGAAGATGATGGTCTACCAACCTAGAGGGACCAATACCTTATGGGTCATAAGGAAATGCAGACAACCGTAACAGCATCAAGAACAGTATAATTATATCGATTCTTTCCTGACCCCTGTAGGAATCTGCTAAAGCTGTGAAGCATGACATCTCATTCCTCCTATTTTTGCCTGCATGTACACATAGATAGCTTATTTGACTCAACAGTAAAAGCCAAAGTACAAGAAAATGTTCCATTTTATAAAACAAGACCGGTTTGAAAGATCAGTATTATTTGTTTTCATTTTCTCAGTTTGAGGTGTGTACGTAAAACAAGATTAATTTCTGCCACTCAATACTCATGAGCACTCACTCCCTATCATTCTATGCAAACTGCCCTGCCTTGGTATGAGAGAGCTGTTAGAGAAGTTTGTTACCTTCCAATGGATGCAATATTCCCCAGTGTATAAAATACGGCAAAAAGAATTAAGCCTTTCCTTGGCACCCACAGCAGGCATGTACCCTGAAAAGATAGATCAGGAAAGTGACTGACTATTTTGTTACCATATATATATACATACATCTCACACACCTTTTCCTCCTGCCCCCCACTAGTCTCTTCAAAAAAATACTGCAGAACAGTAGGGAAACTTAAACCTAAATGTAGGTAACAAAAGCACAGATTTGTGTTTGCTTGCAATCTTTGTTATAATCAAAGGATTTCACTGGAGCCCAATGACCTTCTTAATAAACAAAGTATCTTGCATTTACCAGGTATGTGGCAAATCAATGAGTTGAAATCAAGTTTATGCATTAATAGACCATTTATGCATATCTTATCCTTTTAAAAGTAGGAATACTAGTACCTGGACACAAAAGGATGCACAACTATCTACAAAGCTGTATTTACCATATCAAGGGCTCATACTTTTATTAGGGGTGCACCTAACTCTGCTATAACAGTTACATTTTACTTGACTTGTCATTTAGCAACAAAATCCTGTTAGTCCGTCTACACATCTTTGCCTATATAAACAAATCTGTAGCTTGTACCATCTCAATCTTCATCCAGTCTAAGACCCTGTACTTGAGCGTACTTGCCCACTGCCACCATTCCTTTTGGAAACTGAGGAATTACGTACCATATCAGTGAACAATTCCTGTTTACACCATTCAATTCTCAACAACTCAGAAGAATAGGACCCATCATCTTTATTTTGTGTGTGTCATGCCTCCATTTCAAAGGGCTCTCTCTCATAGGCAACAATCCAAACACACCTATACAGAACCCCTGCTTTATGGGGTCAGAGTGCATGCCAGTTTGCCTGCCACTTTGGGATGAGGGGTGGAGGTCTCTTGGGAGATCCTAACATTTCATTCCTCATGCATGCTAATACCGTGCTAGCTTGATGGCTCATGGTGGCATATTTTGCAGCCTTCGCCAAACTATTTACAATGCATGCTGTTGCATGTGGAACCCAAACCTATTGCAAAAATTGACAGGGGTCTTACCAGGATGGAGCACAGAATTCCTATAGCAAAACAGGCAATGAAACCTTTCACTCGTGTGCCCCAGCTTAATGTAGTTGCATCCATCACCTGGAATTAAAAAAACCAACACACAAAAAACAAATACCTTGAGTTTATAAAGTAAGGACCCATGTTTCTTTTAATATATCAACTTGTGCAAGTGAGAGAGAGATCTAATTTAGTTATTCCATAAAGTATAGATCTGTTTTCTTTAAATATCAAATTTCAGAGAGATGCACATACACTCTAATGTAGTTAGTTGGTCTATAAAGTACATATCTACCCTGCTTTATATCAATTTGTAGTCAACTCCAAGCAAGCTTAGTTGCTTTTTTTAAATCAGCAGCCTATGCTCCTTTTGGGGGTGGGGGGAGGGCAGGAATCTCCACAAGATCACAACATTTAGTGAAAAGCCCCCTACACAGTATCAGTACCACTAGCACAGAACTCCACTTTTGTGGCAAGCCAAATGTCAGCTGCAGCAGGCAACAGCTGCATGCTGCCCACAGGACAAGGCCCCTAACTAGTCCCAGACACGTGAAAGGAAGGGAGTAGCTTGTCACTACCAGCACGATAAGTACCAACCCTAGCCTCTCCGCTGCACTCATCAGCAGGCATGCCCAGATCGCCAGCCTATGGTCTTAGTCTCTGGACAGTCGGTGCTTACAAGTGGCTTTTCTTCCACCCCTTATCTTTGTGAGAAGCTAAATCCAGAGAGCACCATTGAAATTATAGCAAGCGAGTGCTCCCAGGAGGGCATACCCCAACCCCTTGCTCAAAGCAGGACCATCCCCAACCAGATCATCCCAGCCAGGGCTGCGTCGAGCCGGGCCTTAAAAGCCTCCAAGGATGGAGGTCCCACCACCACTTTTGGTAGCCTGTTCCAGTGGTTCACCACTCTTTTAGAGAGTCTTTTCTAACGTACAGCCTACACCCGCCTTGCTGCAACTTGAGGCCATTGCTCCTTGGTCTGTCATCTGCCACCACTGAGAGCAGTCCAGCTCCTTCCTCTTTAGACCCCCGTCGGGTAGCCGAAGGTCGCTATTGAATGCTGCGGACTAGCTGAGCCCAGGTCCCTCGCCTCCACGAGCCCCTGCGCTGTCCGTGCCCAGCCAGCGGCAGGGCACAAGCACCCAGCGCCCCCCGTCCCAGCATGGGCGCCCCCAATCCAGAGCCCCCCCGCCCCCGCATCGCGGCCGCCTCGAACCCGCACCCCGTGTGCGGCGGGGAGGGGGGAGGTACCTCGCTCATCACGCCCGACTCCTCGGCGTCCTGCCCGCTCAGAACCCGCTTGAGCTTGTCCATGGTCGGCTCCGCGCCGCGCCCGGCTCCACTCTGCTCGACTCGACTCCACTCCCGCACCGTGACTACAGCACCCAGCAGGCACCACCGCCCGCCCCACTTTATCACAGCCGCTGCTGGCGCGGGGGATACTGGGAGACGTAGTCACTCTCCACCCACTAGCCTGAATGGTGGTGTTTTGCGGCCGCAAGGCACGCTGGAAGCCGTAGTCCCAGCGTAGGTTCGGGTCCTGCTGGCACAGTGCATGCCGCGTGGGGTAGTCCCTGCCCTTGCTCTAGGCGCTGCTGGCGCAGGGCATGCTGGAAGCTGTAGTCGCCTCAGCCCTCAGCTGGGGCAGGCGGGGGTAGGGACGGGGCCGGGCTCCTCAGTGTTGCCGGGCGTACGATAACGATCGTGTTTGTACGATAATTTTCAACTCTTGTGCCATGCTCGATCAATAATAGTAAAAGTACTCTCAAGGAGTCTTAACCTATTTTGGGGCTTGCTGTCACCATTTTCTTAGGACTGCTGGCCTCAAAATAAACACTTCAACGTTGAGGACAGAGTTCTCACTCAGTCACTGGCTGTTACAGTGAGCAATATAAAGTAAATAAGGCGATGACGTGTTTAAATATTTTTTCAGTGTACCATAGTTTTTTCAGCAAATGCAATAATTTCAAGCTCCTAATCTAATAATTTCATATTCAAGACCTGGCAACACTGGCTCCTCTGCAGGGAAAAGCCAGCTGACAGCACCCTTGGCCTGCAGCAGCCTGCTGCTCTCTTCCTCCCTCAGCCAGAGCTGGTGCTGGTAGCTCAGGGGTGTCCAGCAGGCTCCATCAGGCTGTTCTCTTGGACTTCTATTAGGAACAAGGCCATGTCTGGGCAGTCAGCACTGGAAGGAAATGCCAGGAGATGGGATCCTGGCCTAAACAGCCAGTTTTTCTGTTTTAAGGCAGATCCTGCTAATTTCTCTGTAAACACTAAAATTTACACGCTGTTCCTGTGCATGCACTGGTTTGGCAGTGTTTACGGAATCAGACCTTTACAAGGAAAAGCCAACAGGATGCATTTGTTCAGACTCTTATGGAAGTTCATTGTAGAGTTTTCATCAACGCTGTGGGCTCTGGATTGGGCACTTGGTAAAACCCTGCAGAATCAGCCAAAGAAAAAAATAGCTATATCTCTGCTTGTTTAGAGAGCAATACTATTCTCCTGTTTTGCAAAGCACATCCTTTTCTTAAACTGTTTGTTTCTGTTCAGGTTCTCTTCGTAAACGCCTTTTAAAAGCTTAACATCCTTATCTTCCAAATAAATGCATTTAGGTCCCACCCAATTCTTTAGTGTCAGGACACTAAAGAATTGGGTGGGATAAGTTTAAGAACTTAGTTTAGTTTAAGAACTAATCACAGCAGCAATGCAAAGAACAATTTCTTTGCAGTTTATGATAATGATGATGATGATGATGATGATGATGATGATGATGAGAGGCAAGAAAGGTTAAACCATTTGAAATGCATATTCAGCTTCCAGTACAAAAAGTATTTGTATCAGGAAAGAAATATTATAAGGTCCAACTATGTCTAGAAAATGAGAAAAACTAATAGTCCAAGCTATCTGCACATTTCAGGCTTATTTATTAATTGACCATTCAACTGATTACTAAACTTGGTTTATGACGTCTGGAAATGCATTCCAGCTAATAAAACAGGGTGTGCCAGAACTGACATGAGTCATACCACAGAAACCACCTTCAGACATTCATTATCTCCAAAAGTATAAAAGCACATCTGTAGACACACACAAAAAAAAAGATATGCATCTGTGCACTGCCCTTACCAGCTTTTTTGAGCACCATCACGTAGTTGGCATGACTTGTGTTTTAAATAGCATCCAGTAACTATTTTGAGAGAGGAAGCAGGAAAGATTCATTATTATTTATTTTTTGAGAGCTGCTGGAGTATTGTGATTCTGAAACCAAGACTGTTTAAATGATACATTTTACATGCTATGAATATATTATCCTTTAATGGTCCTAATATTAAGTTTTAACTTTCTGCTTTTGTACAGTATATAGAAAGAAAAAAAAATCTTGAAAAGTGGAAAAAGCTGATTTTTCACAGGCCCTAAATACCCTGCACCCCTCCAGGGGAAACTGACCCATCATAAAGCCATAAGTGTACATCAGCTCTGAAATCTACACACCAATGCATTTCCCAAATTTCTGAAAGCAGAGCCCTCTGCTGATAAAAAAGAACCCCAAAAACTTTCCAACAGTAGTTGAGAAAGCTTCCAAACAAGTTCTTCAGGTCTCTGCTCTTGAAGTTGGGGATTCCCCAGTATTTTGGGAAATGCAACCCTACTGGTTTACATGTATGAAGCAGGTTTATCATGAGACCTTTTCAGATACTGGTAGTTATGTGGACTACATCTCTACTGTCACCCAAGTTTAAGGAGCACGAGTCATTCTTTTTTACTTCTCTAATGAAAGCTCAGACAAACAAGACTGTAAAATGTTCCATACATTTTATTTAATGACAAGCACAAGTGTAAACCAACACACATTTGACCACAAAACAGCCACACACACGGCCCCCACCCAGTCTGTAGCCCATAAAACTGGCAGTTGCTTCTTTCCACTGGGAATCCTATACCAGAGATTTTTTCCCCCCTAAATACACCAACTTATTTTACTGCTTCATATGTATTCATCTACACAGCATAACAGAGTTAGTGACAAAAAAAGAAGCGACTCAGGTGGTGTTTTACTTTGCAGGGAATTCTGTAATAGGATCTTGTGATTTCTCTGAGGTGCATGTTCCACAGAAAGGCATAGAAGCCAGCAGAGATGGAGCCACAAATGTCCAGTGTGGTCAAGAAAACTTTCAACCAATCAGAAAAGGTTAAGGTAATTGGAGGGCTAGATTACACAATACAACAAAAGTATAGTGCAGCACTTCTCAATACTATACATGGACTGTGACTCTCTCTCCATCATACTCCAGTGTTTGGTCAGGGCTGAGTGTTAACACTGACCAAACCTGAACCATAACATTTTTAGTTAGCAAATATAGGTACAGCATGTTTATGCTGTCACTCTCCCAACTCACTTTTCATCATTATTAGTTCAGCTTTTCATCATTATTAGTTCAATTATCAGCATTATTATGTTTAAAACATTTTGTTTTATAATTCCTAACACACTGAAAAGTGGTGTAAGCCTGAAATACAGTATAGCATTAAGAATGACTTGTCTATGCAAATAGGTCCTAATTGTTTCCTTCCTTTGCCTTTTTCCCCAATTCACTGAATCATCTCTAAATGTTTCCCTTTCCAAATTTATTGTACCTACATTCTTTCTTTACTAGCTTCACCCTTTTTATTCTGATCTGAAAGTCTGAGTGAGAACCAATCCATTCCTTCCCATACTCTGAAGTACTTGGGAATGTGGGGGGCGGGGGGGTGGGGGGGAGGAGAGAAAGCAAATAAGTGCAAGCACTTCTCTGCCTCCCAGTGGCCACAAGCCTATAATTCATCCCTCATCTTAAATGATCCTAGACAATATCTGTCTGGGAGTTAATTAGTCTTGAAAGAAGTAGTCTCATTCTCACCTCTAGTTTAAAAAAATGACACCAAAGTGGTTAATACTTTTGGATATTAAGTTAATCTTTTCCAAACATAAGGCTGATGGTATATTCAGGATAACCCACTTGCATCCTCACAAAACCTCCGAGGTAGGCATGTATCACTCCTATGGAGGACTGAGGCACAGAGAGGTTAAGTGACTTGCTGATAGTCACCCAATGAATCAGTAGCAGAGCAAAGATTACTGTTTGCATTCCTGCCTTTCAGTCCCAGGCTTTACCTACAAGCCCATACTACCCCACTAAAAGGATGAAGTGAATCTTCAGAACAACAATAGCTGTCATTAAGATGCCTGTAGCTTTATTTAAAATGTTATTGTCATCTTAAAAACTATTATTTTAATTATTTTAGTTTTGCATTTAAAAAAAAATTAAATCTCATCAAAATGGGCTCACTCTACATTGCATATTTTAAATGCAAAGAGACAATAAGAAATACATGCTTGTTTATAAGATGATGACATTCAATTGTGTCCCATATCAGAATTATTGCTACCACCTTCGACTAGTAAATCAATTTAACAGAGGTATTTTTGCCACACCCAACACTTGTTTCCTGTACTCCATTCAACCTAAGTAATGGCACTAAACCAGTCGGTTTAACTTCCTTTTTCTCATGCCATAGCAGGAGTGTTTATTGTAATACAGGGTAAGTGTTTCTAGCTATAAAATGGTACCAAGTTTGAACAGGATAAATAAAATGTAAATGAATGCATTTCTGTTCATAGTAGGATTTACAGCAGGACAAAAAGTTTCAGGCCTGGAACATCAGACAGTGTTCCTTTAAGGCTAGATAAACCCCTGCATCTCTTAAACTGCCAATCCTCATCCCATTTAGGAACTGGAATTTTGTTTGGTTTTGTTCTCTAAGAATCCCAGGAATTTAGCTGTTTGATTCTCAGAGCAGTATAATCAGTTTATATTGGCACCAACTACATGGCATAGCTGCCAAAAAGACAAAAGTACAAAGCATTTCCATAACCAAGCACTGTGTCAGCAGTGCACCATGCAAGACCCACAGATGTTAGTGGCACCTTAAGAGGCTGAGCTGACTGACCTCAGAGAAAACTGGTATTTGACAAACTTGCCACTGTGTAGCTTTTTGCTGATTTCCACCTGTCACTTAGCTCCAAGTTAGCAGCTCCTAAACAAGGTAGCTTTTACCTTTCAGTAGTGTCTGACACTAATGCTTTGCACATTGCTGCTTTTTAAGCTATTCATGACTAAAAGACTTAATAGCCTCTTATAAGATATGTGGATTTAAAATTCAGAGAAAGTACTTACACTGATTTGTCAGCTTGCACCCAAGAAGCCATGCAAGTTTTCTAAGGGAGAATTGAAGCTCAACCATACACACCAGAGAAAAAAAATCTTTTTGTAGAAGAACCCTGTATAAAAAATAGAGGCTTGATTCTGTGAATGATATTTGCCTTTTGATAGCAGAAGCAAAAATTTCTTCATGCAGAGCACTGGTAACGGAGGGTTCAGGCAACATACCAAATGTCTAAACTAAAAAGAGAACAAAAATTACTAGGGAGGGTGGGGAGTTTATTCTCCCGAGCCAATTAAGACTCCAGTTTACTATCAGTCCATTATTAATTTCAGATGCAGGTTTGAAATTAAAAAATAAAATAAAACACATTAGTGAAACCTGCCTGAAACGACATTTTAGGGCTACAGAAAAATTAGCCAAACTCTTTTTATTCCACAAATAGTGAAACCATGCCAATGGTAATCGTCATATGACCATATGGTCTCCAGAATGGGGGCCACGTAAGTCCACATAAAGTCACACTGATTTAGATTCCATGCACGTGGTTTCTGGTGATGGGGTAGGTTCAGGATCCACCTTCGCTGGGAATTCTAGCTTCTCACACACAGTCTCCTTTACAGGCAAGTATTGAGAAATTTCATTAGGCTCCGTGAACAGGGAAGGTGGAACATGCTAAGAAGCAAAAAATATTTTGGTTAGCAGTATGTAAATCATTAGATAAAAGGAAGCTGCTCAAAATCAAGTTTAAGGATCACAGTTCAACTTCCACCGTGAAATTTTTAAGCATCAGCTTAAAAATCAGCTCTCTCCTTTTTGTTTACTTTATGAATTTAAATGCACTTGTAGTACTAAGTTCTGTTGATAGCAGTACAATTCTTCAAAGGGCTACAGAGCCCAGCACAGCTATCAGTAAAGTTACAGAACTCTGAACACACAAGGGGAGCAAAACCTGGTTCTAGAAAAGGTTGTTTTCTGACCAAAAGTGCACTAATTCTAAGAATTTAAAAGAGCAGGTCACATTCAAGCATCTTACACCAAGAATCAAGCAATTGAAAAAGACCAAGACATTTTATAAATTAGTTTCTCTGTGGGATCTTTGAGAGACAAAATAGCCACATTACTTGCACGAAGTTTCAAGGAAAAAGCTATTCTCATTTAATATAAAAGTACTTATAAAAGTACCTAGAAAAAAAGAGCACAGTCAAAAGCTGCTGGAATAAAGCCCACATTTCAGCCTGACTCAACGTGTGGGGCTGCTTGTTGTTTCAAAGATTTAGAAACTATGAAACCTTAAAAAAGACTGAAGTTCTGAAATGAGTGAAAACTGTTTCCTCATTAATAGGCAGCTCTGCAAACTTAATTAAGGAAGTAAAAAAGGCATGTTTTCTGTATGTCTAACATAAAGCAGTTATAACAATTTCATAAAGGAATAAAAGAACATTTTGAAGAACAAAGAAGGGGAGAAACCAGCTCACTGACAGCTTTCTGGATTCAGGAACTTGGATTTACGGTAAACTGAATCAGACAGGCCAACAACTACATCCTGTAAGGGTTAGTCTTGTAGCACACAGCTTGCAGGGATCTCCAAGCGTTAAAAGACTCAGAACTTCTCTGAAAGTTTGGCCCAAAGGTTCCTCTGTAGACTGAGGAAACAAGGTTGAGAGAGACTGAATCATCTAAGTCTCATGTAAGCTGCACAGTCAAAAGGTGCAATCAGGAATGGAACTCAATAGTGATGACTGCTAATTCCAAATAATTGGACCTTTTACAGTCATTTTTGAAAGGGCTGTCCTGTTGCATAAATGCACTTTTTAAACTGTAAGCCAAGTCAATTATACAGTTTCCGAAAGTCATCTCAACGATGGACATCAGTATATGCACACAGTCAGTCTGTGAAATTCATTGCCACAAGAAACTGGAAGTACTTTAAGTTGTGGCTAAATAATTATATAAGTAATTGAATCTGTCTCCCCATTCAGTCCATATCTCTTCACAAGAGTAATGTGATCTTATGCATGACAGACTAACTGATCATGAAACAGTACTACACAACTGGCCAGAAGAGTTTTGCCTCCCTGAAGACATCACGCTAAGCAGAGTTCTGATCTGGTGTGGCATTTCCTATGCCAGTCATAAGACAATAAAATTAGTTTATGTGAAAAATGTATTTAATACCTTTAAGCTTGACACTTTGCTTTCTCTAGATGTGTATTCTCGTATCATGTAGGACTTATCAGCCTAAGAAGAGAAGACAGGTGAAATAGTTACAAAAAACTATCTCCTACTATTCTAAGCATTTGTAAACTTTGTAAATAAACTAAATTTAAACACATCTGAATTTGACTAACTGAGAATTTTATTCAGTACAAAAGCTTCAAGTCAAGTTCATCGTGATAGGGAAAGAAATTTAGTAATTTTGATCTAGAAGTCATTTATCTGTATGACAAGAATTTAGTATGCTTGTTCATCTTTAGATGAAATTCAGTTATTGACATTCTAAGGACAATGAAGGTGCTAGCAAGCAACGTTCATGCCAGCAATACCTTCAATTTTGATTTATGCATCACATGAGATGCTGGGGCTCAAGTACAATGTCAGGAATTACTTGCATGTTTGTCTAGAAAAACACATCACAGACACGTCCTCAAGCAGAGGGTAGTGTAGCATGCTCCAGGTGGCCGTTGAGTGACCTGCCAACGAAGGTGGCTGCCATCTCTCCTTTCAGTCTTTTTGGGAAACAGGTACACTGAATACAGCAGCCAGCCTTTACATGCTAGTGGCAACAAAAGGAATGTGACACCTCAGACAATTCCACATAATGAATCCCTGTCTCCAAATGCTTAACAACAGGCTTACGGAGTTCCATGACTTGAGAGGTAGAAGACTCATACTCTAAGGTAGCATCTCAAAGTGTGACTACAGTACAACAGATTCTAACTTCCTTCTGCCCACAAGGGTAGGAGTGAGGCATAATAAGGTACGTTGAAGGTAGATGTAGGCACCTTGCAGATGGAAAGGCTGGGTAGGGTACAATTTGTTGCGGGGAGCCATGGGCTGGATGAAAGTGCCTGGTGGGCCGGATACAGCCCCATGGCCATATTTTTCCCACCCCTGACCTAGTATAATAGAAAGAGACCAACCACAACTTGCTTATGTATCTCAGAGTGCCTCAGAGACATGAATTAAGTTCCAACATCCCATCAGGTACGTTAGATATCAGAAACTGAAGCAAAAGGTAAATGAATTCCCCAAAAGTCACCACACAAAGTACTGAGAGCCAGGAACTCTGGCTCAGTTCTACATGCAAGCCCCCAAAACTCACTCCCTTCTCTGAAATAGGCAAATAAAAAAAAAAAAGAGAGATGTGTGAATGTTGTTAGGAGTTGGAGGCTGGAAGAAAATAATAGAAAGAACAGTGTCGCACTATTCACTGCATGTGCAATTCCTCCTTTTCCTTGCCCTGTGACCCGTCTGTCTGTTGAGATTATGAGTACTTCAGAGCAGGGAAAGGAGAGGATGCCGTATTTAGGCTCTTCCATAGTAGATCCATCTGATCTAACAAACTTGGATGTACAGTTCAGCCATCTCCTATTCGTTCAAGCATGAGCGCTGAACTGTTTCAACTTGTGCAGTTCATCTGACAGGAAGTAACAGTGAGAGCTGCTTCCTCCCAAGTGAAACATGAAAAACAGGTAAGACATGAACATTTACCTCATGATACAGCCTTGTATCATTCATCCTGATAAGCACACCATCAACTCGCAAGAAAAACCTCAACAACACAAAGAAGCTGGAAGGCATGACTCTCTGCAAAAAACAAGATATCATAATGTGTCATATGCACTATTTTACTGTGAAGCCAACATGATATATTTAAATATTTAGATCAGAGATTAAACTATCTGAACTTGAGCTATTTTTTCTACAATGTTGTTTTTAAAAGCAAATACCAAAAACTTTCCATCCTAGAATCTAAAATTTAGGCTGAAGCATGGACAAAGAGAAGATATATTAGCTAGCTGAGCACTACACTTCCTGAGCAGCCATTAAGTTTGTAATACAGGTCAGCATTAGCCAGGCCTCATGCCTGCATCAAAAAGAGAAAAATCCCATAGTATTACTGTATTTACTTGCATACCTCATGCATCTTTCCCCCACCCCATCCTCCGATCAGCCCTTCAGAATTAGGTTGTGTATTTTAAATGTGAAAGTTAATTTTTCTTTACAAGCAGCAACAGAAGCATGGCAGTGCTGTGCTTTAATAGCTGCCACTTCTTTGGGGCCCAGCAAGCAGAAGGGGCAGAGTCCAGGCATACTCCTTTCACAGCTGCTAAACAATCTGCAGTAGCTATCGGCTGATCAACACCGCTTGCATCTAAAAGGAGCAACTGAGCAAGCTCAGGGCAAGTAGACTGCTGCATGCAGTCAGCATTACCTTGATGAGGCGCATAGTATGGAAACAGCATTTATTTACAGGAACTTATATAAAGAACTATTACAGTAATGAAGTAACAGCCTTCCTACTGACCTTGCAAGGGTCTGGAGCCTAGCCTTGTTGCTGTCCTGCCATACCAAGAAGTTCCTGTTGCCTCACCAAGACTGTTTTCTGGGATGCCACACTTCCTGGACAAATATGTTTCCAGGAGGACTAAATCCACGTCATACAGTTGGTCATGACTCTGGAAAAAACTCTTTTTCTCTATGTTCTGCCTTCCAAAAACAAGGTGTGTGTCTTATTTGCAGCTGTGTGTATGCAAGGAAATATGGTAATTTAAGGGGATTCCACGATCTCCTACCAAAGAAATGAATGTTGGAATATTGGTGTTAATATTTCACGCTTCTACTGCACTTACATATTCAAAGAGCAGAAAAAGACCCCCCTCTTCTGTAGCACAAGCTATATCTTCTAGAAAAGACATAGCAAAACAGCAGAGGTCTTATGTGTTAGAGAAATCCTTCATCAAGGTAGGACTAAAGGGGATGTGTTTCTTACTTATGGTGTGAATGTCAACTTCATTACTTAAGCTGAAAGAATTTTAAAATTTTAGGCACTGCATTTTGTGCTTTTAACTTCAACTTTACCTTGAAAGTAGTGTTATTCGTGGGGTTATATAAATGGGAAGTAATTCAACTCACTATTTTTACACTCAGACTTGAAACTCCATGATCATGAAGCTCATCTTCAAAGAGGAGAACTTCTTCGAAAAACATTATCTGTTCCCTGGCTTTCAATTTCTCTGTGTCTATATGGTCTGTTGTAGGAACCACCTAAAAAAGCAAGTTAGGATATCAAGGGGATGTTAAAAGACTGCAGCTTGTCTTCTGCTGGAAACCCTTCATTCTCCAATCCCCTACAGCAGGGGTGTCAAACTCACCTTCTACTTCAGGCCAAGTCTGGACCATGGGGATCCTTAAGAGCCGGATTCAGTCTGGGGCATGCAGAAACAGCAGCAGTGGCAGCTACAGCTCTGACCTGGAGCATGCAGCAGAGACAGCAGCAGCTTGGACTCTGACCTGGGGCATGCTGGTGGGCTCCATCGCCCACTACATGCCCCATGCAGGAGCCAGAGCTGCAGCTCCATCTGCTGCAGCAATAGGCCTCGCTCCAGCTCCAGCATGAGGAACACAGTGGGAGCTGTCAGCCAGGGAGACAGTCTGTCACTACTGCTGCAGCCCTGTGTCAGCTCTCACTCGCTGTCCTGCCACTGACTGCCATGTCTGTCAGGCCCAAGGGACCCAGATTCTGCAGCAGAGGACATGACCCTGGCCATGCCCCCAATTTTCAGTGGCCTTGCCAGATGAGACAGATCGGCTTCACAGGCGTTATATTTGACACCCTTGCCCTAGAGTAAATACTCTTTAATTTATATGATACAGTCAAAGACCACCCCCATTCAAGCTTCTCACAACAAAAAAGTTAAAACATTCCAAGAAATATGTAACTGAGCAGGAACCTCTGTTTCAATGTCTCGCAGGCTGTCATCAGGCTGACTGGTGCAGGCTGAATGTGAGTTTTGCTCAACTTAATTTTAAAATAACAACTGTGACCAGTTTTGCCTGTGCTCTAGATTTCAAAACAGTGGGGAAATGTCAAGTCTACTACCATATTTCTGAAGACTTTATGTATAAATAAGGTTGTAACTAACATAGCTTTGCCTCAAATTCTAGGACATTATGCAGATCTAACGAAAGCCTGATCCTTCCCTTTAATTTCACTGAAATTTTGGGTGTCTTATCTTTTTCCATATTCTGCTCTACATGCACATTTGAAGCTGCCTCTACCTTTCAAAAGGTATCAGAGTCAGAGACACTGAGCCAATCACAGATACTCCAAAATGTTGCAAGTGTTTTATAATAATCTTAGTGGATTAAAAAGAATTATCTGTCTACAGGGGGATGACTGTTTAAAGTCAAAAAGGCACTAGAAAATTCAGGGTTCATTTAAATTGGTTATAACCTAACAGGGAGGGGTTGTGACAGAAAAGCCATGAGAACAATTTTCACTGTTTGCAAACTCAGAACCACTAATAGCCAAATCTAGGTTCACAGCCAACTAGTAAACTGCATGGGGTTAGGGTACCACCGAATCATGCAAGACCATTAGCTTAAGTGTAACTGGGGAGTCCCAGGCTCTGGGAGGGAGTGAGGGATGTCCTTAAGTATTACGGGTAACTCCATATTTGTTCATGGAACAAATTCTTAAGATTTGTGGCAACTCAATTTTTATTAATAGATTTTGATTATTTGAACCATTCTTTGCTAAAAAAACAAAAAACCTAAAAAATAGACATTAAAAACACTCAGTAAACCTTCAAGAGCAGAAGCTCTTTGAAACTATGTAAATTCACATTCTAGATATGCTTTACTTTTCAGTAAAACAATATACAAGTAGGTTTATCAAAGTACCATGTAATAAACATTTAAAATGAAATCACCTTTAATTTTACAGCATCTCCTAGTAATGTTCCTTTGTAGTCCGTTGTGTAAGTCCAGTCATACGGTTTAACAACTTCCTTAGTATGTTCAGCTTCAGTCCTCAACAAGGGAAAAGAATACGCTACACTGTTATAAATATTAATATTAAAATACCACACATGGAAGATGCATGCTATATAGTGCCCACACTATTGTCCTTATTTTTCCTGTGCAGAAACTGTGTCATCAGGACCTATAGTGATTTTGAAGACTACCGCCCACTTTTCTAGAACTGTCCTGCTCCTAGGCGTGAAGACAGCATGCCCTCAAGCATGACATTGTCAGACACTGTACTCAGGAGTTTCAGCCTACCCTTTCACACAGGAAGGACGTAGTGCATTAGCAGAACATATCTGATATTAAAATCAATAGTACAGCTCTCCTTAGACATTAGGATAAATCCAAATCTTCTTTGCACCAAAAACAACTTGACGAGTACAGAACTCTGAACCAACATAAGTATATAAAAATTTTTAATGCTGGAAGGTTTTTTGTTAAGTTGACTTCAACTGGGGGACATTAACAGTCAATCTTGCACAACCAAGCCACTGAATTTTTTTGCCACTAATACTATTTGACAGAAATTAAGCATAGGTATGTCTAACATAGTACAAATACTATGCTGACATACTCTGAATTAGCAGCTTTGGGCACCAGAAGTAGTACAGTTACATGAACACTTCATTGCACTAGTAGATATACCATAGATGCGAAGTAAGACAACGCTCATAAGAAGCAGGCGGCACATATAATGAATTGCTCCAGTTTTCTAGATGGGGATACCAGGGTACAGACATGTTAAAAGACTTTAGATCTGAATGAATGAGTGAGAGAGAAACCAAATACAAAATGGCACCAAGAATCCTGGCTTCCAGCCCCTCTCCACCCTGCTATAAAACCCTGGCGTCATGCCCCTTCCCACTGCATGAATCAATGGCAATGCATAGGGGATGCACAGGGGGGCACATGAACCCCCTGACTGGCCATGCTCACTGCTTAGATGATGGGTAGGTAGGAGCGCCCCCTGTGCAATCACCGCCCAATCGCTGCAGCCGCTCCCGGAAGCAGCTGCAGTGAGTGGTTGCGGGGATCCCCACATCCCTGGGCAGTGAGATCAGCCGTGGGGGAACCCTCACCCCAGGCAGCGAGCTCAGGGTCCCCCCAGTCGGCAGGATCGGACATGGGGGACGCCCTTTCTCCCCACTGCCAGTCAACAACACATGCCCCCCTGACTAAGGTGGCACCAGTCACCCATGGCATGAAGAAATCCCCAAATATTGCTTATAGCACTCGATGAAGTAGGTTGCTAGCTATGACAGCTCAAGTCTCTCTGAACCAGTTAACTTCTAAGATGCCAGCCTGGTCTACCTCCTGCCAGTTATTGTGATAATAATGCTCACCTGCTCTCTTGCCACTCCTCTGCACAAGCCACTTTGATCATGCCTTGGTAGTTATTTACACATTTTAATGCATCTGTTGCATTGAACTCAATTCCAAAGCCATAATCGTGCACAATTCTTAGGATGTTGTCCCCAAACATCATTTCTGGGAGGGAAGGCATATGCAATTCTTCAGCTAACCTGCATGAGAGAGAGACAGATTAAATTATTAAAACAGTCATCTAATATTTCCAGGACTTTGTATTATGCCAGCCAGGCTTAGCTCGATTTAAGTGGTCTTGCCCCTAAATAAATGATAAATATTATTTAGGTAATGCCACCTTGAAATAAAATAAGATATGCACCATCAGCACATAATGCTCTGTGGAAACTTTGCATTTGCCCCCCAGTTTGACAATTTGATATTTCTTGTAGGGACATCACCTGGGAAAGGCAATCATATTGCAAAGATATTCCAGTATCTCTCCCTCTACCTTGGCACTTCAAGAAATTTTTATAAACAAGGAAGCTCAGTTTAGCATCCCTTTAGAGCAAGTTAAAATTGAGGCAGCTTTCAGAATAGAAACAGTTGCATTGGAACGGCTGTCTCAGAAGGCTTGGAGGGAACATATTTTTATATATGTTCATAGAAATCAGGTTTTTCACAGGACTTTCCACCTACTGTACTTCAAAGAGCATCACTTCTCCAATCAGCTGTGTGGGACTACTGATGAGTTTCAGCTTATCAGAGAAGCAATGGCCTTCAAGGTAAAAAGCCACAGGAAAGAGCCAAATAGCTCATCCTTAATTCAGCAGCCTGCCATGATTTAAAAGGTTTGTAAACCAGCCAAATGAGAATGATCTGGGGTCTAATGAATTATTTATACTAGGACAAACCAAGAAGCTTCAACCACAAACTATGACCCCTTGAGGTAAGGAGTGTTCAAACAGAAAATATAGTTAATCCCTTACACACTCTCTCAAAGCTTCTGCCCGATACCTTTTACTGCCTCCTCTACTTCTGCAAATTACATGCTATTCACAGACACGCCACACAACACCTCCAACAGCTTTAAAATTCTCCCAACTCTTTAACTTCTTAATTAAAAAAAACTAACATGAGTAAAAAGAAAATAAGACACAAAAAGCATGAAATATAGTCGAATAAAGATGAGATGGAAAAGGTAAGAGAACCAGATAAACGCTGCAAATTTTAATGCTGGCAACAATTTTTTCCCCAGAAATAATTTGAGAGACAGGCCTAAACAGGTGGATTAGGTTGATAGCATTCCACAGAAATGCAGGAATGGAAAGGAGCTTCATGAACCATTACATGCAATCCTGTGCATTGGTAGCCATTTATTAACTGAAGGAATGTCCAAAATCACCACTTCAAACCCTCAACTATAAGGATAAGGTGCAAAATCTGAAACAAACACACCCGACAAAATGTCATAGGCAAAAGCAGGGGTGACCAGAGTGCAAAGACAGGGAAGGAATTGGTTAACATATGCTCAGAAGAACCTAGGAAAAGGACCGTGTCTCATGCTATGAAGCAAAGCAAAAAACGCAGTCCATGCCAAAAGGTTTGTTCCTCCACTCCCACTCAGAAGATACGACCCTTTGATGAAGTATAGGCCACAGAAGTTGCCTGCAGGCCTGGACTCAACAGATCATGCCACAACAGCCACCTCCTTGGCAAGAACTTGAACCCTGGATGCCCAGATTAAGTCTGAGGCTCTACCACCTGAGCTACCCCACACGGCATTCCACAGAATGCAAATGCACTGTCTTAATTAAATGAAAAATAGTAATGGAGAATGAAACCCTAAATCTTAAACAGAAGAAATGCAGTACTGACAATATGCTGAGTGTCACTATTTCAACTAGTGCAACATTTCCAAGTTGGAGGGACTACCCCTAGGGCAGAAGAGAGTTCTGTTGCCAAGACAAATTCAGTCCTTTACTTCCCTAATAAAGTTGTTAATGCTTTTTCTGATTTTGGCATTGCTCTGTTAAGAATAAGATTCTACTTTGGGTTATGTTCCCCATACTCTTAATGCCCAAACAATGAAAACGCAAAATAGGAAGAAAAAAAAAGCCAGCCCGCCAGCCAGCCAACCGAACAAGAACAAATATTCATAGAAAGTGGATGTTTTAAAATGTAAAATTGTTTCAGAGCAATTAAACTGAATAACTTGACTAATTCAGGTCAGGTTTGTCATAGGGAACATGTACCAGCATTAAGACATTTGTTTGCAGTAAGTATTTCTGGATCCAATTTTACCTCCCCAAATCTTCAGTGCTTTTTCAATTTATCATTAAGACACTCACATCCCATATGCCAGAAAATATTGTCTTGTTTAGCCTCTCAAAATGTGGGATTATTCATAGATTAATAGAATGTAGGCTGGAAGGGACCTCACAAGATCATCGGGTCCAGCCCCCCTGCACCAAGCAGGATAGACAACTGAGGTCAGGTGACTCTAGCAAGGTGTCCATCCAGTCTCCTCTTGAAGATTTCCAGGGTAGGTGACTGACTGCACCACCTCTAGAGAGAGATTATTTCACAGTCGGGACACCCTAGCTGTGAAGTTTTTCCTAAAGTTAAGCCTGAAACGGTCTTCCAGGAGTTTGTGACCATTGCTCCTGGTTTTCCCCAAAGGTGCCCTGGTGAACGGTTGTTCACGGAGCCCTGGATGTAAGCCTCTGGTGTAGCAGTAAGCTGCTACCAAGTCCCCTTTCAGACTTCTCTTCTTCAGGCTGAAGAGTACCAGATCCCTCAGCCTTACCTCATATGGCTTGCCATGCAAGTCTCTGATCATATGGGTAGCCCTTCTCAGGACTCTTTTGCCCTTCTTCACATTCTTGTTGAAGTGCAGCACCCAGAACTGGACACAGTACTCCAGCTGTGGTCTCACCAATCCTGAGTACAGCAGAAGAATCACTTCCTTAGTTTTGCTGGAGATGCACTGATTGATGCACGCCCTGGTTATTTGCCCTGGTGGCTACAGCATAGCACTGCTGGCTCAAGTTCACACCGTGGTCAATTATTACTCCCGCATCTCTTTCATTCATAGATTGTTAGGGGCTGAAAGGGACCTTGTAGATCACTAGGTCCAGTCCCCCTGCACAAGGCAGGAAAAGACAACTGGGGTCAAGTGACCCCAGTGAGGTGACTGTTCAGCTTCCTTTTGAAGATTTCCAGGGTAGATGACTGCTACACCACTAGAGGGAGTTTATTCCACACCCTAACTGTGAAGGAGTTTTTCCTGGAATTGAACCTGAAGTGGCCTTCCAGGAGCTTGTATCCATTGCTTCTGGTCTTCCCCAGGGGTGCCCTGGTGAACAGCTGTTCACCAAGTTCTTGATGTACTCCCCTGATGTAGCAGTAAGCCACTACCAAGCCCCCTCTCAGCCTTCTCTTCTGTAGTCTGAAGAGGCCCAAGTCCCTCAGCCCCTCCTCGTATGGCTTGTCTTGCAAGTCCCTGATCATACAGGTGGCTCTTCTCTGGACCCTCTCAAGTTTTTCTATGTCCTTGTTGAAGTGCACTACCCAGAACCGGACACAGTACTCCAACTGTAGTCTCACCAGTGGGGAGTACAGTGGGAGTATCACTTCCTTAGTTTTGCATGAGATGCAATGGTTAATGCATGCCAGCGTGTTGTTTGCCCTGCCGGTCATAGCACTGCACTGCTGATGGTCAGATTGCTAGTGCTCATCAGATTGGTGCTGCCAAGCCTGTAGGTGTGCCAGGGATTGTTCATCTCCAGGTGGAGCACTTTACATTTCTCAATGTTAAACCTCATGTGGTTCTGACCCGCTCAACTTGCCAGCCTGTCTACATCTGCCTGGATCTCTGTCTTCAAGCATGATCACTCTTCCCCATAACCTGGTGTCATCCGTGAACTTGGCCAAAGAGCTCTTCACCCCCACATCCAAATTACTGATGAAGATGTTAAAAAGCACTAGTCACTTCTTGCCAAGACACAGATCCATTCAGTAGAATTCTCTGGGTCCTACCCCACAGCCAGCTTCCTATCTACCTGCTTTCAAGCAGTTAAGCCAATTTTCTAATGAGAACATTGTGGGAAAGCAAATCAAAAGCTTTTTGGAAGTCAAGGTATACAATGTCGACCTCCTCTCTCTTATCCAGATGGCAAGTTACCAGATCATGAAAAGAAATGAAGTTGGTAAGACAAGACCTGCCCATAACTAAGCCATTCTGGCTGTCACTCAGAATCCTACCTTTCCAAAGCATATCGCACATGGATTCCATGATAAAGGTTTCCAGGAATTTCCCTGGGATAGAAGTTAGGCTAACTGACCTACAGTTACTCGGCTCCTCCTTCCTTCCCTTCTTGAAGATGAGCATAATATTGGCGCTCTTCCAGTCCTCAGGGACCTCCCTGGAGTGCCATGAGTTTTGGAAGAGCTTTGCCAGCAGTTCCGTGATGACTTTGGCCAACAACTTCAGCACTCTTGGATGAAGTTCATCCAGGCTTGCTGATTTATGTCTAATTTTTTTAACTGGTCACACACCAGTTTTATGGCAATAGTAGGAAGGCGGTCATTCCTACCCTGCTCTTTCTGTACCTTATCTGGCATGTTTTTCCCCTTGGCCCTGTAAAAGACTGAAGCAAAGTAGTTATTCAGGAGTTCATTTTTCTCCTGAGCACTGGTAACCAGCTGTCCTAAGTTGTTGAGCAGCAGCCCCACACTCCCACTTGTTTTCCTCCTGCTTCCTACATACCTAAAGAAGGAATTATTGTTGTCCTTGATCCCTGTTGCTAATTTTAACTCAGTTGCTGCCTTAGCCCTTTTAATGTGATCCTTACAAGTGCAGGCCATTGTTGTATAGTCCTTCTTGGGGCATGCCCCAAGCTTCCATTGTTTGTATGCCTCTTTCTTCTTTCCTAAGAGGACCGTGATTTCCCTGTTTAGCAGAGGCGCACCGATACACTGGCCTGATATTAAACTGGCACCAATATAAAGAAAATGTAATACACTGGAAATTGGCCCAATAATTTGGCCAATAAGTAGCCTGTGCATGCGTGCTGCCACAGTGCAGTGCAGCACAGGCAGTGAGGAAGGAGCACAACCTGGCAGCATGGAGAGCCACCTCCAGCTAGCAAGTCTGGTGTGGGGGTGAGGGAGGGAAGGAAAGGCAGGGGGAAAAGGCATGGGGGGGGCAGATCAAGGCCCCTGCAGGGAGGGAGGAGGGGTGCTGGAGCTGGGATAAGTGCTGCCCAGCTGGGGTGGGGCAGGTGTAGGACAGAGCTGTGGTTCGTCTGGAGGGGTGCAGGAGCAACTCCCACCACTGCGCGCAACTCAGCTGGGAGCTGTTGGTTTGGTGGCTTGTGCAGCACTTGCCTGCTCTTCCCGCAGCTCGTCCAGGAGGGCACAAGGGGTGTGTGCACCCCCAGATCTGCATGGGGTGGGCTGGGGCTGTGCCACGCTCTTCCTGGATGGGCAGAGCTGCGAGGGGGCTGTGGTGAATTCGTGGCTGCAGCAACACCCGGCCTTGAGCAGACCCAGGGGCACCTCCCGTGCCCTCCCAGACGGGCTGCAGGATGAGCAGGTGAGTGCCAGATGAGCCACCAGACCAGCAGCTCCCAGCTGAGCAGTGCGTGGCAGTGGGAGCTGCCCCTGCAGCACTTCTCCTACTAGTGACCTGAGCTTGTTGAAATTTGCATTTTTGAAGTCCAAAACTTCAATCCTTCTGAATCCTTCTATTCTTCTGAAATACCAAAATATTCCTCAAAAAAACCCTGAGAGAGAGAGAGAGAGAGCGAGCGTGCACTCCTACGGAAGGGTATCTAAGCATTCTCCTGCCCATTTTAGAAATAGCTCTGTTTGTTAATAATGGGAACTTCCATCAACTAACTGGCTCAGGTGTCCTTGAAAATTGACAGTTAATCTCCGAATAAAGGAAAAGTGCCAATATCGCTAAAAACTCTCATCCTTCTGAGGCAGTCTCAGAAGACATGCAAAACACTGACTGGCCCATAAATTCAGAATCATGCTTGAGGAATACTGGTACAGTATTGCTGGAAAGCTTGACCAAGTACCATGTCTGGGGTACCTCTACACAAGCCATTTAACATGCAACAATAAACCACGGAGCTTATTGTTCTGCAGTTTATTGCTTCCAGGTGCACGGTTTACACGTGTGCCTGGACTGCAGCACATTGAACTGGGTCACAGCAGCCCCAGCTGGCAAGGAGTGACAGAGGGTGAGAAGATCAGTCTGGCAGCCCAGGACTGCTCCAACCAGGCTAACATGCTGCAGAGGGGCTGTCTGGGACACGAGGGTGCTTCAGTGTGGAGCTAGACAGCAGGCAGCCATCTGGCTCAGCATCTACATGTGTGCGCTGCTGCGCAAAAATAAACTCTGCAACTCTGCCGCTGCAGAGTTTCTTGGTTTCATGTGCCCTACTAGGGGTAAACATGTAGATGCCAAGATATTTACTGCACAGTTAATTAATGAACTATGCAGTAAATGTCTCCTACAGATCCATGCCTGGTGAACTTGATCTGTTCCATCTAGAGGCACACCAATACATCTAGACCAGCACCCTGTCCCCTCCCTCACCACAGGACACTGATGTGTCCTGCCCTCCTCCCCTTCCACCACACCAGACTTACCAGCTGGAGGCAGCTGTATTGGAAACTGGATTGGTATCGGCCGATATGCCTCCTTAAATATGGGCTATTGGTATTGGCCCCAAAAATCTCTATCAGTGCACACCTAGTTCCATCTCCTCTAGCTATAATGGCTTTGCAGAGATATTAAGTGAAAAACTGTAGCAAAAGTTATTTTGGGCATTCACTAAAGCAAAAAGCACTACCTCAAACAAAGGGAGATGATAGGGTGACCGAGATGCTATTTTTGCACTTTTCAGACCTCATTATTTCATCCACTGGTGCTTGCAAATGTAATTTTTAAATTAATGTTATGCAAACGAACAGCGTGCTTAAGAGAGATTATGACACGCAAATGAATCCCAAAAATCAAAAACAACATGAACAGAGATATGCGCGAGTCGAGGCCGTTTCTGGAGGATATCTTATACTGGATCAATTGCATGCTTGGGACACACTCATATAAGCTTTTAATTCAATGCACTAGCTTTCAGAACAGACATACTATTAGCAAAAGGTCAAGAAAGGCTGTGGTCTGATCTGAGGCCTTAAAACAACCACATTTAGTTACCACTAAGGTCCAATGCTGTTGGAAGCATCTGAACCATTTTCAGAGGTCAGCGATGTCTTTCCAGCAGTGGCCTGGAATGACCTGGCTTGGTCTGAGGAAGGCTGGTGCTAGGACCCAGCCGCATCAACGTGCGGGCAAGGCCTATGCTGCCAAAGCCATGTGGCTCCAGGCTGGATCCAACAGCTCCATGGGTCAGACACTGGCCATGATGCCAACCTGAGTTTAGACAGCTGTAAATAGCTATGACCACTCTGACAGAGGCCTCATGCACCCATTTGTTCATGTTGTTTTTGATTTACAGACCCAGAGCTAGCTGCCGCAAGGAGGGCAGGCCTATGAAACCCCAAGCAGCACCACACATCCCAGGACCCTGGGGTCAGAGGGGAACCAAGGCAGTCCTGCCCCTCACACCAAAAGGCAGACTGACTCATCACAGGGGAAAGCCCCAATGCCACCTCCACTCATCTCAGCCCTTGGCTCTCAGGCCCCACTGTTTTTTGTTTTTTCATTCCCCAGAGCTCCCACGCTTGCCCTGGCGGCCGCTGATCCTTCCCGGTAGCTGCCGCAGCCCCTCCGGACCCAACCCTCAACAAAGGGGCTGCCCACTCCCCAGGAAACCCCACGGCGGAGACGGCTCTAGGCCCTGTTCACCCACCCCCGGAGAGAAGACAGCGCCCGCCCGCCCCGCGCCGCCCCACCTCTCGACCCGAGCCGACTTCATGATGTGGGTGCGTGCGGCGCTGAGCCTCCAGGGCCCGAAGGTGAAGTCGCGCCGACTGCTCTGGAAGCCGGGGTGCATGGCGGCGGCGAGAAAGCGGACGACGAAGCGGCAGCCAGGCTGCAGCTCCAGAACCACCGGAACCGCCCTCTTTGCCCCTGCTTCCACTTCCGGAGTCACCGGAAACCAGCGTTACAGCGCTAGGCATCGGAAGCAGAAAAGGCGGAAGGAGGGGGGGCTCACGTGACACGGCCCGAGTGAAGTCACCGCGGCGGTTGCCATGTTGAGCCCCGTGACTGGGTTGGGGGGAGGTTGTACTCTCAGCTGAGGAGCCAGGGTGGGGAGGGAGCGCCTGGGGCATGTTTGTTATCCTGTTTGTAGGATAATTTCCACCCTTATACGATGTACAATAGATCATACTAAAAGTGTTGACAATATAGGTTGTAGCCATGTTGGCCTAAGGACATAGGCAGACAGGGTTCTTTGGGTGAATGATATCTTTTATTGGACCAACTCAAATAGTTGGAAAATGTTTTCCAACAATTTAAGTTGGTCTTATAAAAGATATCAGATTTACCCAAAAAACCTTGTCTGCAAAATGTAGGATAACTTTTGAGGCGGTTAATTGATGCAGCACTTGCAAAATCCAAGGCAGGCAAGCTGCTTTGGGTAGTTGTGATATCTTTTGTTGGGCAGCTGGTCTCATATAAGATAGCACATCCACCCAAAGAAGCTTGCCTGCCTATGTCCTTAGACTAGCACAGCTACAACCAGCACCCCTGTAACAATATTAAATCCAAGGCACTCAGGGAGTCTTCACCATCTCTGGGGTCTGCTGTCAGCACTTCCTTGGGACTGCTGGCCTCAAAATAAAGAAATGCTTCCACCTGGATGATGCAGTTCTTGCTCACTCGCTGGCTAGTTATAGTGAGCAATATGAAGTAAATCTGGAGACATATTTGCATACTTATTTCCACACATTTTTTTCCCCCCAGTATACAGTCGGTTTTCAGAAAATGCAGTCATTTTGAGCTTCCAATACTAATATTGAAGGTCTGGCCATGCTGCTCATGTCTGAGCTGTGCTAGCCCCGGCACAGAGCCTGGACGAATGGCAGCCCCAGGCCAGTGGGACCAGGAGCTCATAAGTACACAAGCCGGGCCGCACTGAGTCGGCCCAGTGGCACAGCTAGCCAACCCTGGCAAGGAGTAAATGCTGTAGAGAGAGCGCACCCAGCAGGATCGCTCCAGCCCCTTCTACCCTAGTCAGTTGCCTCCTTGGCATCTGCCACTCACTGGCTGCCTCCAGCTCCAGGAGCTGCAACACATAGTTTGTTGCCTGGCATGGAGAGGCAGTTGCCAGCTGTGGGGAGAGTGACCTGGAGGTGCCTCCTGACTGCCCCAGAAGTTCTGGTTGCACAGCTCCCTGTAACTTTTCATTTATGCACTTCCCATCTGTGGCCCCACCAAGCTCTGGGACCTGCTGGTCAATCTTCTCCTGGCCCTAGCTATGTTGGCAATATACCTGACTGGGAAGGAGGCACTGGCTGGCAGGGCTCCTGGCACGGGTGTCTGGTGCCTCTTGAGCTCCAGTCAGCGACCGGGGGGGGGCCCCGGCCGGCGTGTCCCCTGCCGGCTGATCCCACTGTCCAGTGTGTGTGTGGGGGGTCCCCTGATGGTCCCCTGCACCTGATCCCACTCACTGTAAAACCAGCCATGCCCACTCCCATGGCCACTTCCAGAAGTGCTGCTTTTGCTGGTGGCCCCGCTCCCCAGCTGGCACTTACAGTGGGGGCACTGGTGCTCCCACCTGCCCTCCTGCCCGCCCGCTAAACAGGGAATGTGGCCTGACGGGGTGCATCGGCACTCTCGGGGTGCACGTGCACCAGCTTGTATCCCCTATGTGGCCCCTGGGGTCCAAGGGCTGTTTTCCTGTCCCTGGTGCATTCATGTCTTTGGGCAGTTTCATTGGGCAGCATCCACTGGCTTCTTGGACTTCTTGGAGGGGCAGTGGGCACTGTACAGTCTGCTCTGCTCAGTGCCCTCGTTTTGAACCTGTGATCTTTACCCCCATCCCTGTTTTGTCTTTTATTTGTCCCACAACTTCAGTTGACTCATACCCGATAGCCAGGGCTGGGCACAGGCATGGGCGAACCAGGCGACCACCCAGGACCTGAACAGAAAGGGGGCCCGAAAATGGTATTTTTTTCCCATTGTCTGATTATTATTATCATTATTTCTGGCAAAGGAGGGCATGATACTAAAAGTTTGCTGGGGGCCGCCGGATGTCTAGGTAAAGTGCTGCCAATAGCAGTGTATTAAAGGGGTGCACTAACTTGCTCTGTGGGCATAAGGCTCACACTCCCAATACAAGTCAAATCAACCTGGTTGCACCAGACACCTTCCTCAAGTATGCCAGGATGCAGCCCTTTTCTGCCTTCTCCAGAACCTCCTGCTGATGTTCTGGCTGTATACTTCTCCCTGCACTTTTTTAGTTACGTACTCCCCCCACATCCACGGCCCTACCAAGCACTGTGATGTCCTGGCTAAGGTAGCCAACTACAAGACCAGGAAGGAAGTTCTGACTGAAGTATCCAAGCAAGCATTGAGTTGTCTTCCTTTCCTTTGCTCACTCCTACAGGCAGGGTTTCATTGTGCAGCAAGCATCCACAGGTTCCCCCAACTCATTCAGGGAGCAGTGGGCATTGGCCACTATGCTCTGCTCACTGTCCCCTTCCAGCACCCAAGTTATTAACCTATGACCTCAGTCCCCCCTCTTTATTTGTCCCCTAGAATTAGTTGATATGCACCCAGTGTCCATCCTTATTAAGGGAGACTTATAGTATTCCCTGATGGTCCTCAGCCCGTAATTTTTCAGTACATCAAATAGGCTTGATGGCATCAGAGCCAAAAGCAAAATAAAGCTGATCAGAGAATGAAGAAGCCTTTTTCCAGGCCAGTCAGGTATGTGCGCAGTTGTTCCAATAAAAAATGTTACCCAAAGCAACCTGTCTTGTCCATAATTCCTGGACTAGTATGGCTACATCACTCTAACATTACATGTACACTCACGATAGTTTTGCTCTGAGAAAAGTTCATGTTTTTTCTGCCTCAGAATCATTTTAAGATTTGAGCAAAATATTTACAAAAATGTGATAACCTAACCTCTGGCAGTGCCTGTGTCTGGGAAATGACTGACAATCTGCAGTCTTAACCAAACTGCTGCCTGAATCATATAAAATTATTAGATGCTGGTCAGGTTTTGGACTGACAGAATAGACCCATAGGGAAATCCCTTGCATATCGGTAGTGTAGCTTGAAATACATAGCCTTATATTTTTTTTCTGCGCAGGGGTGTGCCTCAGCAGTGGCCAGGGTTTGAAAGAGGATATTGAAGTAGAAACCATAGTGCAAGGCACTCCGTCTACTCTAAATCACAGGGCAGTTAAAAGATGGTCTTGTAAGGCTGCAGTAAGAGCTGTCCCCGTGGCTGTTCACATCTGTACGAGGGGCCGTGCCAGCATCTGGAGAAACCCAGCATTAAGGAGTCACAAAGATGGTATCTTTGCCCCATCAGACTTGGATCTTCTATATTGCATTTCCAGAGGATCACAGCACAGAGTCTGATAAAACACCTTGCAGATTTCATCTTTAACAGCAGTGTTTGGGCTTAGAGCATTTAGAGCAGGGGAGGGAAATTATTTGGACTGGAGGGCTACCTAGGGAGTTTTGGTGACCTGTTGCAGGCTGGGTCAGCACCCCTGCTCCCTGGCACACCAGGCTAGCGCCACCCCCTGCTGTGAAACCTCACCACAACTCCCTAAGAAGCTCTGCCCTTGGGACCAGCCCCGAACTATCAATACCTGGTGATCGGGGCCCCAGGGTCTCCATGGAGACCAGCCCAGGACCCCTGCAGGCAGGGTGCGCTCAACCGGGCTGATGGGATGAGGCTGCAGGTGGGAGGGGAGTGGCATCTGAGAACAGGATGGGTGAGCCATGCTGGGGCCAGGATCTTGGGGTAGTGACGGTGGGGGCCAGGGCCCAGTGCAGACCTGCGATCCACTCCTGGGATGTCCTGCCCGTGGAACCAGCACCCATAGCAGGGACGTGCACCACAGCCCAGGCTGCCCCCTGCACTTGGGCCAGATGGGCTGAGGTACCCACCATAGGGCTGATAAAATCCCTTGGTGGGCCAGATCTGGCCCACGTCCCATATTTTGCTTACCCCTGATGTAGAGGGCTAGCTATGTGAACCTCTGTCAGCTTAGGCTGCAGCAAGTGATGCTTCACCAGTCAGCCTGCAAGATTTTAATGCTCAGAAGAGCTGAAGGCACTCTCTTAAAAATGTAATACTGCACATCTGCCCTTGAAGTGTGTTGGTGTGTGTGTGTGTGTGTGTGTGTGTGTGTGTGTGTGTACTCCTTTGGAAGTCAGCAAATGAGCTAAAAAGTTGTGGCGGTCAGGCCAGGTGCCTGCTTCTGGGCATCTGTTTAAAGGAGTATAGTATACCACAGTGATTGTCAGCCAAGGTGTCCTGCCACCCTGGGTGCCCTGCGAATGATATGATATGAAAATGAGATATGCATATCAGTGGGTCTACACTACATTTACCTTTGAAATGCCCTGAAAAAGGTTAGGGGGGGAGAAAAGAATAGGCAAAGAGATGACAAAAAGAGACCCAGCTGGAGGGGTGCCTTGAGTCTATAAATGTGGAGAACCACTGGTGTGGCACCCTTGAAAGGATCCTTTTCCAGGCCAGTCCATGCGTGCACACACACCAGCGCTGTCCCAACTCGGCAGCGGGTCCAATAAAAAATGCCACTGGAAGAAGCCCTTGCCTCCTGCAGAGGTCCTGCCCGGCTGCGAATCGCTGTGCTACTGCCACGCGCCTTCAGACACGCACCCAGGGGCAGGCACCTGGCCGGCCCTCCACACACTTCCGACAGGTTTTGGTCTTCTTGACTGACTTCCAGGGGAAGCTGTGGAGATGAGGGGTGCTGCGGGGAGGGGTAAGGGTAAGGGACCGGGGGGATGGGGAGATGAGAAGAGCTGCCTGGAGGTGCGGACGAGCGGAGAAGCCGGGGAAGAGCTGGGAGCGGATGGAGAGGGAGCAGGAGCGG
>NW_017728943.1:19417556-19420767 GCF_001723895.1 Crocodylus porosus
CGCTCCGCTCCCGGCCCAGCTGCCCGCGGCTCCGGCTCCGGCTCACGCCCGCCGGTCTGGAGCTGCCGAGAAAGGCGTCCCTGGGGCGGGCTGCCTCCGGCCGGGGAGGGAAATGCGCGTCTGCCCCGCTGCCGACAGCTGCACACATCTGCAGCACATGCATCTGACCCTGCACACACGTGCCTCTGCACACACACATGTGCGTGCACACACATACGCCTTGCCCCTACACATACATGCACATCTGTCTACACACACCCTGCACATGCACATCTACCTGTACACACATCTGACCTTACACAGCTCTACCCATACACACGAACACCTTCCCTACCTTTACACACCTCTATGAACAGTCTCTGCCCATACACACACCCCTTCATGGCTACCCTACCCTTACACCCCTTTACGTACATGTCTCTACAGGTACACCCCCCCAACACACACACATCTCTATGCATATACATACATCTCTACACATACATCTGTACACATATGTGCATGCACACAGAGCACAAGCTTTTGTGAACCCAAGCTCACTTCATCAGATGCTGTGTAAAGACACGCGGAAAGCAGAGTCCAAGGAGAGAGAAACTAGCATACAAAAGACAAGAGGGGCAGTGCTAGGAGAGACAAGCAAAAGAGCAGTAAAGCCCTGTGTCTCTTGCATTGCGCTACACTGCCTGTTCCATAGGATCTCTCTGGAGTGGAGGAGTGTAGTGTGATACCTCGCATTTGGCCACCACCTCAAGGCACACAGAGCTTGCAGACACACACACAATTGATAACTGATGCTGCACAGACACCATTGACTAGGTTTGTTCTCAGGTTTGCATCTTAGCCTACTGTGCCAGTTACCATCAGTGTAGTAGTGCCAGTGGGAATATCGAGTGCTGGCATAATAGTCACTTTAGTGCAATTAGCTTCCCACTGCTGTCTCCCAGGGCTCCAGTCATCGCCTAGCTGACTTGTCTGACACTATCTGTTCTCTGTTCGTTAAAGGTCAAGTTTTCAGACCACGCTTGTGGATGCTTAAGAGATGCAGGAAGGCTCTGGCCATGTGTTGCAGATTCTTTTAGGTATCTACAGGGCACGTGTCCACATGGGGTTGTGATCCGCCACATGGGGTTGTGATCTGTGAGTATTCCAAATGCATTTTCTTTACCTTATTGATATTAACACCATTTTTTAAAAGTTTTTAAAAATTAAAATGTACATCCCCTCTGTTCTTTAGCATTATTTTTTATTTCCATTTGTGGGTTGCTCTTGTTAAATGCAAAAGATGCTTTCAAAATCGTTTAGTTCCAAACAAAGCAGTGTTTTTATTGCTTTTACAGAAACAGCTTAGAAGTCACATAATGATAATGTTTCATGGCTTTTAATACTGCTGAAAATGATTTTTGTTGGGCTGTAAGCATCCTTTTCTGGTGGAGCAGCTTAAACATAGCAGCATTCTGTCAGCACCTGGAAGCAAGTATGACTGCAAATGAAAATGAAAGGGCAAAAAACCTGGCTGTGACAGAAGAGTCCTCTGCATAGCTGAGGCAGAAGTAGGAAAAGTTGATTTTAAACCACAATTGGACTTCTTTGAGCACTCCTGGACTCTGGCATAAATTAGCCCCATCTGAAAGCTGCTTTAATTTGTGCCAGCTGCTAAAAGCACCAAGGAGCCATTATAATGGCAGAGATCTGATCCAAAATGACCACAGTCTGCAACAAATGAAAGGTAAAAAGGAAACAAACAGCTTTAGGAGTGAAAAGCCAAAGATTTTTAAAAGATCTTCTGATTTTAATTCATTAAAGTTTTACTTAGTAGCACACAGAAGACATTTGTTTAAAAAATAGATTTTTAGGTGATTAGTGTTTCTGTTCCTTTAACAAACTCATAAATGCAGAGTATTTTTTGGATATTGTCAACCTATTAGGTATGGAGCAGGGTCACTTTCAGAGTCAGGACACCTGCTGTGTGTTACTGCTCCCCAGACAGTTTTAGCACCAGTTTCATATCCATTGGAATCTAATTTTTTTGTAATTCATGCTTTGTTTTGTTGGTGTGTGTGTGTGCATGTGCATGTGTGTGTGACTGTTTAGATGCAGTGTGTGTATGTGTGCGTATGTGTACATCTGTGAGAGTGTAAGACTTCACTGACAGAACAGTGAGATGGCTGCCTGGTGGCTTCCTCTGGTTCTCTTTATGATGCTGTGGAAGGAGAAAAGCAGTGCTGAGGTTGTGGGTTGTGTGGTCCCTGTGTACTTCCTCTGCCAAAAGGAAGGTCTGTCCCAACACAAAAAGATCTTTCAACAGACCAGGAAAAACAAGAGGGCTCAACTGATTATGGAGGACAAAAGATGAACAAAACTGGATGAGGATTGAAGGTATAAGGTCAAAAGCAAGGATCCAGAAGGGGATACTGAGTAGGGAACCTTAAGTGGAGTCCAGTCTCTCATGTAGGAGTTCAAGAAGCCAGTGGGTGCTTCCCAAATGACCTCTCTCCAGAGACCTGATAAATGGAGGGAAGGGAAATAGGCCCCGCAGTCAAAGCACTTTCTCTTCCCTGTTAAATATCGTCCTGGTGTGGATGGCCATTTTGGCCTGCCCCAGGCAGAGTTGATGAGGTTGTCTTGCATTGATACAATGGCCAGATAGCTAAGCAGTGGTGCTTCTTAAGAAGATAAAAAGGATATCAGCAGCCTGTTGAGGCAGCAGGGAGTGGGAAGACGATGTCTGAGGCTCACAGAGGAAATTGTACAGTCCGTTGGAATCAAAAGTTAGTAAGCAGTTAGGAATACAGCAAACAGTGCAAGGCTGTGGTAGCTTACTGGGGATCCAAGAGCAATGTTTCTGGGGCCTGGAGAGAATATGATGTCATTCGGCAGAGAGATGTGACAAACACTGATATCTCTTAGATCAAAGTTCTGTCAAATATTTTTATAATGTGGGCCAGATGTTACTAAAAGACCTATCCCTTGCACATACCTATTCCTTTTGACAGTCAACCAGAGGACAGTCTCCTTCAACCACTAGCAATAAAACACCATTCTTTTCTCAGTTCTTGAGATTGATTATAGTTTCATAGTAGCTAGAGTTGGAAGGGACCTAGGTAGATCATCTAGTCCAACCCCCTGCCTTGGCAGGAAAGAGCCCCGGGGTCAGATGACCCCGGCAAGGTGCTCATCTAACTTCCTTTTAAAAATCCCCAGGCTAGGAGCC
>NW_017728943.1:19420778-19439932 GCF_001723895.1 Crocodylus porosus
CTTCCTCCTCTTAGGCCTCTTGACTCCCGCCGCCCGCACAGGACATTGTGTGCGCAAAGTCTCCTCCCTGGTATCTTCCACTGCTCCCTCCTCCTCCAGGGCTGCCAGGATTACATGGACAAGAGACATGGGAGGAAACTATCAGCTGCATTTTTAGCTGCTTTTAATGTTAACTCAGAAACTAGAAATGAGTCAGCTCTGTATGACTAGCTACTGGCTTATTGAGTACACAACAAGAAAACTTGTCTCTTGTATATGCTAAGACTATTAGAAACCAATTTAAAATGCTTTTTCTTTACATAACTGCTTTTGAGTTGAAATAAAGGGTTGGGGAGGGCAGGGCTTATTGAATGGCTGGTCAGTTTTGAAATTAAAAAAAAGGAAAATATTAAATAAAATGCTGCAAAATGTCCCCTTGTCCATCATTCACTTGTACATATGACTTCTCTGCTTGGCTCTGACTTTCACTGGCTGTATATGACCTAGGGCAAGTCTTTCCCCCTCTTTTCACCCATCTGAAGTGGTTATCAGTTTCTGGGCACTGTGAATTTTGATTGATAGCTAGAAAAGGGCCCTGAGATCTTTGTATAAAGATGCAGAGACTTAGGAATTCTGACGGAGCTTGAATGAATGTTGTAGAGTGATTTTTCTTCTTTTTCCAGTTGCTCAGCATGTACTGGCTGCTCTACACCTGTGTTCTCTGACAATGAGCCCCAACTCTTCCCTCAGCCATGGGAAAGGCCTGAGGAACCTCACAACCCAGGAAGATGGGGCCGTCAGAGTGACAGAGTCAGTGGCGATTATCGTCATTGCTATCTTCATCTGTTTGGGCAACCTGGTGATTGTCGTGACCCTCTACAGGAAGTCTTACCTCCTAACACTAAGCAACAAGTTTGTGTTCAGCCTGACGCTGTCCAACCTCCTCCTCTCCATACTGGTGCTGCCTTTTGTCGTCACCAGTTCCATCAGGCGGGAATGGATCTTTGGAGTGGTGTGGTGCAACTTTTCTGCCCTGCTTTACATGCTGATCAGCTCGGCCAGTATGCTTACCCTGGGCCTCATTGCTATTGATCGGTAAGCTGCTGTCTTGTGGCACATAGCAATTCAGTCCACGTTGGCTACAAACAGAAGTCTCATTTGTCCTGGAGTAAATAAACCGTTTTATCCTGGGACAAAGTGCAGTCGCTCATATCGTGCAATTGTTCATTTGTCCACGCCTGTTGTCTCTTATAAGTCCTAAAAATGCTCACAGGATAAAAAGTACTAACAGTTTATCCCAGGATATCGCAAAGTACATCTGAACGGTTATCCCAGGATTGCATCGTTGCATCAGTGGCAGGAAAATGGCAGTGATGGCTGCATGTGCAGTTTTAATGGAGACATTTCTTGATTTTGAATTTCTGATGGAAAGTAACCATTGTAAAAATAGGGAGCATTTTTAACAGTGTCCCTTGGATTCAGTTTGAGATTTGGGAGGAAAGGAGTTTCTCTGGGGTATGAGGAAAGGGGAAATCTTAATTTCTTGTTAATTGGACTTAGCCAGTGAACTGTTATACCTTTTAAGAAAGCTTCTGCTTCTTTTTATGTTTCTCAGGTACTATGCTGTCCTGTACCCGATGGTTTATCCAATGAAGATCACAGGAAACAGAGCGGTGGTAGCCCTGGTGTACGTGTGGCTACATTCCCTCATTGGCTGCCTCCCTCCCCTCTTTGGCTGGTCTTCCTTGGAATTTGACCAGTTCAAATGGATGTGTGTAGCTGCGTGGCATAAAGAGGCAGGCTACACTGCCTTTTGGCAGATCTGGTGTGCTCTGTTGCCCTTCCTGGTGATGATGATCTGCTACGGATTCATATTTCGCGTGGCTCGGGTGAAGGCACGCAAAATTCACTGTGGCAGCGTGGTCATTGTAGAGGAGGATGCACAGAGGAATGGGAGAAAGAACTCTAGCACCTCCACCTCCTCTTCAGGCAGTCGAAGGAATGCTTTCCAGGGGGTTGTCTACTCAGCCAATCAGTGCAAAGCTTTCATCACTATTTTGGTTGTGATTGGTGCTTTTGTGATCACTTGGGGGCCTTATATGGTTGTAATCACATCAGAGGCACTTTGGGGTAAAAACAGCATTTCCCCTGCTTTGGAGACATTAGCAACGTGGCTGTCATTTTCAAGTGCCATTTGCCATCCGCTGATCTATGGACTGTGGAACAAAACTGTGCGCAAGGAACTCTTAGGAATGTGCTTTGGTGATCGGTATTACCGGGAGTCATTTGTTCAACGTAATAGGACAACCAGGTTATTCAGCATTTCCAATAGGATCACAGGTAACAAACAGAGTGATAAAAAGAAATACTCTTCCAATGAAAAAATAATGATGCTTAGGATCTGCACTTACTATACATCTTTCATAGATTGGGTAAACATGACTTAGAGCAGTGGCTCTCAACCCCTTTTAGACTCAAGGGACCACTGGATAGACTTGAGGTACCTCTTGGAAAATACCAGCATTTCATGTTCACTCTTTTTAGATTACAGAAAAATAATACAACAGGTTTTCTGTTGCAAAGAACTCAGAAAAGCCACAACTATGGATTTCTGTTTGAAATTTCTGGGTTTATCTTGTGAATCATGTTTGTAAAGCTAATAGTGCTAATGGTGTGTACCACCCTTCAAAGGATCTCGAGGCACCCTGGTTGAGAATCCCTGGCCTAGAGGTTTCTTTGCTCTGTGTGTGTGTGTGTATGGGGGTGTTTCAATAGATTTTTGTTCAGATTACATCACTGAGTTGAAGGAAGTTTGGGGTAATCTCCCTTGCTCCTCACTCCCCTCTCTTCATAGAGCAACATTTTCTATGCCAGAGGAGATACAATTGTGGGCCTAGTAAAAAATAATTTCCTTCCCTCATTTCTACCCCCCACACACACATGGACACACACACCCTATTTCAGATTATTCAAGTTAAACAGTATCAGCAGTGTATTCACTAGAACTGATTTTCTACTACATCTCCCTGATTTTATGCTGGTGAAAACCCTTTAACTTCAGTGGAACGACATTGAATATAACAAGTGCAAAACAAGTGTAACAGAGTGGAGAATCAAGCCTAGGATATTTTTAAGGAGCAAAGCGTAAATATTTTCAGCAACTGAAGCTCAGTAGAAATTTGTTTGCCAAGTGCTTTCACCTCCCTCTGAGGTTGTCCCTTTCTTTAGTTCTAGTGAACGCTGCCCCAGATTTTCCATTGTAAGATTATGCAGCCAGTTCATTATGACTTCCCCAGACTTTTACCTCATGGGCTAAACTTTTCCAGACTTGATTTGTCCCTGAAATCTAAATGTTTTCTAAAGTTAAAATGGGTGTTTTTGAGGAGAGACATACCACCTACTGTGTGAAAGAACCACACCAAGAAGACTGATTATACTGGGGAAAGAGTGAAGTTTACTAGAAATGAATGTTTATAGTTAACAAAATGAAAAACAATCTTTAATTTCTTTTGGTTATTGTAATTTCAGGGGATCCTTGTAAAACACCAAGGTACAATTCCTGCAGACAGAACTGAGAGTTTAAATATAATAACTATCCCTTTAAAATCCTCCCACAAGACCCACATGCAATGAGTTTATGTTTAAAAGCAACTACATTTTTACTACCCTCTGGAGATATCCAGGCCTATCCCACCATCTTTATGTCTGCCTTTTGGATTGTTAAGCTATATGGGGTGCAAGTGTTGTCTTGTGGGTGCTAAATAATGAAATAATTCATTCTTTCACAAAGTCCTTTTATGTTCAGGTCTTAGAGAAAGCCCTTTAGCCTCCCAAGACTAGTCCCTATTTCTAACTCTTTTTAAAGATATTTTATATGCTGGAAGGCCTGAGAGGCCAAGATGCATCTTTGCTGGCAAGCAGTCATATTTGTACTGGTGTAACAGGGAGGGAAAATGGGTTTGTAGATGGTAAGTAACTGCTCAAAACTTGCAGTCTGTTTAGAAATAGCGAAAACATTCTTCCTCTTCTTAATGTGTCTGTCCCTAAATCCACTGACATCAGTGGGAATCTTTCCATTCATTTCAGCGGGCTTTGGGTCAAGCCTAAGAACTTTGCAATATTAAATATCCAACTTGCAAATTCTCTGGCCAGAAGAGCTTATACCTCCCTCTGAGCTGCAATAATATTTCCCTTCCTGAAGATCAAATGTTATGTAGTATATTAAAACAGGTACAAGAGTTGAAAAATTCACATCTTCCAGGGGCCATTTTTTTCTAATAGTTTCTAAACTTTGTGGTTGTGAAGGGAATCTTGTAAATGAAATCAAACTGTTCCAGTACAGTTGATTTCCTTAGTTTGCAGATATACAGTTCCATTGCCTCTGCTGTTCCTCAGATATTAGTTATCTTGTAGAATAATGAAGTCATTGGTATTATTCTGAACCCTCTGAAACTTCTAGGAATTGGGCCTCTCCCATAGTCTTTGGTGGGAGAGCTGTGTGCCCAGGTCAACACTGGAAGAAGAGAACCCAAACAGGAAAGGAGAACCAAGAACACTGAGGAAAGGGCATGGAATTTGCTTCAGCCAGGAAATTCTGAGAGTAAGACCTTGGAAGGATAGGAAGTATTATTTGTGGGGAAGAGACAGCTTCAAATTTATCCTACATTTACCAGCCAAAGGTTGATAGAAAAAAAGAAAGCCCCAGAACTGGATCCAAAGACAACACCTAGATAAGAACCCAGAATATCCTCCTTCCCAGAACAGGTTGTAAAAGGCCTGGTTTCTGGCTAGCTCAGAGATACTGAGCCACGCAACTGAGCGCCTCGTTTTCATGAGGATCTTTTATAGTTCCATGAAGCTTCTGTGGCTGAAGAATACCTGGCAATTTTTGCAGTGCTAAATGTTTGAGTTTGTTGGCTCAGCCCAGTCTCCCAATAACATGCTTACATTTGCAAAGTGCTGAGAGCAGGCAAGTACTTGCCCTGTAGAAATAATCCAGAATGATTTGGTATCTGATGACTTGGGTTTCTGAAGGATTGGCAACAGGGCCTGTCTTATGACATGGCCATTGGGAGAAGGACAAGTGGGAAAGCTAGCAGGTGGAATTGGTACTAGGATGTGGATGTTGTTTGATGATGCAATGGCTATAGTCGATCTGCACAACTTAGTAGTGCTAACACTGTTTTGTAGACCTGGGACTCTCTCCCCATCTCACAGCCCTCATGGCTGGTGGACGGCCATTAGGAAACAGCAGCAGCACGGGTGACACTGGTTTCAGCTGCTCCCAGGAGTCAGGTAACACTCTTGTTTTCCTTTCTGATACAGAAGTTTGCCTGCACTTTTGCAGAATTCTGTGGGGTAGCCTGCATTTATATAGCAATGTCTTCAGGTAGGAGAACAATAACATTTAGCATTTCTCTGTGGTACTCACAGCAGAACAGCCTTAGCTGCTCCTCTCCTTTTATGTGGAGCTTACTGTGTCTATGCTGTGCTTAGTCCAGTAGACTAATTTCTTTCCCTTAAAAGCACGTCCTATCACTCTGTTCTCTTTCTAGTACTCTTCAGTGACCTTTCTTGTCCCTACAAGGAGCTGAGCAAGCAAAGTGTTTGTAAGAGGTTTCATCTGGCCATTCTGTTCTAGAGGCTGTTGTACAGGGCAGAAGCTCTCTGTCTAGCTCAAATAACCAGGAAATGCACATGGGACTCTGCCAGGATTTTTCTGGCAGTAGTTTTCACTCCCAGCTGAGCGGGGAGGGGGAGCATCTAAAATCCCCACTTACAATCCATTGGAGCAATACAGGCAGCAGAAGACACTCTACTAGCTGATGAACTGCATTGTTCTCTTCCAGCCTGTGACTCACACACTGAGAGCAGAAAGCTGTCAAAGTGGGATTTTCCCTGAATGGAACCTTATTCGAGTTTGGAATGGCAGTAGGTGATAAGGATGATAGGAAAACCCTTCTCTTCCTGGCACCCTGGGTTATCAATATTGCTTTGCAGGTCCCCTGAGAATATCACTGAAAAGCAAGCCCTGCCTGCCCATTCCAGCTCTGTATGTACAAAACCCAGAAATTAAGCCACCCTGAGGACTTTTAAGCACACCAGATACAGAGGTGCCCTTAGGGCAGGAGATACTCTTAGGGAAGCCTCACAGCCTCATTTCCAGGTTTGGAGTGGTGATGCAAGAGCAGATGGGTAGGACCAGCCTTCTCAGCAGTGCTTTTGGGAGTGCCACAGAAGCAGGATAGGTGAACTCTAAGAAATCTCCTAAGGATTTGAATACCCAGCTGCAAATGGTCCTCTAAATTCCTCAAGTATCCGTATTTGTTTCTATTTAATTCAATCTAGATGGTCTCTGCCATTGAAAACAGAGTGATGCTGAAATTGCAGAGCTAAGGTATCTTTCAAAGTGAGGGTTAAAGCCTACAAAAAAGTTTTTGTCATTCTTTAATTTTAGGTAGGTCTTCTTGGGAGTTATGGTTTCCAAACATTTGCTTGCAAGCAAGTAAGTTTTGTTTAAAAAACTCTGACCTTGCAGGTACAGATGTGATGCTGCTTGAAGACTACAGCTCAGATGGAGTTCATCACCCGCACTGCATTTATCCTCCTCGGCGGAGGAGTTCTGTGACATTTGAAGACGAAGTGGAACAAATCAAAGGTAGGAGGTTTTGGCTGTGATGAGAACCACCCAAGCTGCGCACTTGGTTGATCCTGTACACCTCTGAAGGTATGCTAAACCACAGTACACAGAAGGTACTGCTGCCATCTGCTTTGCAGCAAGTGCTTATATGCTCCACTATTTCCCCCAATGCCTCCAGAGCCTTTTTGAATGGCCTGTGGTTACTCCATCCTTTATTGCAGATTCACTCATTTTCCCCAGTGCTGCATCTGTGGCTTCACAGTGGTTACATCAGCAACCCAAATAGATTTGTTTTCCCATCCAGACTGCATCTCTCCGCCCATTCCTGTTTAGATACTACTGGTTGGTCTGTGAGCAGCAGGGAAGTGCTATTCCCATCCCAGTAAACATTGCTTGCAATTTCTAACAAATGTCTAGTTTGGTCTAGCTACCACTATGCCTAAAGGGCAATATGGAGCTCTTGAGAGCTGTACTTAATTCTTACTTAGCTGCAAAGGTGCTCATGACACAGCAGTTTAGCTGCAGGGGTGCAAAGCATATTTCTGGGAATGAGTTGTGTGAGAGCACACATTCTGAAACCCAGCTGCCTCTTCACAGAGCACAAAACTTTTTTGACAGCTAAAGTTTAATTTGTGTAGATTGTCAGTTAGCCGAATTTGGGCTAATAAGAGGCTGATTGTAAATTACCAAATTTATTAAATCTGAAGAAAGCAAGGGTAATACTTCACAAATACCACTTTTTGAATTACATTTGATTAGTATTATTATTAGCATTAATATCTGAGAATCTTCTCTACATGCGTGCTGTAATGCATAAAAATACAGAAGTCTAATAGGAGACCATCTCTACTACATTCTCTCTTCATAGAATCATTACAGAATCATAGAATAGCAGGGCTGGAAGAGACCTCTGGAGGTTACCCAGTCCAACCCCCTGCCTGAGGCAGGATCATCACTGCCCAAACCATCCCAAGCAAATGCTCCCCCCCACCCATCCATCGCCAGTGCCCTGAAAGGACAACCCAGGCTCCATGCTTCTCAATCAGCACCACAAACTCCCCCCTCTTCCCTTTACACTCTGCTCCTAGAGGTTTTAACTCTCTTTGTGGCTCCATCCTCCTTTACTCATCATCAGGGATCCTGGTTTTCCCTGATTTAAACCCCCCCCCCCCCCCAATATTTTCTGATTAAAAAACCCTCCTTCCAAAATCCACATTTTCTTGTGTGTGCATGTGTGTGTGTAATGGCATTTCATTTTAATCTTGGAGAGTTGTTTTTTTTTTAATCAGAAAATTTTGGATTTTTTTTTTTTATCAGAGGCCAGGTTCCCTGCTCATCATCCATTGCAGCTGACCTCCAGCCTGCCAGTCAGGCAGCCTATAAACTGCTGCTTACCAGCAGCTAGTGTTTCAGCTCCTGAAGGCTATACCTCCTGACATTGCCCTTAGGTGGCAAACCAGTGGTTAAAACAAGAGGACTACTTGTCAGTACTTAATAGTTCTTTTCCTGGCTCTGCTATTTATTCCTTGCTGTGGACATGTGTTTTTTTTTATAGGGCCTAATTCTGCAGCCAATATTATAAGCATATGTTTTGCCACTCACTTTAATGGGTACACAATCAATTCAATAAACTCTTCTGTGATCCTGATTCTGTGTAGCAGTGAACATCTGCTTAATTTTAAGCATGCAGGTAGTCCCACTGACATTAATGTAAGCGTGTTTTGCTTCATAAAGCCTTAGTTCCCACATGGGGATTTCACTGCCTGATGCAAGGGTGTATGAAATGTAATGTTCATGGAGCACTTTGAGGTCCTTGGATAAAAGGTGCTGTGGCAGCATAAGATACTACCGTAGAACCTAGATACAACACAGGCTTTGGTTCCTTACCTGCTGAAGTAGGTTTTTACCTTAAAAGTTTATGCCTCTTTAAACAAGTTAGTCTCCAAAGTGCCACTAGCCCTGCCTTCTGCCTGACTGCAGAGTAACATGACTAATACCCTCTCTCCTCTTGTGAAGATGAGGGTTTGCTAACCAGCTCAGGGTAATAAACAATGAACAGGTACACAGGACTGCTGAGGTGCTCCAGTTGTTTGATGAGGCTCCTATTTTGAAGGGTACCCCTACACAACCTGCTGATGAGCTTCAGCTGAGTGGAGAAACAGCCCTTTTGAAGTAATAGCTTCAGCAAGTAAACAGCTGCTTGACTCATATTTAATTCAGCAACCTACCAAGAGCTAAGCCATTTGTGAACCACCTGGATACTAGTGATCTGAGTTTTATCATATTAGTAGTAACTGTGGTCATTTGTAGAAGCTATGATCTTTATAGTACTAAAAGGCAGTACTTGCCCTTGGACATTGGCATGGTTGTGGCACTGAATGACTTCCATCATATACTGTGGTGTCACTATCTTTGTTTTCCCTTTAGAGGCTGCAAAGAATCCTGTTCTTCATGTAAGAGCTGAGGTCCATAAATCTCTGGAGAGTTATGCATCTAGCTTAGCCAAAGCTATTGAAGCTGATGTGAAAATCAGCCTGTTCGGGGAAGATGCTTTACCAGGATCTTTGTTCCCTGTGAAGACGGTACCAGGCAGCAATGTGGGTACGCGGCGTGGTGGCAGGGCTCAAATTAGCCAAAGACTTCAGCTGCAAAGCATTGATGAAGGGAATATTTGATAAGAGCACTAAAACAGAAGAATAGAAGAAACCACTAGATAGGACCCAGTACTGTTACAGTTATTTTGAGACAGAGTATTCAGAGTGGCTAATGGCAGTGTTTTGGTCAAGAACATTTGAAAATACCTGGATTCTTCAAAGTATACACATACACCCGAGCTTTAGAGTAGTATTTACTTACTGTTCAGTGGGCAATAGATATTTTTGTGCCATGGTTTGTTTGTTTTTATTTGTTATGTGATACATAGGAATACAGGATTTACCAGAAGGGCCAAATAATTGGCCCTTCTAATCCGGTATCATCATTGGCCCATGCCTGATATTTCCTAGGAAAGCAAGAAAACAATTCGTGTTTTATAAGGCATTATGGAGCTTACTTTCTGGCCCCTGAGAGAGTCAATTTATACCTTAGCACAGGGGATGATTGCTCTGATTTGAGCCTGTGAAAATCGCTACTTTATACACAGTGTTATTCTGAAGAATTTCAAATGACAGGAGCCTGCATTTAACTAAGGCACAGAATCTGACCCTATTTTTCAGATTTGCAGCATCCAAATTAAATTCACCTTAGCTGGTAGCTCAGATTTTTGACTGTTTAAGCATAAGAAGGTAAAATAGGAAGTTGGGTTACAGATCACTTTATTCCCCTGGACAACAGTTTCATCACAAAGTTCAGCTATATTTTTCACATCACATACTGTATATATAATGGGAAGGCAATAATAATTTTACATAATTAACATGCAAGTGTTTTTAGTTTTTCCCATTGAGAATATCCATGTGGATTTCTTGTACTAAAAGGCCTTGTGCAGCCATTGGGTTTTAACAGGGATTAGACAGAATATTATAAATAGTGCCTTGCCACTTAATATTGACATTCAGAAATAATCCTGAGTTCAGATTTTACCAGAAAGTTTATCTTCTTGTGTTGTTTAAGCAATATAGCTACCTCAGTACTAGTAGTTCTTGGTATTTGGAAATTGTACAAATGACAATACATTTTAATATGTAACCATCTAAACATAATTTAACGTTTAACCATTTAAACCTAATTTAATGTTTAACCACTTAAACACTATTTTTATAATGTTGAAATAATATTTACTATTTAAACATTTAAATACAATACCATTAAAACACACTTGTAACTTTGCAAGCCTATACATGTGGAGGGAGGATGCTCCAATGTGCTGTAATTAGTCAATTAATTGAGTCTGTTGGAACATGGTAATTACCATGCTTCAACAGACTCCAGCATCACATGTATCAGTGCCCCATGCTGTAAAATGACAGTGTTCAATGAGCTTTAGTTAAAGCGCCCCTGGAGCCATTTTTCAGGGCAGGGATGCTGATACACTTGGCACTCCAGGTACTTTAATTAGAGTGGGTCTTGGAGCCGCTCTAATTAAAGTGCTTCCTCCCCTCTCCGCCTCACCCCTGGAGCATGTGTATACTATAAACAATAATTAGTTCCAAGAATGACGACATCTAACATTTTTATAGCACTTTCCATGTTCCAGAAACTGTATAAACAGTACATAATTAACACATGCAGCCCTTTTATCCCAAGAGGCAGGTAGACTTGTAACATAATCAGGTACCATTAAGGTAGAGTAGTAAAGGGCCATGTTTGTTTCAGAAGTATTTTCTAAAGTTGTGTGACTCATGTTTTGAGTGCCCCCTAGAAGCTACAGGTGCTCAGGACCTCTAAAAATTAAGGACGAGGTATCCCAGTTTAGGGACCCCAAAACCAAGTGAACACTCCTGAAAATTTGGCTGTCTGTGATTTACCCAAGGCCATAGCCAGGATTTATATCAGAAGAACTCCTGTCTGCAAACTGCTAGCTTGTACCTGTCTCTGATTGTTGTTCAGCAAAGTATTTAAACACATGCTTAAGCCCATCCTACAATATTTAAGCTGTTGCTTGTCTTTAAGCACTTGTTGGGTTAGGGACAGACATTACACATAACCCAGTTTAAGTGATCAGAAAATGGTTTAAACCTGTAACAGAACAGATGTTCAGTGCACATAAACCAGTTCGAGAATGGCTGAAAGCAGTTTGAGATAAACCTGCTTGAATTCAGTATCAGACGTAACTGATTTGCCTCAAACTGGTTTATGTAATGTCTGTCCCAGACCCCTTGCTGGTTTAAGACTCCCCCAGCATCCTGGCATGCTCTCTGGGCTGGGCAAGGCTCTCTGCTCCACAGCAGGACTGGCTCCTCCCTTCTCCAACAGTCTCTGCAGGCATCTGCCTGGCTTCTGCTCCCTCACTCTGCTAAGCAGGCATTCCTCCTTCTTCCAAGCTGTGGCACACAGGACAAAGGCAGAATCAACAGATAGCTGGTAATGTCCCTCTGTTTACTTAATGGGGTGATAAGCACTGAGTCAGGGGTAATAAACATACCCTGCTGAGCTGTTCAGGAGGTGGGAACCCTTCCTAAAAATCATAGCATCCTGCTGGGCCTGGCCACACCCCTCGCAGCTCAGCACTAGAAGGGAAGGGAGGGCTGCTTTAGCACCCTCAGGCTTCTAGCCTAAGCCACTGCAAGCATGTGCCTGCATGTCTGGGGTGCTTGTTTGGTTACAAAACTGATTTAGCCTAGCCAGGTTAGACTAACCTGCAAAGACTGAATGAATTCAGGCTCAGGCTTTTTGAATGTCTGTCCCTACCTATCAAGTCCCACTGAGTCAGTCAGGGCCAACCTTTTGACAAGTGTGCCACAAATTAGCCCCACATCCTCCCTGACTGCCTTCCCCTGCCCAATCAGATGCTCTGCTTTGTGCTTCCAGACCCATGCTCCCCCTTGATCTGCTACTTTACTTTCTGCTTCCTTCACTGTACTCCCCACCCAATCTGCTGCTCTCTTTTCTGCTCCTTGCCCTATCTGCCACTGTGCTGCCTGTCCTCTCCTGGTCTGCAGTATGCCACAGGTAGAGTCTGCCTGTGTCACTTCTGGTACATGTGCTACAAGTGGGCCACCCCTGCATAAAGTAATGGATTTTAAGTGCATTCCTAAAATGAAGCACGTCATTTCCTGATTAAGGATTGATTGTTGAGTTGAGGTCTCTACAAGCCACTAAGGTGGCATATTTTTATGGCAGAAAAGCATAAACTGGGGATTACAATTCATCAAGGCACACTGAGAAATGCCAGAAGTGTTGCACAAAGAGCACCTAATGCACTAAAATACTGCCCTAATTCAGCCCCCTGGGAAGGTCAGCAGAACTGCAGCTGCTTACAACAGGGTTGAATTTGGCTCTGTGTTCCTTTTACTAGTACATTAACAACATATAATGTTTTTACTAAACAGACCAGATACCCTCCCCACAGTGCTGTTGTCATGTATTGATACTTCCTGGTTTGAAATCTCTTTGGGGACATTGCTAAGGAACACACTGATTTCACAAAATTATGTGCAGAGTATGAAAAAGCCTATTGTTTCCAGACAGTGAGACCAAGCAGGAGGTAGTTTTATTCTCCTTCTTGAGAAATAAAAGATTAAAAAAAACCTATAAAGTTTAATAAGCTAAACATCCTTACTAACATAGGGGAGGATTTTTTTAAAGCATGACAGTGGTTTTTCTTTGGTAACATCTTTTATTGGACCAACTGTTACTTCACCTGAAGAAGGGCACTTTGTGCCTGAAAGCTTAACATCTCTCCCAACTATGCAGTTGGTCCAACAAAGGTATCACCAAAAATAACCTTGCTTCTCACCATTGTGGCTGCAAAAGCACTTCCTCTGAGGAAAGTCTAGCTTCGGGAGAAATATCTGGGAGTTCCTGCAATCTTTCCCTTAGACACACTCCCCCGCTCCAGTATTAGGAAACTTGCCAACACATCAGAGTTGATTCCCATGTTACAGCTTTAGGTTTTGATCAATAAGGGGTAGCCAAAATTGGATTCAGGTTTGTTTCTTCAAGAGGGTGTAATTTCTGTCTCCCTCCCAAGCTTCCACACATGAAATGCTACATCCAGGTCCATAAGTGCAAAGGAGGTCCCAGACCTCCAAGGCTGGCTGGCTGCATATCACTTGAGAGGATATTGAGAGCACTTGGCCTCTTTTCAAAAGGAAATCTAGAAAGTCCTAGAAATATGTTTGTCTTGCATTGTTTTATGACCAGTAATAAAAAACATATTTGAACAGTTAAATAAGATGCAGTGCCAATCATGCTTTCCTTGTTGCTAATTGTGATACAATTGGCTTCAGTGGAATTTATGCAGCATTACTCATGTGAATCCTCAAGTTCTGACTTAAAACCACTCTGAACCATTTTTTTTCATAAGATTAATGCAGTTTTTCACCTGCCTTTCGTTCTCCAAATAGCATACATCCTGAACTAACAAAATGGGTGTGACACCCTGGAGGGGGAGGGGTGCTTTCAGCCCTTTTTTGTAAACAAAGGGCCAAATTGAGCCTTTAGTTATAGTGGCATAAACCCAGAAAAAGTTAGTGGTGTTACTCGAGAGTAACTGATGTCAGAAATTAGCCCCAGCTGTATGCTACACATTAAGATGTCTCTTCCATTTGCTCCTTTTGTGTGTGATAGAATTATGCATGTGGGTCATGGTGTTTAAATATTTTATTATATTAAGTATTTAATTTCAGTTTACAGTGGGCTTGTAAAGTGGCATAGCACTTCATATGAGTGATACAGTGTTAAAAAATGTGCACCCTATATTTAAAACTATTCCAGAGATAAAACATTTCTAGGACTTGATTGTTCTGTCCCACTGGTTGGAAGCCTGAAGTACCTGCACCGAAGCCCATGGAGAAGAATAAAAGGAGAATCAAGTGCTAAATATTTTTTAACGTTGTGATCATTTCAACTCAAAGGAACTATACTGTAGATTTACAGAAGTAGAATAGGTGACAGTCTAAAGTAGCTACAATCAGTGTTGGCCAATATACTGTTTTTGTACAATTGTCATGGTACTGTATGTTGTTACTGGGCACAGGATTCTGTAACTATAATAATATTCTGATTCATGAGACTTTTGGTAAATTTTGTATACATTTTGTATTCCTCACTTCCCCTGACCTTCCATGTTAATATGGATACTATATTTTTTTTCTTACCTTGAAAAAATTAAAGTGGATACACACTGAAACTTCAATGATTTTATTAATCTAAAATATGGCAGTGGCAAAGCCTCTTCAAACAAGCACCACAGTGAAACTGGATAGCTCAAAAGAATCATAATAGTATATGAAGCTTTTTAACACTACATCATTGGTGTAAATTGAACACATCTGTAATGACAGAAAGTAGCTTTCTGTTGGATGCTTGGTGGTATGTCTCCTTGCAGGAATAGATGGCACAAAGGTAAAAATAGCTGGGTCAGGTCTATTTGAAGGCTCTATCATTAGTTTCTATTGGTGGCATTTCACTGGGTGTGAAAATATGGGCCTGTAGTGTTGTGGGAGCCCTGGTGATCCACAGAATATCCAAGAAACAAGGTTTGCTTGGTAATATCTTTTATCAGACCAATACAATTTAATTATAATTGCTTCAGTGAAAGATATTACCAAACGAGCCTTGTTCTCATGTAGGCAAAAATGGGGCCTTTCACAGGAAAAGTCCAGTGTAGATGGCTCCTCTTTGGGCATATCTGTAAGTGCAATTAATGCAAAGCAATAAACTCCGGGGTTTATTGCACTGGAATTTATTGCTTTGGGGTATGCTATTTGCTGTTTATTGTGCCCAGGAGTGCATCACATTGAGCTTGGTTGGAGCAGCCCTGGCTGGCAGGAGGCCCCAAAGGGTCAGCCTGGGGCTGCTATCCCCCATCTGCACATGCTGTGGAGAAGCTGGCTGGGGCAGAGGAAGCTTCAGCGTGGGGCTAGCTGGCACACAGCCCCAGTACAGAAGCACCCTCATGCCCCAGCCAGCAAGGGAAGCATCTACACATGCACTGCTGCAGCATTTTTTACTCCACAGCAGAATAGTACTTGCATTTACAAGTATTATCCTGCTGCGGAGTAAATTAGTTTACTCCAGCCTAACAAAGGTACACGTGTAGACAATGAGACATTTATTGCACAGCTAATTAGTCTACTGTGCAGTATACATCTCATGTAGATGCTCTCCATGAGTTGCATTTGTTGTAGTACAAGTGTTCTTGGCCAAATGACTTCACCTCTCTGCATCTCATGTTCTCCATAACAGTGGAGACATGAAATATGCATGCCCCCAGAGGCTGGCAGGGCACAGTGAGCTCCTGCAGGTGGCAGCAAGAGTGTGGCAGAGGCAAGTGGGGAGCTGCTGCAGACAGCTGCAGCACTGTTATTGGGAAGGGTGGCAAGCACTGACTAGTGGTCAGTGACCACCCGCAGGCACCGTTGACAGCAGCCAGCAGCAATCAGCGACCACCCGCAGATGCCGCCGGCAGTGTTGGTGGCAAACAGCAGTGTCAGCAGCATCTTTTTGCACGGGGTGCACTGCCATGCTCAGGGGGTGCATGTGGACCCGTGTGCATCCTCTACATGTTGCCAATGAGTGGAGACCAACCTATTTGGCAGGCCACAAATTAACTTCACTCCCTCCCCAAGTGCCACTCCAATCTCCTTCCTCTGCCTTGCTTTCTGCTCCATGTCCTATCTGCTGCTGTACTGCCTGTCCCCTCCCCAATCTGCTGTGTACCACACATGCAGGTTGCCTGTGCCACTTGTGGCAGGTGTACCACAGTTTGCCACCCCTGCTTCCTAATATGAAGATAATACTTACCAAACTACTTGTAAGGCAGTGATTCTCAACCAGGATGCTGGAGATAAGCTGATAAACCAGGGCGGGCAATTATTTTGGCAGAGGGCCGCTTACTGAGTTTCGGCAAGCCATGAAGGGCCACATGACAGGCAGCCCAGGGCAGATTAATATTAATTTTCTAAAATTTTTAGGGGCCCTGGGGGCTGGATAGAATGGCCTGGTGGGTTGCATCCAGCCACCAGGCTGCATTTTGCCCACCCCTGCGACAAACGCAGGCTCAGGCCTGGATGATCTCACAGCCCCACTGCCAGGCCCCTTGGCAAGGGGGTAAGCACTGTAATAAATAAATTTGGTTTTGAAATCAGTGCCCTTCAATTCACAAAAGTTATGGAGTGGTCGCTTGAATCTATTGAGGGTTGCCTTGAATCTCATGAAGGGAGCCTCGAGTCCAACAAGGTTGACAACCACTATTCTAAGGTCTTGTGAGAATTTATAGGGTATTTTTTGTGACGGGTTCTAGAGAGGAGCTGAACAGCAAATAGATCAGCCCTGTTGAAGAAAACAGTTGGAAAACTGGAAGCTTTACGGCAGTGATTCTCAACCATGGTGCCCTGAGATCCTTTCAAGGGTGTTGGGGGATACTGTACAATATTAACACTCTTAGATTTACAATAATGAGTCACAAGATAAACCCTGAAATTTCAAATAGAAATCCATAGCTGTGGCGTTTCTGAGTTCTTTGCAAAAAACCTGCTCCATTATTTTTCTGTAGGCAAAAAAAGAAGGAAAACTAAGAGCTGCCATTTTCCAAAGGTGGGGGGGAAGGGGTGGGGGAGAAAGGAGGCCTTAACTTGAAAAAGTTGAGAACCACTGTATTAAATAAACCAGGAAAAAACCCCCAAAGAAGTATGAAGTGACCCCATATTTTCATGGTCAGTTTTAGAAAAAACAGCTCCTCTCCTCTCTTCTCCACACCCCAAAATGATATCTATAAAGACTTGGAACTGCTCCAATCCTGCCAAAATCCTGCTTAAAAATAAATAAATAAAAAAAAATCAAATAACCAAAAAAAGAGGACACAAAGTTTTAGGCTCTGATAATATTACCATAAAAACTACACTGAAAGAAAAAAAATCTGACCTGGTAATAGTTCTGGGTGGCTAGGTAAGTCAGCTTGCCTGTATCGCTGATTTAAGTGACGGAGACAACTGTCTATTAGTAGCATTGGATGGATTTGGGCATGGTGATCTAGGAAATATGCAAGAGGCAAGGGTTTTTGTAGGTGATCGCTTTTATTGTACAAACTACATGGTTTGCGGACTTAGACAAGCTTCCAAATACAACTGCAGTCTCTAAAATACCATGGTTTTAACGCATGTGTCCTTCTGGTTAGACATCATAGATCTGTCTTGGAGGCTGGGGAAGTCCCGTGATGAAGGCTCCAGAACTCTACAGAGGAAGGGCAGTTTTCCCACTTGCTCTCTAAGCCTATCTGAAGACAGTTCTGTGCTCTTTCATCATGGAGGCAATGCAAGAACATATACAATGTGTGGATACCAATACCTGTAACTGACCCCTCATATTAAGTAACTGTGCAGCAGGATGCTGCGTAGCACTGAAGCTATGTTTGTGAACCTCATGTTAAACAGAGGCAGGAAAGGTGATCCTTTAGTCCAGGGGTGGGCAATTATTTGGGCCCACAGGCCACATAGGGAGTTTTGGGAAGATGTACTGGGCCAAATCAGAAACCTCCATACCTCCTTCCATGCAACGGCTCCCCAAACCCCTGTATGAGATGGCACTGTGGGTGGACAGGGAGCTGACATGGGCACACAGAAGCTTCATCAGGGCTGCCCTTCTATGCTGACGAGGGACTGGAGTTGCTGCCTGGTTTTGGTGGTGGTGGCCAGGCAGAAGCTGCTGCTGGGCACTGGAAAAAAGTGGGACCTGGCAAGGACCATGGCTACCTTCCTCTCACTGCTGCTGGGGCCTTCTCGCTGCGGCTGCCTGGAACCTGAACACGGGCTCTCCACACCACTGCCAACACTGCCTAGAGGCTGCCTTGGACCCCTGTGCCTGGCAGGGAGGAGCTGCAGAGCAGCCCTGATGAAGGCTCCAAGCAGCCACAGTGAGAAGATCTGGCAGTGATGAGAGGGAGACTGCCACAGCCAGGTCCTGCTTTTTCCCTAGTGCCCAGCAGCAGCTTCTGCCCAGCTGCAGGCTGAGCGGACAGCCCCAGGGGTCAGGTTCCATGCAGCATTTGCTTTAGACCTGCCTGCCCTGGCCACGATGAACAGTAGCAGTGGCTGGACAGAAGCTGCTGCTGGGTGCAGGGAAAAAAAGTGGGACCTGGGGGAGGGCACAGCTGCCTCCCCCTCACCATTGCTTCTTGCTGCAGCCACCTGTAGCCCACAGTGAGGCTGCCCTGTGGCTCCTCTCCACCACCACTCTGCTAGGTGCAGGGAAGCCTGGAGGCAGCACTGGTGGCAGTGGGGAAGAAAGCCCTGGTGTGGGCCCCAGGTGGCCACAGCAGTAAAGACCCAACAGAAGAGGGAAAGGTGGCTGTGCCCACCTCCATGTCCTACATTTTTCCTGCACCCAGCAGCAGCTTCTGCCTAGCCACCACCACTCATTAGGGCGGGGGTGGGTAGTCTGGAGCAGGCATTGCGTGGACCCTGACCCCCCATGCCAGGTGGGCTGGGGTCTAGTCCAGGCCTGGGGCTGTGCACTCAGCCTGGCGCTCGGGCCCTGCCTGTACAGGTCCTGGCCCATCTCCACAGGGCTGGCACCAGGGCTGCCAGGAAGTAGAGTCCAACTGCAGAGCTTCCCCAGCCCTTCTGCATGCCTGGGGGCACTGTGACGCATCACAAGCCAGATGGGGCCTGAGCCAGGAGGGACCTGCCGCAGGCCAGACAAGTCCTCCATGAGTTGGATCTGGCCCACAGGCCATATTTTGCCCATCCCTGCTTTAGTCTTTCATAGGTCCCAAGACTCTGGGGCTATCCTTCCAGAAATGTAGGGGCCTGACCCCAAGCTGGCTGCATTACTCCAGCCCTGGTACAGCTTCAAACAAGAGAAACAGATGCTTACTCAGCAAGATGGGGACTGCATGCTTAGGGGCAACCAACACGGGTTCATCAGTGGCAGG
>NW_017728943.1:19440922-19443411 GCF_001723895.1 Crocodylus porosus
TTGACCCCAGTACTCTTTCCTGCCATGGCAGGGGGTTGGACTAGATGATCTACTCAGGTCCCTTCCGACCCTAGAAACTATGAAACTATGTTATTCCAGCACAATGTTCCTATTGTAACAGTAGCTATTAGTTACAAGATAATTACCATGCCACGTGATAGTGGTAATCATCCTTGCCACTTCGGTACATGCCAGTTACCCATGAACAGGAAAGCAAGTCAAGGTGCTCCCCAGCAAAAGTAGAGATGAGATGTGCCTACCTCCACCCCCTGGAATTCTGCGATGCAGAAGGGAACCCATCAGAGAAATGGAGTGCTAGAAGTTGGGTCCCCAGGCAGCTGTGCAGTAGATGGGAAATGCCAGAAGGTACTATGCATGTGGCTCTGGAATTGGTGGAGGAATGGCAGAAGAGGTAACAGGTTGGGAGCACCTCCCTAAAATATAGCCTCAAACACCAACTGATGATCCAGGTGGAAGAATACTGAAACAGCAGTGAACACCTACTTTTTCGAGTTGCTTCTTAACCCAACTCCCATTGAGTGAGCGGCTCTCTAGAAAGGATGCAAGGTATAAATTGTACAGCGATGGGGGGAAAACCCTGTAAGCACAGGATCTTAGGGACGTGGTCTGCAGTGGATTCTGTTTCATTATAATTGTAATGAATATAACTTACACCAGGGGGGAAGAGGGAAATTCCTATCACATCTCACATGCATGGATTGTATTTTGAATTGGGTGGGAATCACCCTCTCACTTGGACATAAAACAGCTGTCAGAGAAACATAAGGGACAATAAATACAAATCTTCACTCAAATATGGTCTTTTACTTATTTTTCTATTTCTTATTCTTTTCTCCCTTTCCATTTTTGATCCATTCCACTCATTTCTATCATTTTCCTCTCTGAATAACCCTGTGTTTTTCTCTCTTTCCCATTCATCCCATCCTGTTACCTAATCTCCTGTTCTTTTCTTACAACTTTCGTCTTTCTCTTTGCTCCCTTTTCCTTCCCACCTTCCCCAAAATGGAAAAAAATCTTCCCTAAATAGGTTTTAAAACTGTTGTTTTATTAACCTTTACTGTATACAGTATCCAACTTCAGTACCAAAAATCTGCAAAAAGAAAAGTTTAAAGAATTCTACTCATTGTCTCCAGTAAGAACTAGCCAAACAGAGGTTTAGCCAAAATCCTACCCCAGTTCACTTCAAACCTCGGGTTACTCTCAAGCAGTAGTAGTTAGATGCCAAAGATAATTCTGAGGTCCGCCAGAGTTAGCTTGGTGAAGGAGTCTCCTATGCCTGACAGCACCTGCTGAGCTAGATTTTTCTTCCTGGTCTGGAGCTCTGAGATCTTTTCTTCTACTGTTCCTTCACAGACAAACCTAAAACCAAAAGTACCACATCATCTCTTTTCCTAGAGGAAAAGACAGCCCTTCATCAAGCGTTCAGCCCCTTGAAATCTCTAGTGACTCATCTCATTTTCAGAAAGGGGAATAAATTATTTCGGCAACATTTTCCATCCGAGGGCAGGACACTTACCTTGCCACTGTGACTGCTTAACATACTAAGTTTTCAATATGAAGCTTACATTGTTATAATAAGAGCTGGAGTCTGCAACCCAGAGCTCTGATGGAGATTAAGAGCATTCAAGCTCAAGGAGTCACACTGAGAACAGGGATTTGCAGCTTATTAAAACAACAACTATTTTCTTGCCTTTACAATGAATGTCTCCTGGGGGACTGATGAAGAAAAACAGTTTGGCGACTGAGTTATACTCAACAGCAGAGAAAAGCCAACCAAACCATTAAGAATGATTTCTGGCCCACTGAAATAATTCAGCAGTGATCAAGGAGAGCCATGGACCAATTCCAATTCCAGAAAATCCTTCATAGGATTGCCTTCTGCCCCTTCCTTGCTCCAATGCAACTAGCCCTGAAGTGAGGAAACAAACCCACAAAGCACCCCCAACCCAAGCCAGATTTCACATGAGAGGCACCTGCCTCATTCATTGCTAACCAGGAATAAGGGCTGTTGCTGCTGACCTGTGTATTACCACATCCTTCTGCTGCCCCACACGGTAAATGCGGTCGCAGGCTTGATCTTCAAGGGCAGGATTCCTGCAAGGTGAGAACAGGGTTCAGCTTGAGAACTTCACAATCTTTATGACTAACAAAGAGTTACCAAGCACCCTCATGCTTGGCTTGTTCGTCCTCCCTTCCCCACTGTGCAGCTCGCTTCTTCTGTGCAAGAAACCCAACCTCCTCCTAGCTCTTTTACTTTATGGGCATAAGACTGGGGATCCAAGCCAGATTCTCTTCATGCCGTGCCATTATACCCACTGTTGCTTGCCACACTTACAGAGTTCAGACCAATAATCTATCTAGTCCAGTCTTTTGGCCATATTGTGCACATGCACATTTGCATTTATACATAAATGCATATATATTATATATTTGTGTGCGTGTATACATATGTGCGTGTGTATATATAT
>NW_017728943.1:19443511-19469603 GCF_001723895.1 Crocodylus porosus
CCCCCCATGTTTGATCAGCTCTGTTGGAAAATGTTGATATAATCTGCCTATGATGATAGAAATTTCTTCATAATCTGTACTACTGAGTAGTTGGTTTATATCCTGAAGTACAAGAGGGTTTGTTTTTTAATGTCTATCAACATAACAGTTGCTTTAATTAAGCATATAAATGTCCAAGTTTTGAATCTTAAAGAAGTTGGGTCTTAGTGCCTAGTGGCAGTGAGTTCCACAGGTTAATTATATACTTTTTTTTTTTTTTAAAAGGATTTTGATCAATTTAAAATTTGCTATATAACAATTTCATGGACTGCCCTTTCAATTTTGTGTTGCGAAAGAGGATAAAATGTGATCAAGTAAGAAACCCTTCTCCCTTTCCCTTAGTGCTCAGAGGCATGTTCTCCCCCTTCCCTGCCTGCCATAGGGTGGAGTAAATTTCAGAGCTGCTTCTGCCTGCTCCAGTTGCGTTAAGTGGGAGCTGGGCTCTGAAGCTTCTTCTGCCCCAGGACAACTGGGAAAGCATCAGTGGTGAGCAGGGGGAGGGGGAGAGGGAAAAGGGGAGGGAGATTCTTAGCTGCTTTGGGGGCAGGGGGTAGTCTTTAAAAAGTTTCCAGAGACTCCCATGTTCTTCCTGCACTGTGTGGTAGGGGTGGGGAAGATGTTGGGAGCAGGAGTAACTCTGCAGCACAGGCTACTTCTCCTGCATCCCGTCTTTGTCAAATCCTGGATCCACCCCAGGCATAGCCTATCTCTGAACCCTCAAAAGCAATTTGTCCATTTGTCCTTACCAGTGCATATCAAGGAGAAAGAGGTGGTTCCCCCCAATTAAGTTAAGGCCAATGCCTCCAGCAATGAGTGAGAGCAACATCACCTTCGAAGACCAACAAAGAGAGACAGGTTACTTTCAGGAACCCACCCCCAGAAAAATCAGAGCCTGACTATTCTGGATTTTGGTTCAGGCCAAACATCAAGATGCCTTGCCTATGTACATGTAGTACTGTTCAGTAACCCTGGAGATTGGAGCTGTATGCAAAACACTATGGCATAGGCTGCCCCCCAGTAGGCTAGGCTTTCCCCAGGCATCATCCCAACAAGTTTCTCTTGACTGGAAAAAACCCAGGTATAATAGCGCCAGGTAGTGCTGTACTCATACCACAATCATTCTGCATATACTACCTCTTGAAATCAGTAGTAGCAAGTCCAGCCACCTTTGTACAGCACAGCATGAGTCATTAGGCTCTGCCTCCCAGCAGAGCTCAGAATGTGGCCTTCTAATGCGGCTACATGACTTCCAGTCCAGGAGGTATGACACAGGGGCAAGCAGTGTGTCCAAAATACTGCCTGATGCAGTATCAGCCCTGTATAGACCCCCTTTTGCAGGTGAAGAAAGTTATTTCTCTTTGGGCCATTCAATCATTGGCCTCTCTGCTGAGGAGACCAGTTCATACTTATTATGAGATTTTTTATTTTTTTTTGATAGCAAGGATCCATGAGACAGGGGATGCCATAACTCTTGTAACTCCTTTCACTGAAGTCACAGGCAACAGGTGGTGGGTGGACTGTCTACATCAAGAGGTGATTTCTTGAGCATGGGACTAACAGTTTTCTCTTTGAAAGAAGATGGCACTTTGCTTTCCTTTAAATATTCCTCAATCAGCAATAAGTCTAATATCTTTTGCCCTGAGGTTATCAGCCTGCAGTTCTTCCACGATATCCAGGGAGTAAAACTAGTTAAAATGTCATTAAATTAACTCTGGGACTTGTCCCTTCCAGATGGACCTACTCTCCAGAAAAGTCAAGAGTCCCGTCTGAATTACAGTAACTACTACAAAACATTCAGACAAAAACTGTTCTAGGAGAATGTCCTCAATCTGTACTCAAGAGTCCCCAGGTGCCTGGAGAGTTCCACTGGGATTTTAGACGTTGTCACAGATAAAGTGGTAGCCTGCTGTTAGCTCCAAAATGGCCATTATAGTAGATAGTATTTTTTTTCTTTTTGACCCAAACCGTGGGCTACTCTGAAGGTGTCAGTGACCAGTCAACTCATTTAAAAAAAAAAGAAAAAAAAAAGTATGAATTCCCATCTCCCACTGACTTCACATGCCTGTCCTGAGATTTGGGGTGAGATGTGAATTCTAATACAGTAAAGTTCATTTTAAGAACAGATTGCAGGGCTCCAGAACTCCCCATGCTGTGTGTGCGTAAACATACTTAACCTGCAGAGGCAAGAGATGAGCTGGGAACAATTCCTGCTTGCCTACAGGCAACCTTAGCTGGAAGATTAACAGAAGCATTACAGTGAACAGAGTCCAGATTCGAACAGTTTCCATTTCCTGTAATGGAACTCTACCTTTTACAGTTATACCCACCCACCATTAACCTCCATATTGATGCCCCAAGTGTACTTTGGCCTTGAATATCCAGCCACAAGGAGGGTCAACTAGCTTGGCTATTACCAGCACTGTTGAGAGGAAATTGCATATTTCCATTTCATACCTGAGGCCCTTTTGGATTCGTATTGAACTCTTCCACTATATCCATTCTCTCTTTAGGATTTACAGAGCCTTCTATTGTCACGTACTTCAACCCCAGACGCTCAAGATGAATGGCCACAACTTTCAACATGCTAGTCCACTGAGACACAATGACACTGAAAGAGACAACCGGGAATCCAAAACAAGCACTAGATAATTTTGTACCCCTTCTCTTATTGTAGGGTTGCAACCTTTAAAAGCTGAGGGTACAAGGCTCCTCCTTCCTCCCCACAGGGTAAAAACACAAAACTGCATTGTACAAGTCTTCTACTAACACAGAAGTGTTGTGACCCACCTTGGGTGCATGTGCGTACGTGTGGCAGGGCCAGAACAGCTGTGGGGATGCATTAGGGAGTGTAGTGTGTTTCTCATCAGAGCTGGGGCTGCAGGTTGGGACCAGGGTGTGAGCTCCGTTTGTCCCCTGTTGACTCATGGCTCCATCCTGGCACCTGCAGCCGTGCTGTGCACCCTCGGGCCAGCTGCACTGAAGCCTCCAAGTGGAGAGCCTGGCCATGCCCTAACCTGGGAGGGGGTTGTGAGGCCGGGGCTAGCTGCACCTACTTGGTCCACAGACGTATAGCCAGGATGTGGCTGCAGGTGCTGGGATGGGGCTAGAGGCCCAAGTCAGAGTGTACACTACACCTCCAGCCCAACAATAATTATGCTCACCCTACTACAAAGCATTTTGCATTTAAATTGTCCAAAACCCCAGAAAAACCCCAACCCCCAAAACCCCAAGAGTTCCCAGCTTCCAGACGGAGTACATAATGAAAGTCCCCTTCAATAATAACCTAAACAAAAGCCAAAAAACATTTGTTTTTTAAAAACAATTTATATGCACCCTTTAGGGATTAGACTGAACCAATATCTTGTTTTCCTACCAAGGTACATTCTTTGGCACTTGACTTTATTTCAAAGAGATGCTGCCCTCCTCCATAACACAGCAGTGTCTTTATGCCCAACAGAACTCCGGGCTTCCTGGCTTATGCCACCATTTCACAAAGCACACAAAGTGCTATGATATGTTGAGGATTTTACTAGAGTAGGAATTTTCTTATATATTTACCATAAACAAGTTCTCTCTCTCTTCTCCATTCCAAAACACACCCCTCCTCCCCAAGAAAGAGAAGCTGGCATATTTACCTTTTCTGGGATTCTGAATGACTTTGGATGGCCTTCAGTTCAGCCAGGAGATGAGATATCTGCAGGGGAAGAAATCAGCCCACTCGTGCTGTTATATGCCAGTCTGTGCTCTATTACTATTTGCCAAAAGAGGAGACGGTGAGTCCAGACTTAAAGAGTTGAACTTCCTGTATTGGATCAGGCTACAACCATTTATTTCTCCCACTCGGTTATGATTTTAACAAACTCCCCTCTACTGAGACGTTCTGTCCTGCTCTGAAGACCTAGTGATTAGGACCTGCCTTGACAATGTATTGGCACAGTAGATCCTGTTGGTTTTATTGGAAGACCCCTTATAATTACCACCTGTGCAGTCGGAGGAGTGCAGCACCCCTAGTATAGGCTAAGCAGTGTATCTGAACCTTCACAATCCAACTGCCTACTTGTGTAGGCAACTGCAAATGTTAGGCAACTGAAATGTATCAGCATGTAAAATAAACCTGTGAGAATGCTGAAATCTACGACATCCAAGAGGATGACAGAACCACAGTCATAATACCTTGGTGCTCTGTCTGGTGACTTCAAAAAGATCCACACTGAAAGCTGTGCCATTGAGGTAGACTGTAGATTTGGAGTCAGGGCTTTGGAGTTCAGACAAGGTCAAGGCGCTGAGTTGCTCTTCAAGGGAAAGGGAGATGCCGTCGCTGTTCAAGTTAGCTTGATCCAGAGCCTGCAGATGTAGTAATTAAACCAAACAGACCACAGTAAGGATGACTGACAGCCAGATGCTGCATAAGGGCTTTGTGCCATTGCAAATACCTTCATTCAGAAGTTGTTTCCATTACAACCCACCCGAACACTCCTTAGCTAGGAGATCTGACAAGATGACAGCACAAAGGGATGCTGGCTGCATCTGGTGTTTCCCCAACCCCTAATTTTACCTACTGCGTTAAATCACCATACAAGATCATACTGTTACCATTTTTAGCAGGGAAAGATGGCAGCAGCATTGGCGGAGTCTCAGCAACATGGACAAGACATGGACTGTACTAGAGATCTGGGAGGTCCCTCCTGAGACATCTTTTTGGGCAGCTCCAAATTCTTGTGCTAAGAGGAGGGAAGGAAACGGAAGAAAACCTCAGGAGTACCTCAGAGCAGCAAAGTTTCACTCTGAGGCAATGAAAAGTAAAAGTAAAAGGAGTGCAAACATGTAACTCAAAGGGAACAGCATTAAACCCAGGTGAACAGGGCACTGCATCCCAAGAGAGTCCATGGGCTTATCCTAACACAATTTCCACTGGACCTCTCAGTAATCTCCCTAATCCCCTGCTGAGGAGATGTTACCTTTCCCCCCACACCTTTTTCATTAATAACAGAGAAGGAATTTAAAGCCTAAAGATGGAAGAAGGCAGCAGAGTCAGCATGAAAGAACTTCTGAATCTTGACTCTGTCTTGTTCAAACCACCAAACAAGAATGTTGCCCATTTAACTCTTCCCACATGTACTTTCTTAAAACCCTGTACTGTGCCACCTCCTTCCTTACCCACCACAAAAGGATAAAAAGGCTGCATCCTGTGCCCTGTTCCTTAAAGGGAAGCAAAAAAAAAAAAACGTTCTGCACATACAACAGTGCTTTCAGTTCCTGTGTCATGCACCAAACCAAAGCTCTGCTGATTCTACAGCAGCCCTCTTGGGCAGCAGGAGTGGTACCGTTTGAGGAAGCATCTTTGGGTGCTTGGAACTGAGTCGTCCTCAGTTGGGCACCGCCTGTTAATTTTAAAACAGAGCTTCCTGATCACTTTAAATACACTCCCCTGTAGGGATTTCCAAGGAACAGTCTCTATTCTAACCTTTGTCAAAGGGGTTACCACCAGGGTATTCTTTGGCTTGACTCTTCTGCTCTTGTCTCTTTAAGTAAGACTGCAGCGTGGACCTGGCAAAACAATGGAAGAGGAAACAGCAGGGAGAAGCTGGAGACAACCCAGGGGTACCAGCTGCAATCTAAACAGATAAGTGGATAAAAGCTTGCCCATACACTACTAAAACTTGAGCTTCACTCCAAACAAACTAGTAGGCTACTAGTTAATTACATTACTTTGGGAATTTCTTTATGGCAGATTCTTAGTATCACAGGAAATCAAATTCATCTGAAAACATAAGGATGGCAAAGAGATCCACTACAGAAAGCATAGGGCAGGGACAGATAAAATACAGCCTGTGGGCTGGATCTGGCTCACCAAGCACTTTCATTCCGGCCCCCCCAAAAAATACATTGCACCCTGCCCAGCCCTTCCACCCATGAGGGTGGGAGCAAGGCACCCTTGTGTACACCCCCCAAACATACCCTATTGCGCCTCACTCCATGGGTGGAAGGGCCGGGCCCGGACAGCACACAGCTTCCAGGCGGGGCTACCGCTGCTGCAGCCCCCACGGGCCTGCTCTACTTCCCCAGTCTCCTGCTAGCTCTGGGCAGCAGGGAGGGAAGTGGCAGGGGTGGGGCTGCAGCTAGGCAGGAGCGCAGAGCGTGCAGCAACGTGGAGCCCATGCGTAGGGAGCAGTGGTAGCACAGAGCTCGGGTGGGCAGCAGGTGGATGTGAGGGAGCATGGGGGGTATGGGAATCCCCACACACTCCCCCTATGGTATGCAGCCCTAGCAGGTGGTGGCAGAGGCGGCAGCACGTGGGGGGCTCTCAGGGCGCTCGTGCCCAGTGCAGGTCCCAAGTGGGGCACAACTTTGGCCAGCACTGCACATCACAGTGAAGAGCACCGTCGGGCAGTCTGTACCACTGGCACTCCCTGCACTTCCCTCCCTGGCACACACAGCATGGGAGGGAAGCCCCAGGTGCCTTCCCCTGGGGGGTGGAAAAGGCAGCTGGCAGCCTGGGGCTTCCCAGTACCAGTGATACAAACTGCCTGCTGTGCTCCTCAGTGCTATGTGCAGTGCTGGCTGGAGCTGTGCTCCGCTGGGCACCAGAGCCCTAAGCACCCTTACCTGCTGCTATGCCATGGGGGGAATGGGGGAGGGGGTGCAGATCTCTACACCCTCCCCCACACACCACACAAACCCACACCCTGCCTCCACAACTCCTCAACATACCCTATGCTCTGCAACGTACACAGCCACACCCTCTCACAATCCCCCCACAACCCCTCCACACCCCACCATACACACATCTTTGCCAATGACAAGGGGGGGGCGGAGAAGGTGGCAGCAGATTCTGCATCCGGCCCCGCCCCCCCACACCTTTGGGGCCAGGCCCCTTCCTCCTCTCCCCCCTGCCGCTTCAGGGCTGTGGCCAGGCGGTGCCCCCCTCTGTCTGCTGGCCCTGTCCCTCCTCAGTCAGCTCCATCGTCACCACCGGCCTATCTACTCTGTCACCACTGCCTGGCCCTGAGTGCACCCCACCCCACCATTTGGGCCTGACCCCTTCCCTTCCCTTGACCTGTTGCTTCAGGCCCAACCCCGTTCTCCCCGGTGGTTTAGGTTCAGGGCTGCTCCTCCTGTCCCCCCCACACCACAGCACCCCTGACCCTATTCCCCACCCCCTGCCATCATGGTGGCACTCTGCCTCCTGCTGTACATAATGCTGTATTTACACTCTGATTGGCTGTCTTGGCAGCCAAAAAAGCATTACAGACAAAAGCTTTTATATATATAAATATAAAATAATTATGCAATCCCCTCTATATACACTATGCAAACACAAATCATGACAAAAATATTTTTTGCAATAAAATTAAAGTGTGTTCTAATGTTTGACTTTTAGTGTATGATTTGGTTTCTTTCTGGTTCCAAGATGCCAACCCGTCACCCCACAATGGAGTATTTCAGGGAATGTGGGGGCAAAGGGGCGGACTTCCAGTGCCAAAGGTCAGGGGTTGGTGGGGGTGGGACTTCTGGTCCCAAGATGGCAACCGGAGACAGGGCACCTGTCAAGGGGTGGGGCTACTCATGTGGCCCATGACAGCTCACCAGAACGCTTCAAGTGGCCCCCCACCCAAAAAATTGCCCAACACTGGTATAGGGGGAGAAACTGAATGATAAAAATAGCCTGCCTTCAGCAGGAGCCTGAGGCCTGAGAATCCTGGGCAAAATTCAAGTGAGCGTCTAGAGAAAGATACTCAGAGGAAAGGACTGGATAACAATGATGCTTAAAGTGACAAGGGAACAAGTCAGACATGGGTGTGCAGTACGCAATGACCCAAACGCCAGTAAAGTTTTGGGTTGCATACCCAGAGTCCTCAGAAAGGGCAGAAAGGAGATACTTTCTGTTTTGTGGAGTGCTAATGCAAATTAATGTGAGCATTACGTGCCCAGAAGCAAAGCCACTTCAGGAGTTAAAGGGACTGACTGAATAAAGATTTAAAATGGTAAATGTGTACAGCTTTTGTAAGCAACAACCCAGCAATAATGGAGATAAACACTGTGAAGGGAGAAGAAATAGCTTTTTAAGAAACAAATTCTTTGGAGGCTGGTGAAGGAGTCTCACATGGCTCTTGTCCTACAAACGAGAACAAAAAATAGAAAACATCCAGAGCATAAGCAGAGATCCAAGATGGGTTGAGCTGAGTGAGCAGGAGTGGGATATTACCAGAAGAACTGTGGCAATCCAAGAACTATAGTCTTCATCAGACTATTTCTAGAAAAATCACCATCACCATCGTCGCCATTATGACCCTTGAGAATGTTGAAAAAGGGCAAAGTTTTTACCACTAAATCTGTAGACAAAATGGAAGTAAAATACATCTGTTGCTTATTCACACTACCGATCATGCTCTTGCCTGTGGAAACACTGAAGGGAGTGCAATAGCAAGGATTCCAAAAAGTACAGCAGACTGAGCCAGAGCGGAGAAAAAAAAACTATTGAGAAAGCAGAATTTGTCAAAAAAATGGCCCATATTTAGCATAAGCAGATTCCTAGCTGTTGTTTTAATTTTGCTGTGAAAGGATGGGAGTGTTCTCCGTCTACCACTCTCATACCTCGATCTTGCAAAAAGCACATTGTACACAGACTGCTCATCTTCAGAGAGTTTTAACTGGTGCAGCCGAGCATGGCGCTGAGGCAGAGATACCTAGAACAAAAGAACACACATGGTCAGCCAGCCATATACAGTATGAAGAATTTAAAAAGGAGACCCCAGAAGCTTTGTCAGCCCCTACATCAACCAAGCAGCGTGCAATACTCTGTTGCTGCAGACAGCACACAGCTTGCCTGACTCTTCGTCCCCCTGCCTGATGATTTAGGAGTCCTGGGGAGGAGCGATATACTTAGTGCCCTCTCAAGGAAGGAAATCCTTCATGCTGCTTTAGGTTGGAGGCCTAAGAGACTTCAAGGTGTTGGAGTTTCCCAAGCCACCTCCTCACGTTGCAGCCTGGAAGGACTACCCTGTATTTTAAAAATGGTCAAGAGTGTTAGGATTGGGGCAGATTTCTTGACCAATTTAATCTTAAAAAAAAAAAAAAAAAAAAAAAATCACAAAAGTTTAAGGGAGCCAAACCATGTGGAAGGTGTTTCCTGCTGGCCTTGGGCCTTCTATCTCTCTGGCCATAACAAAGAATAAGCAAAGCTGACAGAGAGGGTCTGTTTGGGCATCTACCCTCTTACCCCGCACCTGGGAGGCATGTGCTGTATTCAAGTTTCAGTGGCCATAATCAACATTATTGGGCAGATACCCCTGTGGCCCAAAACGTACATCACTAACCCCTTCCCTACAGATCCAATACAGCCAGAGCAAGTATTTATGACTTGCTAGAAAGCCATACTAGAGATCACCAAGTGTTTCTTGTTTCAGGCACCAAGCCAAGCCAAGCCTAACTCCATGTTTGGACAGTCTATGCAACCTGCACACCAGGCTCCTGCAGCTTATCCTTTCCAATTCCCACTTCTCTGGTGTTCTCCATTTAAGACATAGTTAGTTTAAGAGTGAACACTCAGCACTGGCAATAGCAATTTTCAAAAGAAGAAAAAAACCAATGCGTCCTAGGTCTCCAAATTGTGAAATTAAGACCAAGCAAAAGTTGGAGCATTTTTTTGTCTCTAGGGTAAACAATGCATATTTTTCAAGCTTTTTACTATGTTCATGAAGGCTGGAAACTTGCTTTCAAAAGAAGGAAAGCTGAGGCTTGTGCAATAACAGAAGGAAGGGCTTAAAGAAAAAACACTGCCAAACTTAAGACTCTCAAGGACAGCCAAGAGTTGGCAACATGGGGAGCTAAAAAGGTCTCATTTGTTATCTCCCGCACTGAAAGAAATATGACATTTGATAGTTTTCTTTATCTAGACCTGAGACTGGTTTCTCCCTCAGCTCTGCAGTTCAAAACAAAGTGCTTCCCAATGACAGGACAGTACCACATGTGGTTCCAAGAGTTAACACAGTATCACACAGGTCCAGGAGATGGTTCTTTTTTCTGGGAGGCTTAAACATCCTAAAGAAACTATGACACAGACTACTTGACTAGACAGTTGTTAAGCTCTGCCTGTCTAACACCTAGGCAAAGAGGAAATAACAGCAACTGTTAGAAAAAAAGGCAAACAGACAACTAATATTAGGCCCTGCCTCTCAACCACATGGCATTGATTTTTTGTGTCAAAAAAAGCAGCTACCTAGTTCTCCACTCAACTACTGGAAACTATAAGCTATTCACCCAGCAGTGGTGTGCGCCTCTGTTTACGAAAGGGTGCTGAATACTGTGTTAATCTATCATTTACTAAACAGAATGGATTGCTCTCTACAATTTTATGTTCGCTTATAAAACTGTCTTTGGTGCTGCACTGTTAAAAACCTAATACGCATGCAAGCCTGGATAAAAAGATGGTGCATGCAATGATTTCTGTTCTCAATGTATCCACATTCACTGTTCTGAAGTGCCCATTAAAGGGATATACAAATGGAGTTAATTCACATTTTGTCTTCTCTGCCTTGAAGACATTCGGTATTGCTTTTCTAATCAAGTTCAGCTGCATGTTCCAGCTCAGGAAACTGGATAGCTTTCCCCTGACAAGAAAACAAGCCTACTAACAAAAGGGGAAAAAAACCCCCAAACCTTAGTTTTGTTTCCTGGACTACAGAACAGAGAGAAACCCAATTATATTTATGACAAGGCTCTATAGGAAGAAAACGATCATCTGATTGCTGCAGGGAGGACACTGGCATATTTGGATAGTTCCCTTTTTACAAATGCTGTGGAGCAGAAAGAAAGCAAGCATTACCAGGGGTTTTCCAGTTGAGTCTAGCTGGTCCTTAGTTCGCCGCAATAAGAGGTTCCTGGTTAAGATACTCAGTCTCTCTCCTCCTTTCACTGTACGGTTATCTACTTGGTACTTCCACACCTTGAATTCATCGAAGGGAGAGCAACGCAGGAACCTGCAGGCAAAGGGAAGTTGAGGAAGACCTAGTCAATACCAACTGCAGGGAAGTTGGAGAAGATCAGAACTGAACTGGATTCCTTCTTCCCATCCAAAACCACAGATTTCCAATCCAACCTTATAATCTATTAAGAAGAAGGTCCTTCAGAACAAGAGACCACAGAAGTAATAGCACATCTTTGTATACTAAAATATAAACTGCAGATCTTACTCCCTGTGGCACTACAGGCACTTCACTTTGTTCTCAAGTTCATCTTTACTGCTACGTTTCTGAACAGCTTTAATATATGGTCGGACAAAAACCATCAATATTTGCCAAAAGGCAATACATCTTAATGATCCTACTCCTATATCTCAAAAAGCACCTAGTCACCTCAAATTTAGGCAATCAGGGAATGGGGAGTTCCTTCTGGAACTTGAAGGTAAACTCAGGAATGAAATCAGATTTTTTTAATCATGCTAAAACAAACCAAAATGAGAAAGGAAGGGGTGAGAATAGGAGGAGGGGGAGGGGGAGCCTATTTATGTTTATAAACCCATTTGTGGGAAGCCACTGTAACACAAATAAAATTCTTATTCCTAACTAAGTCCTAACAATGCCACAGGAGAGAAATAATGACTGCAAAGTGAACAGATGTATTCATTAAGCTCTGTGCCATGAACAGTTCAATGCAGCTAAGATATATGGAGTGGATGTACCCTCCTCTCAACCTTATGAACACCGAATGGCTACAAGCAGTAAGTCAAGGGCCCAGAGTGCAGAGACATTATAGACTCGTAGACTACTACTGCAGCTGAGAAACTAATGTCAAGAACTGGAAGAATTGAGATAACTATTGGCCTAACCAGAACTTGTCCTTATGAGAAGGTTGGGTTATATTGGATTGCTGAAGAATTGCTGGATAGAGATACCAAAATTACTTTACATGAGGTCCCAAGGTTTAAGATAGATAGAGGATGCTGACACAGTGCTCAAGATACCAAGAGCACATTTTTTTGCCCTGCAATGGGTCAGCTCACCTCAGCAGTGAGTACACATCCAGCAGATTGTTTTGGATTGGTGTTCCAGTGACAGCCCATCTTGCATTAGCTCTCAGCCTGCACAAAGCTAAAGAGGTCTGTGCTTTGGGGTTCTTGATATTGTGGGCCTCATCCAGTATAATCCGAGCCCAGGTAATGCGGAGCAGAGAGGAACAAGGAGATGATGTATCCTGGATAAGAAAGCAGACACAGATGTATAAACCAAGGTAAGGCCTCGATTGGGAAAAGCAAACATCCTGGAAAGCCATGAGTCACTAGGTATTTTTAGAAGCAAGACTTTCCTTGTTTGGAAGCCCCAGAAATTTCCTTGTGGGTCCCTAGCTTCCATGTCACTTCTATTTTGGGTCTCTTCTCATTGGTTTATTGGGAACACTTGTTACTTCAATGTAGCAGCCCTGCAAAACTGTCCAGAAATTTTACCAGCCCAGAGATTAAACACATGTGCCTGCCCTTTAAAATTCATATTTTTTTCGTTATTCTTAGGGACCCTATTTTAATGTTCTGCATGACAAATACTGATGTCAAGTAAGCAGAGTTTTGCCTGGTTGTGATAATGGGATTCATGTAATGCATGGCTAAAAGGACTAATCTAACCACTTTAAACATGGGCACAATACACTTGTGTAACCCCAGGACCAGGTGTTGCTAAAACCATAAGTAGGCCCCTTGTACACAGATAAGGGATAAAATTACAATATGCAGGCACACCCAGGGAGCCAAGATGCACTTCTATCTATGCCAGTGGGGTCAACCTTTTGGGCAGATATATCCCAAATTAAGCCCTACCTCTCCCCAAGTATCCCTCTAATCCTTGTCTCCCCAGGTTCCTGGGATTCTAGGAAGGGGAGGGGGGAGGTTAAGCCTCCAACTGTTCAGACTGGGGTGGAGGCAGGATGCTGAGGCAAGAGATATGTCACCACCAAGAGCTAAAATAGTTAACCCTGTTAACCCTTCCCTGGCCCCACAACCAGTGCAGTTTGATTTGGCAAGCAGGGATCCAATGCCTTGAATTCTGCAGCAACTTCAGATCCTAGGAAGGACTAACCTGGCTGTTGGCAGTGACACCCAATACCTCCTCTTGCCACAGTGTCCTGCCCCTGCTCTACTCCATGCAGCCAGGGAGTCCAGTTCCCTGCTTCCATTCCAGTGCCTCTCATTATTAAGCACCTGGAGCTTAATAATGCAACAGATGCTCAAGCCACTTGTGGCATGCATGCTGTGCTTTGGCCACCCCTGATCTGTGCTATATGGTCAACTAAAAGTTGCACTGGCTTTCACTCTGGCATGGATGCTGCTCCATCCTTTTTTGGGAAACAGCATTTAAATGGTCCCAGTGTCAGAGTTTAGGAAGATTCAAAGCTACAGAGATTCATATTTTAACAGCACACAAACTTCCTGGGTGGGTAAAGGAAACAAAGACGAGATTCTACTGCTTGTACATGCTGCTTCTTATTTTAAAAGGACAATTCAACTTAGTTGCAGTGGTGCGTGAAAATTACAGATCTACTATGGCTATAAGAAATGCTTCAGACTCTTGTAACAAGTTTAGGAACGATGATTTTTCCATGTTTTTCACTTGCATTTGACTGCACACTCTCTAGCTCAGCTTCTCCTGTTCAAACAAATCTCTAAAAATAACCACAGGGGACTGAAAAAGAACAATAATTTTCTCTCTCATGCTTCACTTACAGCATGCTTGGGTGTTACTTGTAACAAGAATGGTGTAGCGCAGTGGTTTTCAACTTTTTTTTTTTTAAATCAGGACCCATTTGTAAACACTGACGGCCAGTTCTGACCCAGTGCCCCTGCCCTCAGGCCCCAAGTGGATGGGACAGGAGGTGGGTGTGTGGGGCAGAGTGGGGTGTGTGTGGGGCATGAGAGTGGGGCGTGGGGGGCATGGAGGTCCTCAAGCAGTCCCTTGCAGGCTAGAACTCTGACAGCCTGTAAGGGAAAAGATGCAGTTTCCCACGTTTTTCTCCTTTAAAAAGGAGACTCCATTTTTAAAAAGTTTGTTCATGATCCTTTCATATAATCTTAGGATCCACTTTTGGGTTGCAATCCATGGGTTGAGAAATGCTGGTGTAGTGGGTCACCTGGCTAGCCTGCCAGACTCAAATCAGTGCTTGAACCCTCAAACTAACTCTCCTTATCTGGTCCCAGCCACAGTCTTTCTCTGGGCTTCACAACACTGGTGATACTGCCCTGGGTTTTGTCTGCACCACAAAGCACAGTAGAAAATACAAACAATCCAATATAAGCTTCAAGCCCTGGGTTAATTCACACCATAGAGCACAACAGAGAATATAAACAGTCCACAATGAATACCCACAAGCATGGGTTAGTTCTCACCCCGTGCTCTCTTCCTCCGACAGACCTGTTTCTCCAGGCAAACAATTCCCCCTCAAGATCCTCTCTCTCACTTCCTCTTCCTGTCCCCTTTTATTTTCAGGTCAACCAGTCAACTTCCCCTCTTACTATCTGACTGATCTGGCTGCATCCCTTTAGGCACACAGCTGGTTACCAGCTGGCTAATTGCTCCAGGCTGCAACACTGCACCCTGTTACAGATGGGTTATGTTACTTCTAGGATCCCACCCCCCCAGAAAGCAGTCCCCACCCCAAATGCATGCTTCTTACCTCCACGCTGTGGTCCTCTGCAGGGACCTCTCCCTCTTCCTTTTTTGTGGGCACTTCCTTGGAGACAAGGCTGTACGTGGTGACAACAACGTCATATTTGGATAGTCTGCACAAAAAGCAGAGAAACTGATGAGGGTGGAGAACCTGCTTTGTACAACAGACAGAACCAACACTTGAGAATTTATAAGTTGGGGCAGTTAGGCAAGAGCTGGTACATTTGCTACCGACCATTAAACTCCAGCAGGCCCAAAAATAAGTCATGAAATAGAGGGCAGCAGAAAGGTGTATGATATCTGTGGAGCTCTAGTGCTTTACAAATAGAGATTGGCATAACAGCCCACTGAAACAGGCAAGAATTATCCTCATTGCAGACATAAGGAAAGCAGAGAAATGGAGGAAGAGGCAGATAACATGGCAAGTCAGTGATAGAAAACCCAGATCCCTCAACTCCAAGGCCCCTGCTTAAACTTAAGATCATTTTTCTTCAACAGAGCTGGAAACTGTTTGGAGCCTTCCACTCTAATGACTGAGGTGTTGTCAGCATAAATGAGGATATCAACCACTACTGACTGCCATTGCCAACAAGAGAGGGGGTGAGATTGTATCACATGCCTTAAGATGCAGGAGCATCAACATGTGAGCTAGAGCCAAGCTCCTTTTCTACTCTGACACCAAGAGCCTTCTGCTACTCAGCAGAAACATGCTGCTTCTGTTGCAGAACAGTCACGGCTTTGTACTTACACTGCTATATCTTTGCTCCGGTTAGGTCCGTGGTATAGATAGATCCTCAGTTTGCCACTGGTCACGTGCCTCTCAATCTCCTTTTTCCAGTGGTGGAGCAGGGATGCAGGACAAATGATTAAAGTGCCATGGGAGACCACAACAGGGGAATCTTAAACAGAAAGTTCAGAAGAGGAAATGAATCAGCAGCCTGAGTACAGTAAGGGGTGGAAGTCCCTACTCAGTTGCTGCAACCCTGCTAAAGTAGGCCTGTTGTTCCTATTGGCACAAGTCTGCAAAACAGATTTGTGTTTTCCAGCATTCCAGAATTTTAATGTACTCCTGGGGTTGTACATTTTCTGGAGAAAGCCTGTATGAACACTAAAAGCACAACTCCTCCATAAAAAATGATGTAAAACATCAGCTTATTTTGAATGTGCTTGACAGTCTTGGCTGCTGTTTAGTTGTAACAAGAAGTTTGTATACAACACCCTTCCAATAAAATCAATAGCTAAAAATGTTGGTCTTTCAGTGTTTCACATTAAAAGTGCTTTATGATCATGAATTTCTATATCAATTACCAAGACCTAAGTTACTACAGCTTAGCTGACATTTACCAAGGATTAAGCACAGGCACACACAGTTACCACAGTGCATTCAACACGTGGTAAGTCACCACCTTCTTAACTTGCTTTCTTTCTTTCATATGGCTTTAGGAGCAACAGCTATCATCACAGCTTTAATTCCAAATTCCCCAACCAGATTAATGCCTTGGTGGAAAGTGAGTCTAACTCCAGGATGTTGCTCTCAAACTTGTATCTGGGGCAGGATGCTATTATGTGCTCCATGGTTTGGTCAGAGTTTCCACAGCCACAGCCAGGCAAGGTTTTTAGAGGCCACTTGTATATCAGGGGGCCATACTGGCCCTGTCCAGTGCACATCCGATTAAGGGTTGTCCAAATGCTCTGTGGAAGGTTGAAGCCTGGTTGTTGCATTATTGGGTCAGAGACAAAGTGTTTATTTGGGAAAGTGTTTTCTGCCCAGGCTTTCCTTTACTTGCTGTAATTTGTTGATATCCTAACTAGACGGTACCTATAAATCCCAACATCCATGTCTCTACTCTGAGTGGAGCACTATGATTTCACGACATGCTTTCTACAGGTCTGCCTTTTGAGCCAAGTTTGGAGCTGCCTTATTGTGGACTTCTGTGGAACAGCCCTTGGCCATCCACATACCACATTAAGCCCACTGTTGATACAAAGGCCACTTCTGTCAGCACACAACTTTGAGAAGATGGAACTGCGTTGCAGCAAAGATGTTCTATACCATGTCTAGACAGCCACATTTCTAATTTCTTCTCCTTTTCTTCCCCCTTTGTTTGATTTTTCTGGGTCAGAATGAGTGCAATCATTGTTAGGGTCTTCCCCAAGCCCATGTCATCTGCTGAAAAGAGAAAAAAATAGAAGAATCAAGACCATCTCATGGAATGAGTCTACATAGCTCAAATGCATGCTGAGGCCCTCCCAACTCATATGTAACAAACTAGGATAATCTTGAAAGGACTTAGTGCCTCAGCCAGTGATTTGGATCAGGGGTTAGTTATTATATTTCCTTAGGAAAGAAAGAAAACAGAATTTGCCAGGGGATGGATTCTGACTACAAATGGGCATCACCATTGCCACCACAGTGTCGTGCAGGTTTTTGACAATATTAATTCCCCCTGGAAGGACACGCTACAACAATACCATGCTTACCCAGAATTCCTCCACATGGTCGCTGGCTCTCCCTCCAGAGTAACCATGCCAGGGCCTGCTTCTGATGCACCAGCAATGAGACCTAGAGGTAAAATAAATGCCATTCAGAGACATGCCAAGTTGGACATGACCTGGTCTCATAGTCAAACTACAACTGGCTGCTCAGCACCTGCCTCTCCGTTCTCTTCCAAAATTAATACCCACATCTGCAGAATCTTACTTCAGAATCTGCCTTTTTGCTACAGCAAGAGACTGCAACTGCTGCGAAACAAATCAAATTGCAGTAAAGCTTCATACGCACATTTGCAATCTGGGAAAAAAATTAAATGCCACACAATTGCAGGAAAAAAAAAAATCAATAAGTCTTTTACAAGCCCAATATCACTTGTTTCAACAGCTTATTCAACTATCTAGACATGTGCTTACTAGGCACCACGTGAATTTCTGTGCAATTTGGAACCTATTCCTATTCTGTCTTAAACTGGTGTTTGTCTCGACTTAAATGGGCCTACTGTACAGCAGGACATTTGTCTAGGAAATGGCAACATGCAAATATCACCCATCTTTTAGTATCATCATCATTGGGATTATGTTCCATAGTAGTGATCCCAAGAAACACTGAAAGCTCGGCTGAGCAGTGCTTTCACTTCTGGCCTCCTCACCCTTAGCCCAGATGGATCTGCGGCAACTGTCTCCTCTGTGGGGCAAGATTCCAGAGATTTATACAGATGGTCAATGGCATCACTTGTGGCGTCACGCACAGTCCTGATCCGATCTTCAGTCATTCTGCCCCCATACAGGTTTTGCATACTGGAATTCACTAACAAAAAGCATCAGTCAGTGAATAATGTTTACAGAACTACTTGGTGCAGACAGACTTAGGGACTGAGTGCATGCAGACACCAAGAGAAGCAGTGCAATGTGGTAAAAAACAGGGGTTTGTATAGCTGGTCACACCAACCAACCCCTCTGGGCAACGTGGGGCTGGTTGTTTCACAGTTGGCACAGCTGATTAAATATACTGTGACAAACCGCTGTTGGAGTGTGCCCAGAACCCCAGCTTTCTTCCTGCTGCTCTGCTTCTTGTCCACAAGAATTTGTCCCTAAAGTCACTTCTCACCAATCTCAGACCAGATTTTGCAGCTCCAATGAGGGGAAACTTTGCTAGCCCCAGGGATCTTAAACTTGGTTTGTAAGAAAGAAGTAAGCCTGAAATTAATGACTAAAATCATCTTTACTACAATGAAATCAGGAAGGTAAATAAAACCGATCGTAACACAATCCTTCAGAGTCTTCTCAGTGTTTCTAGAGCTGGGCTTCCTGCTGGAGACCAGGATTCTCCCTAAGGCAAGAGGGATTTCAAGACAACTTTTTCCAAACAACTACCTCCTAAACACCTGCAAACCATTCCCCACCCACCCACCTCCATCTCTACTATTCTATCCAGTGTCAGGGGAGCACATGAGCTCCAGAGATTAAGGGCATCAAACATTTGCATTGGGCTTCTCACAGGCCAGACAACACACCTCCACATTTGGCCCACAGGGCTTCTTGCTGGGGCTGCCAGAGTGTTGGGGGGCCAGCATGTGGAGGTTACGGGTGTCACTGCTTAACACCACTGCTGATGTGTGTTCCAAATAGCAATTGAAAATTAGAAGTTTGGTGGCAGCTAAACAAAGCTGGGGGGAGGCTGGCTCTTTAGCTCAGTGGCAACCAAATGCTTTTTTAGAGAACTATTTAAAACGACTCCAAGGTCTCTTTCCTGAGTCATAACCAGGAATCTGGGTTATCCATTTCCCACAGAAAAATAGTAAACAGTGGATTTTACCTTTTACCAGAGGCAAACATGGATTTCTTGTTTTACCAGAGAAACCTGTGGATTTTCTAGTTTTGCAGTGAGCTTCCTGCAGGCTGGCACAGTTCCAGCCTGCAGGGAGCTGGGAGAGAGCAGGAGGGCAGTGAGATAGGGGGCAGCTGCCTAGTCGGGGGGGAGGGGGTAAGACTTGGGGCCTAGGGCCACAACACATGGCTGCAGGGCCCCAGGAAGGAGCAGGATGGGGCTCCACGCGGCTCGTCTGGGAGGTGGGGTTGGCTCCCCACTGCAGCACGCACTCCCAAGGGGGGTGGCAGGACCTGTGCCCCCCAGCTCTGTGCACAAGGCAAGCACAGGCTGTGGGTACAGGCTCCCGTCCTGCTGCCCTCCCCTGGAGCCTCTGCACCCTGGATGGCAGGACCCGGTGTGGCACAGCACACCGGGGTCATGAGGAGAAGCTGCTTGCTGCTGGGAGTTCCCTGCTGCCCTGGCAACGTGCCTCTTGTGCGCAGGGCTGCAGTGAGGGCAGTGGCACAGGGTTGTACCCCTCAAAGCAGCCCTGTGTGCAGGAGGCACATTGCCAGGGCAGCGCAGAGCTTGCACTAGCAAGCAGCTTCTCTGCATAGCTCTGCTGCTCTTGGGCTGCCTGGGGCCATGTGCATGGAGATTTCACTGTGCACCCCCATTTCCAGATCACTGATGAAAATGTTGAACAAAACAGGGCCTAGCACAGAGCCCTGCTGGCCCCCCCGTTTGACTGCCCTCCATCTTGAAAAGTGACCATTTAGTCCTATGCTTTGCTTCCTATCTTGTAACCAGATTTCAGTCCAAGAAAGAACTCCCCTCCAATCCTGTTGCAATGCAGTTTTTTTTTAGTCTCTGGTGAAGAAACTTGTCAAAAGCTTTCTGAAAGTCCAAATATATATTACTGTCAACTAGATCCCATTTCTCCGGGTGCTTGTTAACACTCTTAAAGAATGCAGAACTTCCCTTTACAAAACCTATGTTGGCTCTTCCCCAGCAGACCATATTCGTTCACATGACTGCTGATTTTATTCTTTATTATAGATTCTACCAACTTGCCAGGGATGGATGAGAGACTCACTGGTCTGTAGTTTGCAAGATCACCTCTGGAGCCTTTTGTGAAGATGGGAATTATATTCACAACCCACCAGTACTCTGGCACAGAGGCTGTTTTTAACAATAGGTTACACTGTATTAGTGGCAGTTCTGCAATTTCACTTGTAAGCTCCTTCAGAACTTTGAGGTGAATGCCACCTGGCCCTGCTGACTTGTAAGTATTTAGTTTATTAGTTTGTTTTAAAACTTCCTTTATTGTCTTTTCAGTGTGGTCCAAGTCTTCAGACCCATCTACTAGAAAGAACTGATCTGGCATGGAAATTTTCCCAGTGTTCTGTGGTTAACACTGATACAAAGAATGAATTTAGTTTCTCAACTATGGTCTTGTCATCCCTGAATACATCTTGTATACATACACCCTGTTCACCTAATGGTCCCACCAATTTTCTAGCTTGCTTCCAGCTTCTGTATTTGGAAAAAAAAACCCAACTTATATTAATGTTACCATCTCTTGCTAGACACTTCTTAAATTCTTTTTTGGTTTGCCCACTTTTGCTTTTACACTTGACCTGCCAGAATTTTAGAGCTTTCCTGTTTTCCCCATTTGGGCATGCCTTCCATTTTTTGAAGAATGCGATGCCTTTCTACCTTGAATGGGCTCCTTAACACTGCTATTAAACCACGTAGGAGTTTTATTAGTCCACTACGCACTCTTTTGGACTTGAGGTATATACTTTTGTTGAGTTTCTATATTTTATTTTTAAATGGAGTCTAAGCTGCCTGTAAGTTTCTTACAGTTTTGACTGCTCCTTCAACTTCCTTTCTAACTACTTCATTTTTGTGCAGTTTCCCTTCCTGAAGTTGTACTTTGGCATGGTGGACTTATCTGACTTACTCCCTCCCACTGGAATGTTATAGCTGCTATAACAAAGTGGTTCACCAACAGGTACCTCTTAAACCAGGTCCTGTGTGCTACTCAGGATTAGATCTAGCAATGCTTCTCCTTTTGTGGGTTCCAATATGAGTTGTTGTAAAAAGCAGTCATTTATCACATCTAGAAATGCTATTTCTACATCACACCCTGATGAGGTGTTTAACCAGTCTATATGAAGATACTTGAAGTCTCTCATCGCTATTGCTAGTCCCATTTTAGCAGCTTCTCTAATCCCCGCGAGCATTTTATAAATCACTTTCACCTTCCTAACCAGATGGTTGGTAATACAACCCATCTACTATATTCTTTTTATTCAAGTACAGGATTTCTACTCAGAGATTCTATGTCAGTTTTCACTGAAGATGAATGAAAGATTTCAAGATTTTTATGCTGTTACTATCTATACGATCCTTAACATGCAGTTACACTATTCCACCTGCACATCCTGCCCTGTCATTCCTAAATAGTTTGTAACCTGTTAAAACAGCATCATCCCAGCAATTATAATTGTCTTTTTGCCAAGTCTCCAAGATGTCTACTGTCACCATTTAATACCAGGCATTCTAGTTCACCCATCTTGTGTAGGTTTCTGCCATTCTTCTCATTCCTAGCTAGTTGATACATATCCTGGTTCTGGATACTCTTCTCAGGAAAGCAATTGCTTCCCTAATTTGGCAGCAATCTATGCATCTAACCTGGAATGCAGACAGCCATTGCCTTGTGGGAGGGTGGGGAGAAGGGGGAGAGAGGGCAGTATTTAACACCTAACTAAACAAAGCCCAAACTGTGGCACATATGAACAACTACAACAAATAATAAAATTGCACATTAACTTAACATTAGCTGTAAAGAGATACTGAACATGATAGTTTTAAAACTAATTCAGGAAAATATCTATGCATGGACATGGCAAACCCCAAGATCAACTCTGCTCTCTGGGTTTATGTCATACATTCGCCAAGAGAGCTCTACACTTAAGTCTAGACTGAGAATTACATGCTAGGATCTGAACTATTGTTTTTTTTTTAGATTAATATCTGCAAAGCTGCTAACAAAATCTATCACTGAGCAAAGCTTCCAAGTCTCTGATATACCAGACCTTTCTTCTTCCAGAAATTACTCCCCAAGATACCTTGCACAAAGTGACTGCAGAGGAAAGTAACTGGAAATTCTCACTCACCCACAGAGTTCAAAGTATTTTTGTTCTATTTGCAAATTTTAGTTACTTTTTCTTGTACAACTATACCTCCGTAAACATGACCATAGTATTTGCTGAACCCCAGGGAGGGAACTGGGCCATGGCAATGCAACCCCAGAGAAGAGGCAGCAAAAGGATCCTGAAATGGCTGCTGTTTTTTCAGCTTCATAATATTTGTTGGTTCAGTGCCTGGGCTGCTGGATGTGTTGCATAGTGGTTCATCATGGTTTTTGCTGTTCCTGCTGTTTGCTGGTTGGGAAGAAAAACAATGAAGGTCAGAGGACTGATAATGGTCAGCTCTGGTGCAGCCCAACAGAGAAGACACCAAACATTTTCACTAAATAGCTTAGTAGGGACATGTTAGTGAATCTTAGTTCTTTCCCCAGAGGATTTGTCCATGATACAGAATAGGCCAACAGTTTTAACACGTTTGTCTATGAACAAATGAGTCGTTGAGTCTCAACTACCTTTTCCTTCCTTCTCCACTCACTGCCTAGAGATAAGTAGAGGAAATTCCCCCCACTACTGCCTCTAAGCTGGAGAAATTCAGTTTCTGAAGCTGTCCACTCAGTTCTATTCATCAACATTAGTTAAAATATATTAATTACTTGTGAATGAGGCAGGCCTGGAGGAGGTGACAGCATATGCTGATAACATTAACTAGACATCCATATCTATTTTAGGCATTACATTTAATCTGATTGAGAAATCCTATTGAGGATTGCAAGGAAATTTAAGACATATGTGCTCAAGACAGTACATTGAACATAGTAGTTAAAATTAATGTAAAATACCTTCTACCTACTGGGCAAGATTTTAATTTGAGAGACAAAGAAAATTGGACTGTGTAATACTGATCAGTTTTCAGACACTGACGATTCATGTGACTGACCCAGGCACCCAGCAAAGTTAGTCGCAGAGCTAAAATAGAATCCCTGTCCAGTTCTGGGCTCTAACCACAATATTTTATTAGTGGAATGCCTAATTCTAAATGCAAACGGGGGAGGGATACCTAATGCACTCAGTTGTTTCAATTAACATTTTGTGATCAGTATCTATTGGGAAAGCTGTATCAAAGATGCTAACTATGTACACATCCATATTAGGTATAAATTAATACTTTTTTTTTTTTTTTTTTAAATCAACACGGAATTTAGACAGACTTTTTGTGAGATTCTGACCAAGCCACGTACCTTCCACTTCACTTTCTGCTGACAAGAGATTGAGAGTACTGAGTGCAGCTTCCAAATCCTGCACTTGCTTTAGTAACCTTTCACCTTTATCTGGTAGGGCCTGAACATTCACTGCTGCCAAAGTGCTCTGAAAAACAAAACCCAGAATCCATGCATTTTGTGCTCACTATAAGGAGACTCTTGACTCTGCTGTGTAGCAGTCAAAGCTCAGAGGGTGAAAACACATGGCTTACAGGTTAAGAGTTTGCATTTTAACCTAAATCAGGATTTCCAAAAACAGCTTAAGCACACTGGAATCTGTGGAACACTTATAAATCACTGGACACTACTTACCAAAAATAAGTTAACTATGACTACACCTTAGGGTAAGAAGAACAGAGTCAGAAGCTCTGAAAGATACTGGAAAAAAAGGAACCAAGGGATCCTGAAGCTCCTTGCAGCTCAGTAATCAGGGTCCAGACTACATTCTTTAAGGTTTTACATTATGCCAGACTGCATATCAGAATGATCAAAGTACTATTCTGATCTGTATGTGACAAAACAAATGCACTGTTGAGGTGACCCCAGCATTCTTTCTTAACCATGGCAGGGGGTCAAACTTGATGATCTGCTCAGGTCCCTTCCGACCCTACCTACTATGAAACTATAAGGTCAAAGACTTTAGTCCTGATGATTAATCGACAAACCTGAAAGGATTCATCTCACTTTCTATATCCCAGAGGGAATTTTAAGGTCAGTCACAAATATTATCTAGGATGTCTTAATAAATAAATAAATAAATAAATAAAGGGTTGCTTTCTAGAGTGCTACCATGTTGCATTTTTTTCTTTTTAAATATGAGGTTGGCTGGAATTTAGATACAGCCCATGGGTTCTAAGCAAGCTGCTAGCATAGTCTCAGATGAATATAGACTAGGTACCCCTAAACCAGGGGGCAGATTACTTCAAAGAAGCTCTTTCACAAAATTTCAAGTTAATGTAGATCTGACTGACTGGTGCCTGGCCTAGATTTTCAAAACCCTGAAGTGGTCACCATTCTCTGAGCACTTCAAATAGCTAAACTCTAACAGCATTTTGATTCTGCTGCCCAAGAGAACTGAAGCATACAGCTGGCTCAGGCACAAGAAGATCCAAATTAAGTTATGTGACAGTAATAATGACCTTCTTCTGTTTCAGCTGGATTTGAAGGTGGCTGTGAAGGCCTTTGGAGTCCAATACTTCTCCCTTTGGCAAAGATATTTCAAGCCCTGGGAAACTGGAGAGAATATTTTGCTCACTTCTCTCTGATGGTTTTGCAGGAATGCCCCCCTGTTGCAAATCTAGCTCTGGTCCATCAGCCTGGCCTCCCCCCAGCGTAGGAGAAAAAAATACAACTTCATCTTCGTTGGTGCCAGAGTGTCCACTACTACATTTCTCCTCCCTGGGCACTATTCCTGACTTTGGTGGTGCTGCCTGTGCCAGAGGACCTTCAGGTGGCATGAATACTGATGTTGATGGCTCTGATGTGCTTGAAGTCTCCTGTGAAATCACGCTCTGCCTAGCTGTCAGGCTCTTCTCACAGATCTCCCCACCAGCATGTCCCTCAACTTTTATCCATTTGTCCTCATGGGCTATGGAGAATTCCTTTTGGAGCTGTTCCTCTCTCAGAAGAGCAGTGTCTGCCTTTTGACTCTTAGGGCATGAAGACAAAGGCTTTCTATTCCCTTCTCCAGACAAGACATCCTCCACTAATGTCGCACTTGCCGCCTTCTCCACATGCTTAGAAAACTTTGCAGGCTCTTTGCAGATACCATGTTTCTGTCCATCACAAGAAAGGTTTCCCTCTTTTTGAGTCTCAGGCTGACTTGATTTAGTTTGGGAACAGGCTTCCTCCCCAGCTTCTGCCTTCTCTCCAGATTGTTTCTTCATAATCTTCATTCCTGCTGAAAGATCTCTCCCTTTCACAGATTCTGATGTCAACTTTTCTTTTGCATCTAATACTTGTGCTCTTTCTGCCTTCTGTTTTCCTCCTCCTACTGTATTTTTTTCTGTGGTGTCTTCATTTATTTGTTTCCAGGAAGACACTTCACAATTCTTGTTGAGAACTCTGAATGGATTTCGTTGACCATTGGGATTACAGAGTAGAGCTGGTGCATGATGGCATCCCAAATCAGTGGGCAGCCGGGAAGTTTTTGGATTCTGCAAGATATCGATACAAGAATTAATTCCAGAATAAGCATCTGACATCCTGTCCACCCCCCTTACTTTACCCCAATCCACTCAAACAAAATCTTAGGCTCAGTGAAAGCCATCGTGCCTACAACTCCAATCAAGTCAAGCACTTGTGTGCCTTTGATTGTAGAAGTCACTGAAATTTTCCTACCTCATCTATCCCTCCCCAGGGACTCATTAGCAGGGATCCTGGTTTTCTCTGATAACCCCCTCTCTCCTGCAATTTTTTAATTAAAAAAAGTAACCCAAAATCCACATTTTGCTGGGATTAAAATGAAACACCACTAATATATAATAAATAACTATTTATATATATAAAGTGGTGTTTCATTTTGATCTCAGAAAAATGTGGATTTTGGGTTACTTTTTTAAATCCAAAAATTGGGGATTTTCTTTAATCATTAGCAGGGATCCTGGTTTTCTCTGATAACCCCCTCTCTCCTGCAATTTTTTAATTAAAAAAAGTAACCCAAAATCCACATTTTGCTGGGAT
>NW_017728943.1:19469703-19471451 GCF_001723895.1 Crocodylus porosus
GGTGTTTCATTTTGATCTCAGAAAAATGTGGATTTTGGGTTACTTTTTTAAATCCAAAAATTGGGGATTTTCTTTAATCAGAGAAAACCAGGATCCCTGCTGATTAGGTTAGCTCTCAACAGCACCTAGTTTCTGGGATGAGAAATGGGGATTCAACCCAAGCCTTTCATAATCTAGGACATCCCCAATGCCACGATGTAATAGAACTGGTTTTGCCCAAGCCTGTAAGACAGGCCCCAACATGAAAGATTGCACTCTGAATACTGAGCACTGCACACCAGACCCTAGAAACCCTTGCAGGAAGCATTAAAGGTTACAGAGTGGACAACCAAACAATCTTATGGTTTCATGAGCAGATATAAATGACCCATTCGTACCTGCCAGGGGATGCTTCCACACCATCTCTTTCCATCCTTCTTACTCTTAAGGCATCGATAAAACAGTCTAGTGGAGAGTGAAACAAAAACAAGAGCTATGAGAGTTGATTCTAACACTCATATTAAGTGCTCTCCCACGGCAATTCAATGGGCATGGGAAATGTCACATGGCATCAGGCTCCTGAACTACACATTATATCTAAAAGCTTTTGCTATTCAATAATGATCACATTTAGTAACTGGCCACTTCAGAGCTTTCTACAATCTTAACATTCTCTGGATAGAGATTCAGTCCTTCTGCTTAATCACCTCTCTCTTGTCTTGAAATGAAAACTGAAGGTGCACTGGCACATAATAGTCAAAGCTCTTAAAGGCAAGCCACACCTCAGGAACCTCTTGTGTTTTACCAAAGCTCAAAACAATTACCAATACATGTAAGCGATGAACAATCATGCCCGAGTGATTTATCCCAGAACTGCAATTGCATTTTCTGGCTAATTATCCACATACCTAGCATTGAGTACTACATTCCAAAATCCTGAGCATCTGCAAAACAGTTGTCTTAAAATAAGCTGTTTTAAAAAAATGCCTCCCTTTCCCCCTCAATTCAAATAAATGTTTCCTTTCCCCTCAAAGTGAAATTATTCTCAAAACCAGAAATGCCTGACATCCATCCTAGGCAGGTTAGAGCTTCAGAGACCAGCATTTAACAGCCCTAAAGGACAAGAAATGGGAAATTAACACCACTAAGAATAAAGGATCCCATCTTTGGGACAGATTAGAACTAGACTAAGTTGTGACATATTTATGTTTAGTGTGCAACTGCAACACACCATTAGTTATATTTTTAAATCTACTAGTGTTAAGGAGGAAGGAGGAGCCAGGAAACTATAGGCAAGTTAGTCTTACCTCGATCCTGGGTAAGCTTTTTGAGAGAATAATCCTGGCTCATGTCCACGAGGGGCCAGCGGAGGGAGGTTATGGTTAGTGGCAACAACACGGGCTCATCAGAGGCAGGTCCTGTCAGACCAACCTGATGCCTTCTACGACCAGGTCACCAAATCCTTAGATGCAGGGGTAGCAGTGGATGTAGTCTTTCTGGACTTTAGGAAGGCCTTCGATGCTGTCTCTCATCCTGTTCTCATTAAAACACTAGGAGACTGTGGCGTCGACACCTACACAGTCAAATGGGTTGCCAACTGGCTGGAGGGCCATACCCAGAGACTGGTAATGGATGGTTCTTATTCGACCTGGAAGGGTGTGGGCAGTGGGGTCCCCCAGGGCTCAGTCCTCGGGCCCGCACTGTTCAACATCTTCATCAGTGACTTGGACGAGGGGGTAAAAAACACCCTGTTCAAATTTGCTGATGAC
>NW_017728943.1:19473766-19480953 GCF_001723895.1 Crocodylus porosus
GTATTCATATTCATAGTTTGATGCACTGATTTCAACAAAGCTAAGTTCTTAAGACATATCTTATTTTAAATCACAGTGCAAACCCTCAGAAGTGAGCCAACAATATACTTCAATAACAATTTCCATGGTGTCACAGGAAGTCACCCCAGCTTTAAAGTTAGTGGAAATGACAGTGAACCTTCAGCCTTTAGACAAACCTGTATTCTTCTCTGTCCTGCTGCTGAATAAGAACTTGCAGCTCCACTATATACTTCTCATGGATCAAGCAGTGGGAAGGAGGAAGGCTGAAGGTAGGGGAAGGAAGGAATTAAAAAAAAAAAAAGAGAGAGAGAAGATTTTAGCTGAGCAAATAACAGGAACAAACACCCAAAGTAAAATGCTGAGAGACCTTGAAGGCTGCTTCACAGGTCTCATTCACATTGTGATGGCTCTCAGCATAGCATCAAATCCCCTTAAATTTCAAGCACAAATCCCCTTCCCCTCTTCTTCCCAGCCCATAGGGCAGGAGGTGCCATTTATATAATGAAAGCATTGGGTTTTCTTGCATACAGAGGTACCAGGTTTTTTGCATTGTTGTGTGATCATTAATGGAGTGGGTAAGCCTAAAATGAATTTCTGGTGACTTTCAAGATTGGGAAGTTCAATACTAATCTTATTAGCTAATATGTAAGCAAACTCTAAGACAACCCACGCCTCAGTTGAAAAATCTTAATTAAAATGTTGTAGTCCAGAATAAAAGTATGTATGAGGAATAAAGACATCAGCTGGCAAACTGGGGACACAGGGTGAATTTTTTCCTGCCACGTCGTCTTTAGTACAATGTGCCTACTAAACAGTGGAGTTTGCTGCTCTGAGGAGACCACCGCCCATCATGATACCCAATACTGTCTCCCTGTCTGCTTGTGCTCCCTGCATCTGCTCATCTCTGTCTGCTTGCTGTCATCTGTTTTGTACTCAGATTTTAAACTCTTTAGGACATGGATTACTGTTTTCCCTGCATTTGTACAGTGTCTTGCACAATAGGATCCTGAACTGTAACCGAAGCTTCTTAGTATGACTACAGTGCAAGTATTAATTAATAAGAGACTTGCAGACATTTATCAAAGGGGAATATTTGATTCCCTTCTTATAGCGGATACGTTTTCATGCTTTCTGTGCTTCCATGAGCAGAGGCCACTGAGAGCATAGTTAACTTGTGGAATGCACTGCCACAGGAGGTGGCAGGAGAAGAGGGCATAGCCAGATCCCAAAAGGGACTGGAAAATTCATGGATGATAGATCTCTTAATGGCTGCTGAACAGAATGGTCAAAGGCGTTTCCTCTGACATCTCTTAACCAATAAATGGTGGATGCCAGGGAGGGTTTTGAATAGGGCAGCATTTCTCAACCAATGTGTCACAACCCAAAAGTGGATTGCAAGATTTCAGAGGGTCATGAGTCACAGACTGACCAACACTGATGCCAGGAAAGTGCTGAGACTGCAGCAAGGCAGAGTGGCGATGGGAAGCTGCCTGCCCCTTCCAGCAGGGGAAGGGGGCTGGGGAGAGCTGTGAAGCCAGGCTGGGTGTTCTCAGGGGTAGGGCAGCCTGGAAATGCTGCTTGGCAATGCAGCAGCCCCAGCACAGGGTGGAGCCTGCTACAGTGCTCCCCTCCTCTTCCCTCCAGCCTATACCAGGGCTGGACTTACTCCGCTGCTGCCTGCATGAACTGGTGCCACCATAGTGACTGCGCTCTGGCCTGAGCAGGATGGAGGCAACTGGGGGCCTCTCTGGCAGGCCTTCGGGGTGGGGCAGGAGCTGTGGGTTGGGAGTAAGGAACACTAGCATGGCTGGGGAGAGGCAGGGGGCTGTGGGTCACACACCCACAGGGCCAGGGTCAGGGTGTGGGTCAGGACAGGCCATGAACCTTTGCAGATGGGTCCCAATAGGCAAAGGGTTGAGATCCACTGGAATAGGGGACAGATCATTCTATATTCAGTTTGATGCTTTCCTGGGATGGCATCCCTTCCTGCCACTGAAGGACATAAGACTAGAGGGACCACTGGGGCTGGGCTAGATGGACCATTGGTTCTGACCCAGTAAAGCACTTTTTATGTTCTTATGACCAACTGTTTGGCAGGAGTGCCACAAGGCAAGCCCTGCCCTCTCCCTGAGTGCCAGTCCCCTTCCCCTACTGACCTGCGCCCTGCAGACCTGCTGCACTGCTTTCTGATCCCTGCCCAGTGCTCCCTGCTTGACCTGCTGTCCTCTCTGCCGCTCTGCATTCTGCTCCCTGCCAGACCTATCCCCGTATTGCTTGCTGCAAAGCCCCACCCAAAACATACCCTTGGCGCCTGTGCACCAGACTGGTCTCTACTGGCACAGCAGCCGCGTTCCCTACCCACCGCGCCCTGTTCCAGCTTTTACTGGGCACCTACTCTGTGGGGGCGACGAACCCGCAGGGCGGCCGGTCCTGGACCCCGCACACATAGAAGCTCTTCCCTTGGCTCGGCCCATCCCGGACGCCGGTTTTCAGGAAGCACAGCGACCCTGTGGGGGGGCAAGGGGCCCTGTGAGACCAAGCGCAGCCCTCCGCGCATCCCAGCGAACCCCACGCCCAGCTCCAGGGAAGCCCCGCCCCATCGAACGCCCGTCTCCCCAACGTTCCTCCCGCCCCGCATCGAACGGCCGTCTCCTCACCGTGCCCCGCGCACCGCACAACCTCCATTACCCCCGGCCAAAACCAAATGCCGGCACATTTCCCGGAAAACCCGGTTTGCCTAAGCCCCACCACACCCGCGCTTAGACTGGGCCAATCCCGAGTGCTAGCCCCGCCCCGACAGGCGGGCAGCCAATCGCTGCGACCCCCTCCCGCCAGCTTGACCGCCCGCCTCCGAATTGGAACGGCGGGGAGGAGGCGGGGTCAAGCAGGCGAGATCTCGCCCTCTCCGGCCTGGCTCCCGGAGTGCTGCTCTGGGCGTGGGCTTGCACCCCGGCTGGGAAAGCCCCGTGCTTTGCGGGGAGCGCGGGAAGCGCTGAGGCTTGCAACCAGGGCCTTGGCTTTGCGGGTGTGCAGTGCGCGGCTGACCTGGGAAACGGAATAGCTGGAAAGGCTGGATCAGCCCTGCTGGCATCTGGAGCTCGGCTGGCTGTGGGCGCGACTTAGACAAGAAATCAGCATGCGGCGGTAGAGTCTTGGTCCGATGTTAGGAAAAGCTTTCGAAGCGGGAGGGCAGTGAAGCTCCGGAATAGGCTCCCCAGAGCGGGGTGGAAGCTCCTTCCTTAAAGATTTTTAAGACTGAGGTGGACAAAGATAGTCTTTGAGCAGGGGGTTGGACTAGGTGACCCCAGGAACTTGCATTAAAGACTGGTTAAAAACACAATCATTAGCCTTGTCAATAGACGATAAGTAGCAGCCAGTAGGTGTTCTTCTCAATTGTCAGGATGGCCGAGCGGTCTAAGGCGCTGCGTTCAGGTCGCAGTCTCCTCTGGAGGCGTGGGTTCGAATCCCACTCCTGACATCTGCTTTTGGATTGCTTCGGAAACGTCTTCTTCCGCGGGTTGGTTTATGTGCGGCATTTTTTGCCCCAAGCTTTAAAAGCTGGACATGTACAGGAGGTGCAGCGTGCGCCCCTCCGCCCTCACAGGGCATTCGGCCCGGGAAACCAGACCTCTCCTGTTCCATTAGAAAGAGCTCTGGCTGCAGCTGCTGGCAGAATGAGAGAGGGCAGAAGACAGAAGCGGGGCTTGTCCCGCTCCCGGCTGCCCAGCCGAGCTGGCCCTTGCCAGCGGTGCGGGCCCCGCAGCAGCTCGCGAGTGACCCGAACTCCGGCTTCCACTCCCCCGCCCCATCACCCCTCCCCCGCCGAGTCTCTTGAGTCCCTCCTGCAGAGGGCTGTGCCGTACTGGCCGGTTAGCTCAGTTGGTTAGAGCGTGGTGCTAATAACGCCAAGGTCGCGGGTTCGATCCCCGTACGGGCCACAAAGGAAATATTTTTTGTCCTTGCCCTGCTGGGTCAAAATTTTCCTCTTCCTTTCCTTCGCTCGGGAAATGCAAGGCCGGAGGCAGCCGCAGCGCAATGGAAGGCAGCGATGCCACACAATTCTAGTCTTGCACGCACATTACATCACATGGCATTACATCACTCGTACTCTATTCTATTAACGGGGCCGTTGATTGGAAGAGGAAAAAGGGACATTTTGCGTAGGGGGAGGGGAGCGGTGCAGCTGGCGTGGTGGAGCGGGGTGGAGTGAGCCCCCAGCTCCTGCAAAAGGCGAGGCGGAGCCAGAAGAAGGCACTGCTGGGATTCGAACCCAGGATCTCCTGTTTACTAGACAGGCGCTTTAACCAGCTAAGCCACGGCGCCCGGTGCCAACACTCTCCTCTACTCCGCTACAGGATCGGCGTCCACCGCCCCCGTCGCCCGCACCTTCCCGCCCGCCCACAGCCCTAGCAGGGGATGCCTACCCGGGCAGCTGCGTCTTGGATTTGCGGGAGGGGGAAACCGGAGAGATCCGCTTCCCACGTGCCCAGAGCTGACTCTCTAGCGCTGGGCATATGCCCCAGGGTTCTTGCCTATGCATTTGTTCATGGCCAAGATGATGGGCTCGCAGGCTTGTGTAGCACCCACCCGGGGTTTGGCCCCTGGGGCTGAGCAAGAGGGAAAAAAGGGGCAGCAGCTGCTCCCCAAAAGCATTTACGTAGTCGGCAGGATTCGAACCTGCGCGGGGAGACCCCAATGGATTTCTAGTCCATCGCCTTAACCACTCGGCCACGACTACACACTTGCTGTTTCTTTCAGCTTCCTCCCTACTGATGGTTCTGCACGGGGAGCTGAGCATTTCCACTTGCTCCTCTTTGTTTTGTGCTGCCCCGCCCCCGGAAATGTTTCTATTCTGATTTGAGAAGCATAGGGAATACAGCAGGAAAAATACGTGGTCCTTTTACAATCAAGGAATTAAGATATAATCGGGATAAGGAAGGTGGTGAGATAGTTCACACGACTGGGGTTTTTGTCATGGATGGGTATAAATTGTTCAGGAAGAACAGGTAAGGGATAAAAACGAGGAGATATAGTCCTATACACAAAAGGAAATGCATGCTTCCTCTGAAGCACAGCACAAACCAGACACCAGCTATTAGCCACAAGAGGAGGAGGAAGGGGTGGATGAGGACTTCTTTAGGCAACTAACAGAAGCTTCCAAATTGCCAAACCCAGTTCTCCTGCAGGACTTCAGTTACTGTGACATATGCTGGGAAGGAAACACCGAATTGGACATCATGTACTTGGAGTGTGTTGCAGGTAACTTTTTGTATAGGTAGTGGAGAGGCCTCTGACAAACCTCAGGGAAATGGTGGATGGGATCCTCTGGGAAATAAGTCTGAGGTGAACAGTCCTAGAGAAAGCAGTATAAGAGAGCCACTAGGCTAGGCACCTGCTTTTTTATTTCACCTATCACTCCCTGTTGGTGTCCAGGACAGTTGCTCCTGTTGTCATGTCCTAATTCTGATGCTTAAAGCGGTTTGTTTCTCTGAAGGCCACCAAAATCACAGACACACACTCATTAGAGCCTTGCCCCGCTGCACTAAGACCCAGTCTCCCGGGCAGAAGTCATGTACCGGTACGTCTAAAGGCAGACGCTGAAAGGAGGCTGCATACCTGTGAAGAGAAGACAAGACAGATTGCAAAGCAATAACATACATATGAAGCTCTCTATTACTTAATTCAAAAGTTACATTTTCTTGCATTCCAGGGGGTAAGACTCGAGGGGGTTTGCCAAACATAATTTCATATGCGGTTAATTTAATGCTCCGTCGGGGAGTGTTTTGAATGCAAGTAAGAGCTAGCGGCAATGCTTGAGGCCACTCAAGGCGTGCTTCAATACAGATTTTGGTGAGTAGAGTCTTTAAGGTCCTATTTATGTGTTCTACTTGTCCTGAACTCTGTGGTCTCCATGGTGTGTGTAGTTTCCAAGTGATCTTGAGAGCTTGTGTGACTTCTTGAGCTACCTTTCCCACAAAGTGTTGTCTTTGATCCAACTTGATGGATTCAGGCAGAGAATACCAGGGAATGATCTCCTGTAACAAATACTTCACTACTGTAGCTGCAGTGGCAGTCCTGGTGGGCCATGCCTTGACCCAACCAGAGAGCTGGTCTACCATGACAAGTAAAAACTCATGATGTGTGAACCGTGGGAGTTCGGCAAAATCAATCTGCCATGCTTGTCTAGGGTACGCTGCCCAGGGTCTACCTCCCATTGCCACAGGGGGTTTCCTTCGAGGGTTTACTTTCTGGCATGTGATGCACCTGGTAGCAATGCGCTGAGCTTCTACATATAGCCCTGGGGCTACTGCTTGGCGGATCACTAGCTCACCCATAGCCAAGCTTCCCATGTGGGTACTTGCATGGAGCTGATGCAGCACCTCCTGAAGCAATGGCCTGGGTATCATGACCTTTCTTCCCTGTACTATCCACTACCTCTGGGAGTTCTTTTTTTGCACAAGCTTTCTGTGCAAATTTATCTTCTTTAGGGGAATACTGCGGGACTAAATCCCAGATGTATAGCCATATGGCATGGGACAAGGCCTGTCTGGATACTTTTTCCGCTTTTCTACCAGTAAATGCGGCTTCTTTTGCTGCCGTATCACCCTTTGCATTTTTAAGCTTATGCTTTTTCTCAGCAGCCTTCCCATGGGCTTGCACATGAAAGACTGCTACCTCTTTAGGCAGGTGGAGTGCCTCTAGTAGCTTGATAATCTGGGGGCCGTTAGCAATTTTATTCCTAGTCATGAGCTCGGCAATGACTCTTTCCATACTACCTTATTCAAGGTTATTACTGCACAGCTTGTTCGTCTTTTTCCATCGATGACAGAGCTGGAGCCGTTTACGAAGTATTCAGCATCTGGGTCTTCAATTGGGTCCTCAGCAAGATCAGGCCTCACTCGTGTGCTTTGATTCAGGACTTCAAGGAAGTCATGCGTGGGTTTCCCTGGCTCCGGCAGCAAGGTTGCAGGGTTTAAGGCTGTAGTATCTTTCAAAGTAAGTCTTGGATTAGAGAGCAAAAATATTTCATACCGTGATTGTCTGAAGGGGACTGCTCAGCCACACGCAGCCCACGCCTGCCCTGCCACACCACCTGCCAGGGCGCTCTTTGGCCCAGCCAGTGCACACCACGCTAGGCTGCCCACTGACGCGGCGCCACAATACAG
>NW_017728943.1:19480964-19511819 GCF_001723895.1 Crocodylus porosus
GGCCGCTCCGCCCCTTCACCGGCAAGGGGCCACCCGCTCGTAGCCCCCTTCCCGCCTGGAGCCCTAGCAGGCCTTGGGGCCCCGCCGCCCGCGGGACCTCTTCCCACGCCTTGCTTGGCCAGCTGCCAGGACGAAAGCGGTGCACAGGCCGTCTTTCACGCCAGCCGGAGAAGGGGACCGGAGGCGGCAGGTTGCCTGCCTCCCTGCCTGCCATCTTGTGGCAGAGCTGACCTATTTTGGAGGCCCTCACCAAGGGCAGCAGCCTGCCAGAGCAGCCGTTGGACCAAGGTCCACGGGCTTGCGGACTGCTGGCTGAGAAAAGGGCCGGCGGTCTCTTTTTCAGGGAATTGAACCCCCATCTCCCACGTGACAGGCAGGGATCCTCGGCACAGTACTAAGTTCTGATCTATTTTTTTTTGGAGTCCCTGAGAAAGCTGACTGGCTCCTGTCATAGCCAGTTGTCCAAGTGCAGAGCAGAATAGATGATTGCAGCCTGCCAAGTGGCCCCTTTCTTTCCTAGTAGGCCATCAAACCCCAGTTTTTCACATGACAGCTGGGGATTCTCTCCACTGTACTAATGAGGGGAGCATTGCACCCTTTTTTCCCACAAGACTGCCTCTCCCCTACACACCACACATCAAGTGCCTCAGTGCCTGCCACATCTAGTGTCTTGAACCCAACCTTTTGCCTCATGTGAAGCAAAGGTGTTGTCTCATCCCTTCACTCACTCACGGCTTCCTGCTTCCTGTATATCATGTTGCCCGTACCAACAGAAGAGTAATCACAGTCTGGCAGTTCCACTGGCTTCCATTCTAGTAAGCAGACAGGCCTACTGCCCCCACAGTCGCATCCAGACATGGTCTACCTTGGCCATAACTAAAGCCAATGCTGGCCCTGTGGCAGAAAGCCACCTTGTTTCTCCCCAAAATCTCTGCCCTGTGACACTGTGACTAAAATCTCTGAGCAGCAACCATTTGATTAGGGTGGGTGAGCACGGAGGGGACCACACCCTGGCTGGTCTCTTTAGATAACTTGAACTGGGTGCATTGCTGAGGGAGGGGGGAAACCTGCTCCCTCTGCCTAGGTGACTTGCATCAATTACCTGGGTGGGGGGTTTCTACCTGGGGAGCTGGAATCTGCCTGGTATCAGGTGATGTATTTCGAATTGGTTGGCTGACAGCCAACTGGGGCTGACCTCCACTGGACCAGGTGAATGAGGTCAGAGGGGCTATATAGGTTGGGAGCGGGAGGAGGCTCGCTCTTCTCTCTTTGGCCATGAGGTGAAGCAGCAGCAAAGCAGGAGAGATAGAGGAGCCTTGCCATCGGGACCTAGCTCTCTCTCTCACCCCCAGACTCCAGATGGGAACAGAAGAACTCTGGAAGATGCTTGTGAGTAAGCTACTCAATCGGATTAGATATTTAGCTGGCAGTAACACAGATGTGTCATCACAAGGCTACCACAGCCACACTGTTTGCCCTTTAGGATTTCTAAGAAATTGCTCAACCCTGTACCCTAGTTTACCCTACCCCCTCTAATCAATAAAGTTCTCCTTTTTGACTGGTGTGGGAGACTTATTGAGGGGTGGGTCTAAATTACGTCAGAGAGACCCCTTAGGTCTGCGGACTAGGGGAGACTTTACTTTTTGCCCCCTTGACTTGGGGAAGTGCCCCAAGTGCCTGTACCGGGTCGAGTACCCGTCAGACTATTAGGCCTATGTTTCCCCGAGGACACAGGGCCGAGGCAGTCCCTTCTCGGGGTGGTGGCGGTGACGTTACCCCCAGACTAGCGAGTGTGCTCCAGTAGAGGGGTTGGCCAAGCATAAGGCACCCCTAGGGAGGCATTCGGAGTCTGGAAGGTGGTCGGGCGCAGGGAGGTGGGCATTTCAACACAGGAGCGCCTCCTACTGGCCCGCCACAGGCCCCACATAGAGAAAGGTTCTGGCTTCCTGCAGGCCCAGTCACCTCTCCTGAAGAGGATGTTTCCACTTAAGGCAGAGACCACCAGCTAGGTTCTACTTGGGTAATCTTTTCCAGGAATATGGTGTCATTTCGGCCCATCTGTCAGGTCCCTCCTGCCCACAATCAAAGTTTGGCCCTTGGGTTGGGGCTTCTCCTTTCCTTTCCCAGTCTTGCAACCCACTGTCTCCCTCTCTGTCTCCTTATGGGGCTTTTTTGTGCTCTGCTCCTTTTCCTCTCTTTGCCCATGTGCTTAAGTCTCTTTCCATGCCTATAATGTTTGTTTTTCTGTCCTGGGGCCCTACCAAGCCACACACTCACCTTTGCCTATTGACATTCTCCCTCTGCATGACAGCCCTATCACTGATAAGCCATATGATACTCAGTTTGCACCATATTCAGGTCCATCTTTAGGCATGCTTCCACTTTCACAGTCCTCTCATCAGGAACAGGACTCATTCATCTGCCCCACTTCCAAGACTCCTCTTGCCAGAAGATGAAGATTCAGTGTTCTGTGAATGAGCATGCATGTCCTTTGTGTACTACACCTTCCTTTCTATCATTGTCCAGAATTATTTTTAGCCAGCCATTTCACTGTGATAGTTATTTTTCTTTGTTTCTTCCAATCTCCTTTTGCAAGGATGGTGATGTTGTTATGTAGTAGCATGTTGTTGTTGTTGTTATTTCTCCTAGATTGGTTAATTACTCTCAGTTTAAATCCATATCTGACATGTTTTTTGCCTCATGAAAGCACCCGCTTTATTTGCAATGCTGTTCCTTTTATGTACTTGTCTTGATATTTTTTCCTCATTTCTCCTTTCTTCCTGATGGTGTTTGGCTTTGATCCTGTCTGCACTTGCCTACTGAACTCATTTCCAAATTCCATCTTAAAGCATAACATCCATGATATTTTTGAAGCACGTTGCCAGAAAGTAGTTTCTTCCTCCCTTTTCAACACAGTGACAAAGCAATGTGGGTTGATGGACCCACTTGGGTGCAGAAAAGGAGAGATGTGTCCTTGGGGAGAAGTGCCCCCTCTCTGTATCATAGACTCATAGACAAACAGAGCTGGAATGAACCTCCAGAAGTCTAGCCCAATGGTTCTCAACCTTTTTTTAATACCAGGACCCATTTGTAAACTTAGATAGCCAGTTCTGACCCAGTGCCTCTCACTCCCCACCAGTGTGTTGCACATAAGGGGCCCCAAGCAGTCCCTTGCAAACCGGAGCTCTGCCAGCTGCAAGGGAAAAGCCATGGCTTTCCCCTTTTTTCTTCTTTAAAGCAGAATTCATTTTTAAAGTTTGTTTGGGACTCGTTCATATATTCTTGTGACCCGCTTTTGGGTCACAATCCATGGGTTGAGAAACACTGAGCTAATCCAGCCGCCTGCCTGTATCATTCTACCCAAACCTTCCAATACAACCATAATCTAAACTCTGCAGAAGAGAACTGTCAGCCCTGCCACAGGTAAAGCACGGGATCCTTGCATCCAACATCCTGCTTCTATGAAATGCTGTCAACATGTGGATGCTGATAGGACAAGCCCATTCAAGTCTTCTTTTTGTTGCAGGGGGTGAGGTTGTGATGTGGCCTGGAGCCAGGAAGCTGAAAAGAACAGGAAAAAAAAAAAAGAAAGCCAAACCAACCTTGAGTAGTGTAAGCTGAGTTGGAGGAAAGTGGAGCACGAATGCAGGTAGTCGTGGCCGAGTGGTTAAGGCGATGGACTAGAAATCCATTGGGGTCTCCCCGCGCAGGTTCGAATCCTGCCGACTACGTGCAGGCCTCATTTTTCCCCAACCTGGACCAGCGGCTACCTCCAACCCTCTTCACCTTGCCGCCCACAAGAAAACAGGTACTCCCACTACGGCCCGGCCTCCACTGCTCCCTTGCTGTGGACGCCCTCACTTCATGCCCGCCCCTGCCCTCCCCACCCTGCCAAGGCCGCTCAGCCCACAGGGCCCCCAGGAGGGCGAGGTGCTCAGAGCTGAGGGGCCGCTCTCCTTGCTCGCAGGGCTGGAGAAAGCCTATAGTGCAGCCCCCTCCCTGCAGAGCAGCCTGCCCCCACCCCGGCAATGCTCAGCCCCAGGCCGGGCGGGGCTTGCAGGGAAGCACCCATAGAGGCAGGCGGCTGCCCCGGGGCTGGCGTGAGGGGGGAAGCAGCCTCCCTCTTTCGCCCAGGGGTCGCTGGCCACGGTTCCCCCCGGTGCTCTTCGCTGAGCCGCACATGGAGCAGAGGGAAAAAAATACCTCGCTGCTGCATGTGGAGACTGGGGAAATAAAATGCAGGGCTTTGGCCCGTACGGGGATCGAACCCGCGACCTTGGCGTTATTAGCACCACGCTCTAACCAACTGAGCTAACCGGCCCACCTATTAGAGTGCTTTCCCAGGGTGCCCTTACCAGTGCTTCTTGCAGCTTGGGACTAGGGAAAGTGCTTCAAATTGTTTTTCTTGGTCTAATAAAAAAGATCAGTTCCGCTTTGAGCCCCGATTGCTGAAACAATTCCGCATCTCTTCCGTAAACCTGCCCGGCTTAGCAAAACAGCCCCGGTGTCTGCACACCCGCAGCAGGGGCCCGTGTCACCGCGCGGAGCCCCGAGACCCGGCTTTTTTTAGGACCCTTCGGCCCTGTGCTTATTTCAGTGTAGATACACCCCCGCCACCCCAGGTATTGGTTGTTTCCTTTTTGGGACCCGGTTGCTTCTTCTTCAAGAGTCTTTTAATTTATACAGCTCACTCGGCGGGAATGAATAAGCCTGATATTCTGCTTCAGTGAGATAGATCCAGGTTTTCTGTGATTTAAAAAACAAACAAACCCACATTTCGGTTAAAGAAAAGTAACCCCACATTCACGTTTTTTCTGTGATTTAAATGAAACACCACTAATATACAGATAAACGTGTAGTGGTGTTTCATTTTAATATCGGAAAAATGTGGATTTGGGGTTACTTTAAAAAAAAACCCCAAAATTGGGGTTTTTTTTCCTTTAAATCACAGAAAACCAGGATCCCTGGAGATAACCCACTTTAGTACCTATAACTCATTTATACATGTGTTTTGGGAATGGGGGGGGGTCCCTTTAATTAAAGCAGCTACATGAACCACTCCAATGCATCCCTACACTTCAAAATGGCCACAAGGGCACTTTATCTAAAGCTTGTCAAACCTCTGAAGTTTTTTTTTAAAGTTGGCCACCATTTTAAAGTGCAGAGATGCTGACACATGAGACGCTGGAGCATGGTAATCAAGTCTGCGCATGTATAGGCACCCATAATGACCTGTACGAAATGCACCGTAATAGGCACTACTGCGCATTAGCGTAGATCAGGGGGTTTCAGCCTTTTTTAAGGAGAGTATCCCTTTTGGTGGGTACTGCTCCAGGTGGGTACCCCCTTCTGGATGTGGAGGGGGTCCATGGCATCTGAATGCGAAGCAGCGGCAACAGAGCAGTAATGCAGGGATGTGGCAGCACTCAGGCGCACGGTGGTAGCAACAGCGCACAGGCAGCAACACAGGTGGGGGCAGCGCTGCTTCCCAAGTACCCCCGCTTGTCTGCATGGCCGCCACATACCCCTTGGGGCCTTCCCAAGTACCCTCAGGGGTACGCGTACCCCCGGTTGACAACCTCTGGTGTAGACGAAGAGTTTTTAGTGATGTTAACGTGCATTAGATTAAATCTGCGCATTAGCGCAGGTTTTACCCACCGCACTCATTCGCAGTAGAAGTAGTCTTCTGTGCATTGTGTCGTGTGTAGATGCGTCCCGAGGCTATGAAATGTCTAGCTTGTGTACGTCTCTCCTTAACCTGGTGTTAAGTGACACCCTTAAATACATTATAATCAAATACATCCTATTATTATTCCCCTGACAGTCATGCAGAAGGCAGAGTTCCCCCAGGAGCAGCTGGCTGAAGCCTCAGCCCTTTCTGTCCCACTCTTGCCCATCTCAGGTTTGAGTTGTAGCAGCTCAGATGGAGCCTGAACCTGGCTTGTCGGAGCTGAGTAGCCCCAATGCGCTGACAGGGGGGGGACAGGTGGCAGCTCAGCGTGCCCAGCCGAGTGGCCGTGATCGTATAGTGGTTAGTACTCTGCGTTGTGGCCGCAGCAACCTCGGTTCGAATCCGAGTCACGGCAGGTTTTTTTCCCTCTGCAAGGTCTCGAGGCAAGTTTGCTCGGCTGCGCTTCCCTGTCTTGTCTTCATGGCTGCAAGTTGCCTTCTAAACTTTTAATAATGTATGTTTAAGATTACACAAGATATCCCCCAAGATATAACAATCTGCAAAGTAACTGATGGGGCTGTGGGCTGTCTAGGCTCAACTGGAGGGCACCTAATACCTGATGCATGCAGATAAGATTCTTTGGGTCACTCTGATCTCTTCTGTTGGTTGGTCTAATAAAAGATATCGAAAGAACCCTGTCTGCCTATGTCCTTAGACCAACATGGCTACAACCTATACCCCGATGCATGCAGCTGTTTCCTGGGAGTTGCTGAAGAAATATCTCCATATTTTACTTTGCTCATTCCTATACTAAACCTCAACAACCCTTGGCCCTACATCTGAGCGTTAAGAGCCAGCCGGGGAACTAAGAAAATCATCCTTACCTCTGTCCTCGTTAGTATAGTGGTGAGTATCCCCGCCTGTCACGCGGGAGACCGGGGTTCGATTCCCCGACGGGGAGGAGTCTTTGCTTTTGGACACATCCAACCGACAATCAGCTCTGGCACTTGCTCATTACGGGAGAAACGTGGTGCTGGCTCACCACGAGCTGTCTCTGGCCCCTCCCACATGGCAGTCCTGGTACCCCTGAGCTCCAGCTCCACTTTGTCTCTGCTTTTGCTTGCAACTGAAGGAGAATCAAGCTCTTTTCTTCTGTCCGTCCCTCCCTCCCCCTGCCTGTGTTTTCTGAGGTAGATCACTGCCAAGAACCGCCTGAGCAAGTTGCCCTGAAGGACATGCTGGCTCTGCCCTTGCCTAGGAAGTGGCTTCTGCTCAGGGATGGGGGCAGTGCAGGGCTAGTGTGCCTGTGGTGTCTGGAGGAAAGGCTTCCAGTTTTCACAGAAAAGTCCATGGTGGGTGGGGCAAAGCACTGCTCTGTGTTCCAGCGACCTGTTCTTTTGTGGGCTTAAAAGAAGGAAGGCAAAAGGCAACAGAGTCCTTGGGTTGAAAAAGAAACAGGAACTAAGCATAGCTGGCAAGATTTAAACCAGTACAGGGAAACCCTAATAAATTTCTAGTCCATTGTCTTAACCACTCAGCTGCAACTACCTGGTAGTACCTGTTCTCTATTGTTTTTCCACCTCCTCCCAATACTCAGGTAAGAAAAGCACTGGTCTTTGGTTCCCCAATTCCCACACTGCTGCAGAACCTCAATCTTAGTCTTAACACTGATAGGTGTGTTCCACCACCCCTCCAGCACAGATGTTAACATTGCTCACCAACCAGGGCCTGGGCCCTCCACAAACAAGTTGATATGCCTACTCCCTGGTAGGCTTGGCAGCCCTTGGCAGAGAAAGCAGCACTTCTGGGAGGTTTTTACCCAACCAAAGGAGCTAAAACAATGCGCCAGCCATGCCGTTGCTGGTATTTTACCCATATGGGGCCATCCAGATGTGCATGGACATTTGGTTCCCCAGGGACAAATAGCGGCAGTGCACCTTGCGCTGCTGCTACTTGTCCCTGGGGAATGTCCATGCCACACGTGCTTAGATGTGTGGCAAGTTGCCCTGGGTGGCGTAGAAAAGGCTGGCCCCAACAGCCTTACCTGAGGTCCTAGAGGTCTTCTGGGGCTGCAGCCATGGCAATTCTGCATGTGCAGCCAGGCTGTCAGTGGAGCATGGCTCCAGGTGACCCAGCTCTGCTTTTCAGCAGAATGTGCTGGCTGAGCACGTGTTGCTCTAGCTTTTTTTCTGCAGTTGTTTTTGACCCCTGGATATCCAGGGATGAAAAAAACCCCAGTCAGTGCAGTGCACACTCCGGCAATGCGCCCTTGCAGCACGGAGAACACCGGACTGTGCTGTATGCGGCACTGCAAATGTGTTTGCAGCACCACATGCTGCACGACTTGTCTTGACCTGCCCATGATGCTTCATTTTGCTGCTTTCAGCTTTTCTCAGGAAAAGGCCCTGTATAGACCAGAAGGAAAATACAGGCAGAAGAAGAGCTGTTGGCTACTCCAGAGTTGATGGGGGGAAGAGGAAAGGTGTTCTGAAGAAGGAAAAAGAGAGGGAAACTGAGGAAAATTGGCGTGAACTTCACTGAGATATCTTCCTAGGTTTTTTTTTCTTCATCTACATCCCTTTCTGGCTGGGTCTGCCTTTACAGAAATAGAGGATATAGGTCAAAAGGGCAGAGAGGGGGAAGATTGCAACAACCACTGTTACAGATGTTTCCAGTTAACTAAAGCAGCTTGGCTGTCTCATTCATAGCTTCAGATCTGCTCTTGGGGAGAAGAGAGGTTTACATGGCTAATGACTTCTCCTGAACTTTTGTTTCTCTCCAGGCTTGCTGTTAACACTGAGACATCAGTTATTATTCAATGAGCTTCTTTAATGTCTTCAGGACTGGCTAAGAAGTGCTACATTCTAACAACAGACTTAACATTAAACCACACATATGAAGTGGCTAGTGCCTTGTGCTTTGTCTCATCTGGAGCTGCGATCCCTGAGAAGAAGGTGGCAGGTATTGTTGGTCTCCTTTGGAGGTGCTGAGAGAGGTTAGGTTCAGACATGGCAGGGGTCTTTGCCTGAATTGGCAGACAGTGTTTGTCCTGTAGATGTCCTGGGAAGAGAAGGAAAGCTTGTGGCCCTGACACTGTTGACTGATAGCTAAGAGCTGGCATTTTCCAAGTAGGGCCTTGGGTCTAAAAAAGTTGAGAACTGTTACTACAGTGACTATAAAGCTCTTAGCATAAGTTAAAGGCACCACTGGGATTTGAACCCAGGATCTCCTGTTTACTAGACAGGCGCTTTAACCAGCTAAGCCATGGCACCAGGTTTTTTTAAATGGTTTCTGCAAACATTATTCAAAAGTTATCATGAGCTTCAGAAAATTGTTTCAGAAAATTACCAGTAAGCCTTCAGTATTTATTGCTTCCTCCTGTGTTGTGGAATATCAAATTGACACTTGTGCTGAGTATTATCATTCCACTGCACGGTCAGTAATGAAGCTGCAAGCAAAGAATGGATCAAGTAACTGCTGTAATATGCCTCCAGACATTACTGAATGGCACTCTGGTCCGTGAAATCAAAGGGTTCAAGGCTGAAGAAAGGAAAAGACTGTGGGGCAGTGTTGAGCCCTGTGCTGATTGTTGGTGGAACTTACTGAGGTTCAGGCCCCTTCTCCCACCTGCCTCCACAGCTAGAACCCTGGCTTGAGCATTACCTTCTAAGTGACCAGCCATGATTGTATAGTGGTTCGTACTCTGCAGTGTGGCTACAGCAACCTTGGCTCAAATCTGAGTCATGGCAATTACTTTCTTGCAAGAAGCTCTCCACCTCACAAAACACTTTCAGTCCTCCCACGGGTTTCTAAGTCTTCTCCTTTCACCACCACCAACCCCCCCCACCCCAAGATGAGGTAAGTGAATTAGCACCACCTTGCAGAGATGCTCACTTCCGTCAGGGTATCACAGAAATTATGTTTCCCACTTGTTACGAGGCTCAGACCTTCTACCTTTCCAGCACCAACTTTTGGGTAATTGGCCTTAATGACACTTTTTGCAAGAGATATGATCTCCAGTCAGGTCCCAAATGTCTAGAGTCTGACATAAATCATGAATTTTGGATTACAATTTATATCTTGGCTCCTGAACCTTCATAATTCAACTGTTCCAAATTTCATACTGCTCACAGGGTGAGAGTCTCCCTGCTTCTAATAGCCAGGCCTTGAAAAAAAGCCTCCACATAACACAACATGAGCCTTTAAATTATAATTGGGGACCCACCAAACTCACGATTTCATGATTTTTGCAGAAGCTGCAAATTGGGTAGGTCCCCTGTGAGAAAGCCTGGTCCTCGCCAAAAAGCATGAGGAGCATGTAAAAGCTGGAAAATGGCCAGCAAGCTGGGGCAAGAGGGTGGGAAGGGAGCTGAAAACAGAGGCAGGAAGCCTTTGCATCAGAAGCAGGGAGGGGCGGTCAGGGAGGAAGGAGTGGAGGAAGGGAGAGTGAGATTTTCTTGGCCGAGTGAGACAGGCCCCCCCTCCTCTGATTGACTGAGGGGTCCTAGAAGTCTGCTGCTCCTTGGACATTGACTGATGGCTGCTAAGTAACCTTTCAGCTGTCAGTCTCCAGGGAAGGACAGGACTTTTGGGGCACTTCAGCTAATCAGAGGTGGGGAGGGGGCCCATTGCGCTCCACCATGAAAACGGAAACGGGCACTGCACTCAGACTGCAAAATTGATGGGCAGCCCCTGTGAATTATGTAGGTCACTAATTATAATCAGAAGATTTATCCAGTCTTTACCCAAGAAAATCATATTTTCCATAGCATTCTGAGCTCTTATTCACATGATCTACCTGGTACATGAATTGCATCTTCATTGTATGGTGAAACATGGAACCCCAACCCTGTTAGCTGCTATAAAAGGGAGAGCAGGACTTTTGCAGCCCACAGGGGTCAATGGCTACAACAGCCACCCACAAGAAAACATACCTAGAGGCTGGGGTCTGTTAACCCCTGCATCTAAGGATTTGGTGACCAGGTCGTAGAAGGCCACCAGGTTGGTCTGACAGGACCTGCCTCTAATGAACCTGTGTTGGTTGCCCCCAAGCATAATCTCCCCTACTGGCCCCTCGTGGACATGCGCCAGAACAGATCCCAACTTCCCAGAGAAGTGGTGCTGGCTCCTACCCTGGGGGTCTTTAAGAGGAGGCTAGATGAACATCTTGCCGGGGTTGTTTGACCCCAGTACTCTTTCCTGCCATGGCAGGGGGTTGGGCTTGATGATCTGCTCAGGTCCCTTCCGACCGTACCAAGTATGAAACTATGAACCCTGCGAGAATGCCTAGGCTTATTAAGCCAAAGGGAGGCAACTGAGCTAAACTGCAGCAGGTGCAGCAAGCTACTTACCAGCCAGAGTGGCAACCCCCAGGTTTAGCTGGGATACCAATGGACAGGAAAGGGCAGAGCACTGGGGCACATAAAAGTAGGGCCCTGGGCACCAGCAGGGGAGTCAAGCTGTGCATGCTGCAGGGAGAGGAGCTCCTGAGGGGTATACCTATAGCAGACAGATGGACTAGCAGGCACGCAAATTGCTCCATGGAGAGGCAAAGGAAACTTATGATCAAGGATCCTGGTTTTCTCCGATTTAAAAAAGTTTCCAATTTTTTATTTAAAAAAGTAACCCCAAATCCACATTTTTCCATGATTAAAACAAAACACCACTATATATATTCTAATATAATAAAAGACTTAGTGTGTCTGTTTGTCTGTTCATAACGCTCAAGAGGGAGGGCAGCAATTGGCTGTGTGGGCCCAAGTTTGAGCCACTACCAGGGAAGTTTGTGGCGGCAGTGAACATGCAGCAGCCGCTTGAGCAGGAGGGCTTCCCTCCTGCCTGAAGGCAAAGGGAGGCAGATCATAATGGCAGTACCCCCTGCTGCTGCCTGGCCTCGATGCCCTCCAGAACACCTGTCAGGGAGGGAGGGCCATGAACACAGGTCAAGTGGACCCGGAGGGGGTGGAATGGGGCTGAGCCTGGAGTAGTGTGGGGGAAGGGATACAGTGGGGCTGGACCTGGCGGCAGCAGGGAGGTGGGGAGGAGTGTTGTCAGACCCAGAGCGGGGGGGGGGGCAGGGGCATTGAGCCAAACTGGACGGGGGGGAGGAGCAGAACAGGACTGAACCCAGAGTGGCGGGGTGGGGATAGACCAGGACCAGACCTGAGTGGTCTGAACCCAGAGTGGTGGGGGAGGAGGGGCATGGGGCCAGACAGGCATTCTTGATGGGCAGTTTGCTATTATCTATATATTAGTGGTGTTTCATTTAAATCACGGAAGAAGTATGGATTTAGGAAATACAGATTTTAACCAAAAATTGGGGATTTTTTTTTATCAGAGAAAGCCAGGATTCCTGCTTGTGATCTGTAGTAAGGCAAGGACCCAGAGCTGAGTAGGATTTTTTAGCTGTGAAGCAGTCACCAGTATTTATGTTGTAATTTAAGCTTGAAACTGGAGAATCGACTTTGGCTAATAGGGAGGCCACAGGGGTATCTGAGGGGCACCCAGAATACAGCCCAAACAGGGTCGGAGACAACAGGGTGGGTTGGCAAAGAGGGTGCAAGCATCCTCGCTTGGATCAGGGATGCGAGGAGGTTGAGGTAGGCACTAAGACAGGGTCAAGGGGGCACCTGAGCAAAACCAGAGGAAAGACTGACATTAGGCCCACTTGATTTGGCCTAGCTCCTTAGGCTTAGAAGTCTGCAGCAACAGCAATCAGTGGCCTAAAGCCAAGAGGCCTGAAGCCTGTACCAGCTAGTTTTGGAATGATTGCATATCATGTCCATGATTCTTATCCCAATACCTAGGCTAATTTTTGTGACTTCTTTGTTCCTATGGATTTATTGCTTCTTTGTTTGCCTTTCCCAACACTGCCCTCCTTTCCCTCCCTTGGCTCTTGAATTCTAATTTCTCTCTCCTTGTACTCTGCTTTCTTCACATCCTTTCACAGCATTTAATGAAGCTTCAGTTCACAAAAGCTTGCGCTATATAAATCTACTTTAGTTAGTTTATAAAGGTGTAAATTTACCTGTTTTCCTCTTATTCACATGAGCTGGTCAGGTTTAATGTACCAAACCAAACCTATGATTTAATTATTTCCAGAACTTTTGCTGTTTTTAATGAAAACCAAAGTCCACATGTTTGTAGCCCTAACTGCTCTTATTCATCCTAGTGTCAAATGTTACAAGTCAATTAACAGAAAAAAAAACTATAAACACTGCCCTACTAAAAATACAGGGAAAATATTTTGGATCTGGACACACTTAGAAAAAGAATGTAAAAATATAAAATAATCAGATAAGTCTAAGACCAAGCATCTCTGAAGCTCAAACCATATCAGGACTATGCACAGACAATATGGCATCTTCACTTAAATCTGCTAGCAACCTAGGTCAGTTCAACTAATGCAAGTTTCTGCATGGACAGTCATCAATATAGACCACTTTTCATAAAGTAAATTGATTAAAGTTTAAAAATCACCTTTTTAGTTACAATGGGTGCAACTTTTAAGATAAGACTTCATCTTAAAGTAACTAAACGCACAGATTCTGCCTTATCTAGTCACCTGAAGTAGTTATTTCAGCTCTTAAAGTTATCCCCAATTACATGAATGGAGATTGCTAAGAAGCAGGGCAGTAGGTCACAGGAGCAAAAACTAAGACAGAAACTGGCCTATATTTAAGTACCCATGTCACTGTCTAACGATTTTGGACTTGTTTCAACTTGTTTTGAGTCAACCATTCATTCAAAGATATTACATGTATCAAGTATCTAATCTTAGAATGATTAATCTTCATCTTTCATTAATCTTAATGAGAAGTCCTGTAACAAAATATGCGAAACTATGATTTTAAAAGACTGAACTCACACCAGGTGAAACTCTTTTAATTATGAAGCATCAGAACATTATTTTTTTAAAAACATTGTAAACATTTCCTGAGAACAAGTCTTATAACTTGAAAAATAAAAGGAAAGAAAAAGAAACCTAATTCCCTTTAAGATTGGCAAATACGTTAATCCCATATGGGAGTATTTCTAAGTGGTTTATTTCACGTTGGGTTTAGCCAAAATTTTGAGTGTTACTGAACATACGAGATAGAGTTTCATAGCCTCTAGAAGGCAACAGCAGCAACAGGTGAGCACCAGTTTGGTGCTTCTAAACAACTTGTCTCCTTGTAAAATATGGTAAGCAAGCATACAACCCTCAAGGCACATAAGAATATGAAAATGGAGCTGTTGCACTGCTGATGGACGAGAGTTCATATCCTTTACACGGGGCCAAACACAGGCAGCCTGGGCCCCTTCACAGTGCTCGTCAGTGTACCCAGTCCTTGGGATTACGCAGGACTTCTAGGATCTCAGCTTCCTTGGAATTCTCCGGTGGTGTGTGCATGTATTCCCACCTGCAAACAGAGGAATGCAATCCTTAGAGCCTGGCTGGCCAGGGGACCACTTCTCCAAAGCTGTCCTCTAACTGGATTTCAATAAGTCTTTCTGGATTGGATGCCACAGCCACACAACTAAAATTCAAATATGTATTCACACACACACACACACACACCCTTAATTGATCAGGAATTTAACAAAACCAACATGCTATTCCTATTCTTCCAGGGAGGATTGGAAAGATAGGGGTGGGACCAAGTGATTCTTATACTTAAATTGAATCAACCTCTTCAGCTTCAGCTATGCACCCCTTCCATATAACCATTCCTTACAAACTGAAGTGCCTTTAAATACTTTAGGAATTGCTTCCTCCCCTTTATTGTGCCAAACAAAAATTAAGTGTTTTAAATTAAAACATGTTCCACAAACCACCCAGATTATTTCCCTGGGCAGGAACATCCATGAGACCAAACATTCTGAGGTTTCCAAAGAACTGCTTGAGCTTTGAGAGAGCGAATGAGGCACCATGCAGAGATGAGGACCATGTAAGAATCTAAATAAAAGAGCTTGGAGTGGAAGCAACAAAAGAAAAACGTGGCACTTTAAAACTTCTCAAGGTTTGTCTATACTGTCTTCAGCACGAGCCCTCCCAAGGCAGAGCACCTGACTATGGTGCTGCGGGGGCTGGTGTTTAGGCCTTCTCTAGCTGCTTAGTTTCCAAGCTTAAGTATACGCCAAGCAAGTGCTAGTGGGTGGGACTTACTTCTCAGCAGCACTCCCAGTCTTGCCTTAATGGCACAGACACAGCACTCATTTCCAGGCACCACATGGGAGAGCAGGGCCCCACTTTTGGCTTCTGCACCACATAGCAAGTGAAATACTCTTAATTTGTTTTTCTTTTTAAATATGGTGTAATAGGCTGCTGAGCAAGGAGCTATTGCTGAAATAGCAAGAAACCTTATACCATAGGTGGGACATGGAAATAGGTCCCAATAGAGAAAGCAGTTGGAAACTTCCACATTGTCCTTTTACTGGAAACTACTTTTTTTATTCAGTAGTGAAGAAGTGTACTGTGGGCAAAACCAGTCCATTCCACCATTATGCTGGTATCTCAGCAATGGGACTGGAAGGCCAGCCTGGTGATATAATCTTGGTGTGTGGGAACACATCAAATACAAGTTCCAGTGTCAGCCAGCTGGAACACACCAGACAGTAGGAAAGGGAACACATCCCTGCCTAACACTCCATGTAACATTTGCTCTTTCCTCACCTGGCAGTCAGGGGCAGAGACATAAGAATGCTTTCAATCCTGGATCCTGGCGTTGCAAGGCCAAACTTTGTACCTCTGTCATAAACAAGATTGAACTCGACATATCTGCAGGGGGTAAGACACAAAGAATAAATTTAGTGTCACATCAACTGATGCCTTCAAGTAGTAGAGGGCTGTAAACAACAGCCACCAGCTCAGTCTCCTTGCCCTATCAAGGCACAAAAATAGAGTATCAGTTTGGGACCAGCCTCTTCTCCTTCAGCATGCATACAGAAATGAAGGCAGGGCCTTGTCCCCAGTGAGGAACAGGAAGGAGACTGGCACTGCAAACACTAGTCACAGAACAAGGGCAGAGTTCCCAGTAAATCTAACAGACTATGAACTAAAGAGGACAGTCACTAGGGTAAGAGTTACTGCAAGCCCTTCTAACTTACCTCAACCCACCCTGACCCAAGCAATTGCAAAAGCCTTTTAAAACAAGGGGACTTGGTGCCATGAGGCCAGACATTTGGTTAGGCCATGGCTTTTCAGACTGCGTCATTCTATTACCAGCAGGAGGGAGGATACAGAGGACAGCATGAATTAGCCTCAGGGGATGGATAGACCCAAGTACAGACCCACAATAGAGGAGTACAAAGGAACCTCTCTATCACAAAACAAGAACTGGAGTAACTGAGGGTAGAGACAGATGTAACAATGACATTGGCATCTAAAGGACACCCCTACAATCTGTAAGGATGCAACTATTATAGCTACATAATTCTGCAGAGATAAAAATTTAGCAAAACTGCTCCAACATTAACCTTGTTTCATCCAGAGTCACAATGAGGGCGATTTAGCTTGCTCGTATTGATACAGGAGCATGCAGATGTAACAGGTACATTGTAATGGCTGGTACATAGTCTCAATCAGCAGCTTTACCTCCTCTTTTAAAGCATTTAAAAGGCAAATTTGTCCACACCTGGAGAATAATTTGTATCAACAAAGGAATTTATTGATATCAACAAATGATGCAGCTGTGCCAGGACAGACAACATCATTTAAATGCAACAGCAACTTTAAATGGCACAGAGCAAAAGGCAAGATAATACCATCTCTCAGCCATGTCTTCTAGAATTCTGTGAGAATTCTTGAAATAGTTCCCTAGGTCCAGACACAAATAGTATAGGTTGGGGTCTACCAAAGTGAAGGCGGCTGCTGGCCAATTTCATGGGCAGACCACAGGCCTGGCAGCTATGTTCATGGGTGGAGCACACTGCACTACCTCCCCACCTCTGATTGGGTGAGGGGCCCCGGTGGCCTCATGCCTTGCCACTGATTGGCTGCAAGAAGGATCCATCATATGATCCACCCTTTCACTGCTGATTGGTGGCAAGGGGTGGGACCATATGACAGACAGCCTTCACAGCCAATCTGTGACTAGGGATGGGGGGGAGGGGGAGTAGCCATCCTGGTGGCAGCCCCCTTCTCCCCTGGCAGGCTGCATGGCTGGGCCACAGTGGCCACAAGGCTTATGGTTCTCTGAAAGGGGCCAACGTTTTATTTTTGGTGAGTTTTCTCCCCACCCCCAGGGGACCCTACATCTTTTTTTTTTGCAGAGCCTGCCCAAAATTGTGGTTTCAGTAGGTTCCTAATTATAGGTTTATCAGGCAGTCATGCCTTCCAATCCTGCTCTTGTATTAAAGCAATTACTTTAAGACCTACATCAGGTTCTAATAAAGCAATGCACATGTTTGGCTTGCTATACAACACTTGCTATCAAAGGTGATCTTTTCTACAAACTTGTAGCTACTTGCAGAAGGGAAGTATGGCTAAAATCAAGCTCACATTTACAAATCAGCATTTGGTATTATCTAGTAACTTCTTCACGGAACTCTGTACCTCTTTATAACCTTTATACTTCTGGCAGCAGAACAATTATCGAAAGAGGTGGACCGGTCACCTAAGAAACATTGTTCTGGACTGTTCTGTTCTTCCCACGTATTTGAGCAGGAGGAAAGTCAGAAAAAAAATTAGTCATCTGACAATTATACCCAAAGCAGTTAGTATCCTGTTCCTGAGCACAGCTCCAATCCTAGCAGGGACATTTTCTTTCACTCAGTCACTTACAGATCCAGGGCCTACACCAGTGGTTTGCAACTTTTTTAGATTCAGCCCTTGAGAAAATGCCAGCTTTCTGCTTTCACTCACTCTTGGTCTATGGAAAAAATAACAGAGCAATTCGTCTGTGGCAAATCACTCAGAAAGTTCACAACTGTCAGAACTCTTTTGACTCTATGGATTCCTATTTGAAATTGCTGGGTTTATCTTATGAAATCATGCAGATGTTTGTACATCTAAACAATGCTAATATTGGGTGCTGCCCCGTGACATGCTGGTTGTGAATGACTGGCTTAAACAGCAGCAATAACATAAATCTCATGTCAGTTGGTATTTACAGAAAAAGACTATTACTGAGGTTCTACCTATTCTCATACTTGCTGAACAGCCTTTGAAAGCATGTTGGAAAAATGCTGCAAACTACCGGTCCAGCTCCTTCGTCACAGGCACAATCCACAGCTTAGTTAACCTCTCAACAGGAGTCTTCCCAGTTGCAGTTTGAAGCCATATTTATCTTCTAAGGGAAATGTTTGATGAAAACTGTATCATCTTTAGCAAGACTTCAAATAAAAATCCATAGTGTCAAAACCATTCTGACTTGTGGTTAGAAAGGAAGTATCCAATCCATAATTAGGCCACAATGCTGAAGTTCAGTTCACAGAAGGATTATCAGCCCCGCTCCAGGAAACACTGCAACTACCACTGATTCTCACTGAGTGAGCAGTACAGTGGGATGGAGCCAGTTGGGAGGAATTGTGAACTACCCAGAACCTCAGAACATGAGCACAGAGCAAGGCAGGTGGAACTGGGAAAAGGATGCGACTCAGTGCTCTTGCCCTCCAGTAGTACAAGCCTACCTCCCTCACCTGTCTGAATACCACACTGCATATTCCATTGGTAGATAGTCAACCTGCAAAACATATACTAACATTTTGCACAAAACCAGTTCTCTTATCATCAGACTTTCCTTGATGCAATTGCACCAGAGCTCTTTCAGTGTTTTGTCTCAGTGGTTACCATGCTGAGAAATGCTCCTGCAATAGAACAGTAGCTATCTTAACAGCCATTCACATTACACATAGCCACAGTGAGAGGGAGGGTTTCTTATCTTCATGCAGGGAATGAAGGTAGCCTAACCCAAGGCTCTGCAAGAAAATCAAGAATCATCAGCTGTCCAAAACAGCTGTGGTTACAACCTGAAGAAAACTCATTTCCCCACATAATCTTCCAGAATTTGTCACAGATATTAAATGCCTCTGTTCTGTCAGAGATTAAAAGATTCAAAAGTACAATTTAACCTCAAAGCACATCAGACAACTAGTGATATTACTACAGAAACAAAAGAAACAACATTTCAGCTCCACTTGAAAAGAACCATTATTTGCAAATGAAAGGAAGGGGGGGAAAAGGACACATACACACAGGTAGCCAAGGAGACTTTGAATCCAAAAACAAACTTATGAAAATTTTCAGAGAACAGAACAGTTGAAGCTTCAACTTTGTAACTGTTACAGCATCTGTAAGGCTCACATTGGATAAACGTGTTTCCTATAAAGCAGTCCATCAATATAGGGAGAGTTCATGAGGACTGTTCTGAGTGAGCTTTAGCCTGGTCTGTAGTTAGACAAATACATCTTTCAAGTATTTCAGATTAGGGTTTTCTTCAACTATTAATACACTAAAAAAATTAGTTTTTTAAATGAGGTGCTGCTAAATTCCAAAAAGCTATGGAGGGGTGCTGCAAGTCTAAAAAGTTTGAGAACCACAGATCTACACAAAACACTGTGCCAGCTGCTCCTAGGTGGCCTTCTCATGAACTATCCTCCCTATGCTTCATTACAGAGCATTAAAAACACAAATGCAAGTGTCATGCCTGCCGCAATAACCAATTTCCTTTGAATTTTTAAAATTAATATTTCACTACTGAGAAGGGCTACCATATGTCTGGGTTTTCCAGGACATGTCCTCTTTTTTGGGTTCTCCAATCTCTGTCCAGGTCTTTTTTTTGAAATCTGAACAAACGTCCAGGATTTTGCTCTGTTCCACTGGTGGGAGCAGGGGGAGGGCAATTAGATACAGGGGGCACCATGTGTGTCTATGCACATACACAAACGTAACCAGCATGCAACCTGGCAGGGTGATGGGAGTAGCCTCAGCAGCTGGATGTAGGTAAGACTACGGGGAGCAGGGGTTGGAGAGCCAGGGCTTGGGGACCGTCAGGGTGGGAGACGGTGTCTACTGATGCTGGGGGATGGTGTCTAGGCACTAGGGTTGTGGCACAGCACAGGGGCAGGAGGAAACTACTACCCTTCCAGTGGGGGAAGAGGGCAGAGGGTGCCCTTCAGGGGCAGTGGGAGCTGCATGGCTGGAATAGTGGCACTGTGGGCCAGTGGCCCGGGTGGCAGGGGCGAGGGATAGCCAGGCCACCTGGTGTGGTGCAGGAGCCCCAGCCCAAAGCAGGGGATGCCACAAGCCTCCTCCCTCCATCCCACACCAAAGTCAGACTCGCTCCGCCACCACGCACACAAGTCAGAGCCACCACAGTCACCATATTGCGACCCAATTTGGATGGGAGCAGTTGGAGACCCTCTCCAGTAGGGTGAAGGGAGCAGGGGGAGTGAAGGGAACTGGAGGGATGGGGTGGGGCTGTGGGCTGGGAGTGTGGGGCACTGGCAGTGCCAACGGACTGCAGGTTGGGACTGAGAGGCACCAGCATGGCCCATGGGCAAGGGACTGTGGGTCTAGTGAGGGGCACTGGTAGGGCCAGAGGTCTGTGGGTCAGGAGTGAGGGGCAGCAGCAGAGACAGGGGGCTGCAGGTGGGGAGTGAGGTGTCCCCTCCAACCGGTATCCCCTTTTTTGGAACTGGAAATATGGTAACCCTACTACTGAGCACTCTCAGGGCTCACGACTAACTTTGAATCAAAATCTTGAAAGTTTCAGTGATTTCAGACTAGGTAAGAGATGCCTAGGCAAAGTACTTTGGGAGCTTATAGATGTGGAAAAAAATCCCAGCACTTTACTTTCAGCTTGGTGTATCTTTACACCAAGCACAATGCAGTTCATGCCCAGACGAGGAACTGTGTCGGTTTGACCTGGCTCGTTCACGTGAGTTTCAGTGGGGCTTTTTGGCACTTCTATCTAATAGAAGATTGAATCAGCTATTAAATAGAAGTGCCAAAAGGCCCTACTGAAATGTGTGAGCTATACAGATACTGGGGAGCTGGGTCAATCTGTCACAATTCCACTTCCAGTAAAGCACTGCTTTTTTAACACATCTGTCAGCACCCATTATTCCCTTCAATTAATTCATTTTGTATTGTACCCTACTTTTACAGCTAAGTCTGTTAAAACACCTTTACAAAGGTTGAAAAACTCCCCAGTGCAGTTGTGCTAACTTAAATTGTGACCTTCAAGGTCTGGCAGAACTTTGTGTGGGGGAACACTGTGCAAGAAGCTTTCCCAAACACGTGTAACCTCCACTCATTAAGCAATATAGTTTAAACTGTAGGTAAATGTAAATTCTAGGATTAAAACCACCTTAACTCTGCTCTTCTCCCATTCCACCCATTGGTATGTCATTTGGTCCATGTCCTTCTTACCTTCCTCTACGAAGCTGCTGCCATAACTTTTCCTCAGGAGTGAAAGAATCATGACAGTGTTTCTTCACAATGGGAATGTAACAGGGCACAATGGCTTCAGCACAGCTCTGCACAAACTGAAACACTTCTTCTTTTGAGGGAGAGTCTAGATCATCAAAGAATATGCCACCAATCCCTCTTCGCTCTCCGCGATGTTTGATATAAAAATAGTTGTCGCACCTGAAAAAGAGCAGCAATCAAAAGTCAAGGCCAGGAGATTAAGTTGAGACTCAGAAAACTAAAATTCCAGACAAGCAACTGGCAAGAGATTACACTACTAAAACACAGGGAAAGGGCCAAATCTGCAAGTTGATAAACAGCCTCTTTGTCCATTAACTCCAGTGAAGGTTAAGAATCCAGTACACCACGGCAAGACTAGACTACATTTCTTAATGTTAAGGACTAGTTCATGCTGTCATTACAATGCACATGTCACTGCTTACTTTTTCCAAGATAAGTGCTGCAAGCACAATAGCAGATTTTGAAGTGACATGCCTATGCAGGCAGACATTGATTTTCAAGGGGTTCCACATGCTCTACATACCAAGAAGTTAGGAACACTTTAAGGCTTTACCCTAACAGTTTATTCTGAGAGCTGTATAAAAAAATTATAACCTTTTTGTGGAATTCTTTGCATAAGTCTTTATGTTAATTCACATTCCAGTCTTTTTGTTAATTCACATTCTCCCCAGATAATTTTTCCTCTCCGTTTACCATTTTGCTGAAAGGTCACTTTTTTGTATTAAAAAAATAATGTGAAATATCAATACCCTTTACTGGATGAGACATCAAATTCATTCTTCCTTAGAAACTGAATCTTTATTTTTAAGCTTAAAACCTAAAAGCCTCTTAAGCAATGATTAAGCAAGACAATAGACAACACAAGTTTGCAACTGAATAAGAGGGAGTCCTGGACCAAGATCTGCATTAGATCTACTGGCCCTGTTTAAGGATTCCTCTTTTTCCTTCTCCTCTCTCCCCAGTGGTGTGGAAGGAACCTACCTGTCTCTTAGAACTAATATCTCATATATAGTATTCATACCTAATGACTGCTCTTGGATAATCAAAATAAGACACAGGGATATGCATACAGAAATAAAGAAGTTCCTGTTTCTTGCTGCACTTAGAGGATCAGCTTTTTTATTGCAAAGTAGGAGAGAGGATTAGCAAACAAAATTTGGAAAGCCTCAGCTGCAGATTCAGTTGGAGAACAAGCCTGATGAGAAACATTCAAGGCAGAAACCACAGAAGGCACAGTAAATGGTATTAAAGAGCATGTCTTCAAGATATGAGAGAAGATAAACAGCTCTCTCAACTAGTTCCCGCCCTATGCACAACACCCTCTTTATCTGCTGCATTCAGACAAGAGCTAGCAGCTTATATAAAAGGAAACCTTCCTGTAGGACACCATAGCTGGTTTCAGATAAGAGACAGAAAGAGAAGCAGTTCACTGCACATTAGTACTGAAGAACACATTCAGTTAGGTCTTTCATATCAAGAGTGACATATTTAAATGCATCTATCTATAAAGAACATACGGTTGAGTTCTCAGTGCAGCTTCCAACAAAAGGTAATAATGGCCAGCAACTTTCCCCCCTTAACAGAAGGGCCCTACTTACTTTTGATTAACATACTGGGGCTGGAACGATGAGAAGTTCATTGCTGGTCTTGCTGCATATGAAAACTGTGAAAGCTTGAACATGGCTTGCAAAAATACAAGACAATAGTTGGGGCAAGACTGGATTGTGGTAACAAGACTGCCACAAGAAAAATCAAACTTTGCTAATGGCATTGAGAAAGTGGAGCTTGTGATATCTCCAATACCAGATCCATGCCATAAAATCATAAAAGCGGTTAAAATTATTGGCAGTCCTAACACTGTTCATCACATGTGTATTTTCAAGCCAAGAGAGCTAAAGGAAAAGTTGGGCCAGTGAGCCAGTGAAAGCAAGAAAACTACATATGCATTTCAATTGACCTAACACTTAAAGAAGACACAAGGCTAAATATGCATCTCAAAAGAAACCTGTAAAAGGTGCATTGAATATAGGGACACATTTCTGAAAACAGGCATCCAATGTCACTCTAAGGCATTACAATGTCTCAGTCATTCACTGTACCTCTAGAGTTCTGCCAATAGACCATCACTGATATAAGCTACTACAAATTTGCCCCACTGATATACAAATACCCAAAGACAGGAGACATGGATGATCTTGTGGTCAGGCTATGGGAACAAAGGCCAAAGTTTAATTCATTTAAAATTTGTAAAAAGGCATTGAGATTTTCATTTGGAAGGTAGCGGCCAAGGCACTACATGAACATAAAGTAATGTTATCAGTAAATTAGTTGGCATGTATAATCATAAACAACTTAAAAGAACATTTCCTACTGTAAGAAGGCAAGTGTGTTCTTTACAGTTGCTGTCCAGATACAATGTTTGACATCTAGTTACAAAGTAGACTTTGTGCTATAATATGCAATTGTTTATTTATTAGCAGTTAGGCTAGCAATGAATTAAACTGGGAAAGCAGAGCAGCTAAATACATTATTAGCTCCCTTATCACTAAATTAAGACTGCAAAGTGCTTTGCAAACATCAAATGTCAAATTAATGCAGATACAGAGAGTTGTTCATACATACTTGGGAGACAGAATCTGGCCCCAGTGGAGGTTCTGCAGCATTCCCAGAATATGCTTAACTGAAAATCCCCTAATACCCATCTGAGATGAAATAATGATCAGCTTAAAACAAGTGTTAACACAGGATGTTTTATGTAATCCAACCTTGCAAAAGCAAGAGAGACAAGAGATCCAAGAGCACTTCCTTCACTCTTACATACCATTTCTTATACTTGGGGTACAGTTCTGGACCATGCTTATCACAAGCTTCTTTCAAAGTTTTGTGAAAATGAACAGCATCCTCTTGATTCAAATAAGTTGGAGTAAGGTCAGTTCCACCACCAAACCACCACTGCTTAGACCCTACAGAAGAGAAATGTGTAGTAGTTATTTCATTCTCAAACCACCCCATTGCTACTTGTCAGACTTAGAAAAACAAATAGAATTACAATTAAAACACCCCCAAACTTCAGGAATACTCAAAAGTAACAATAAAAATATTCACTTGAGTCTGAAAGTTATAAAATAAACCACCCAGCAGAGAAATTTTTATTATATTATTGCATTCTGCATATCAGTCATTCTGACTACCAATTATCTTGTGGCATTTCAATTACACAAGATTAGTGTCTGGCTGGTACTGCCCTGTACAGGCTTCCCCAAAATTGCTCTGAATTACGTAATTATTGCCAAGAGCCCATCTACAGCATATGAGTTTAAACTAGTGTTTGACGCAATGCATCCTTTGGAAAATGCCAACTCTTAGCATTCACTCCTTTTTTATCACAGAAAAATAATGAAGTAATTCTGCTGCAAAGAACTCAAAAACACCACGACAGATCAGAAAGTTTTTGACATTATTGACTCCTGTTTGACATCTCTAGGTTTATCCTGTGAATCACGTGTTTCTATCTGCACACCTAACAGCATCCCACAATACTCTTTAAAGGATCTCGTACCACCCCAGGGTGCTGCAGCACGTTGGTTGAGAAACACCGGCAAGCAGACAGCAAAAAAAGTCATTGCTCACATAAGCAATTGCTGTAGTACCCAGAAGAAAATTATGGGATAGCAAATGGGAGGAAGTAGCTGCAATGCTAGTGAATGGGACAAATGGTATCCATTTGCTGAAGATGTTCAGCGGGGATTGTCAGATGTGGACCACAAGACCCTAAATTCCCCTATTGAAAAAGAGAAACAATGTTGCAATCCCTACACTTTTCTGAATAAACCTAATTTCACACAGAATTCTCTCTATCTGCCAGCTATTTTAAAAGGGTACATTCACTTTTATTACATTTTACAATTTTTAACCCCATGAGAAAGGACAGAGTTGGTTTGAACTACTGTCAATAATCAGGAAAGATGCAATAACAAGGAAAGATATTTAAACTCCGATTTTCCCATGAATTGGATTATTAACATTTATCTGGCTTGGTATTATGTCTCACTCATGTGTTATACTCAGTCTTAAACAATTACAATTACAATATCCTACACCGATCACTTCACAAGCAGCAATTAAGTTGTAAATGCCTTTAAGGTAGTTGCAAGTATTATTATACACATTTTTTTAAAAGTATAAACAAAGTCTTAAGGGTTAAATTGCCCAGTGTTATCTAATAAACTTGGGACACAGCTGAAAACAGAACTAAAGCCAGTTGTAATTCTTTGCTCTAACCATAATATTATGCTCCCTCCAAATCAAGTCTGTGTCCATATTTCAACACATTTGAGATTATGAATCTTACCATCTGCTTCCTCAATTTCAAAATATCTGTAGTTGAAGTGTATAGTTGGAACATGAGGATTCTTCGGGTGGATAACAGAGCTTACACCCATGGCACAAAATGGTAGCTTACCTAAACAGCAACAAAGCACATAAGAAGTAGATTTTAAACAAGAGAAACAAGCACCATAAAGGCTTTCAAATCATGGCTCCATTCCTACACCTAGCTCTATACAGAATCTCACTGAAGTTGAGGGACTACAAAATGGGTCTCACAAAAAGGAGCTAATTAAGAATTAAAGGATCTTTCAGGATTATTGCTAAAATGTACTGCAAAGAGCTGGTACTGTGTGTATGCAGTCTCCTCCCAAACAAATCACAATATTTGGAATATGAAAAAATTCAGTGATCTCAAACTCTCCCAGTGCTCAAACACTTACTACACTGTTCTCATGGTCAGAAAACAGACCCCAAAATGGCACCCAAACACTTGTTCCCTGTGTATCCAGGCAGCAGAGGAGCATTTTGCTAAGACTTGAGAAGTGAGGGTTCAAGCCTTGCTCTGGACTTATGCCAAAGACCACCTACAGTTGTAAATAAGCCTGTGTTTGTTCAGGCTGGGAAGTCAAAGGTGGTGAGACATGATGCTGATTAGGGGTATGTGATCCTGATTTCGGCCCGATGGGAGGACAGTGATTTGATTCATAGATTCAGATCACTGTTCTAGATTCAATTTGGCCGAATGCAAATCTGAAGATTCGGTGCTGATTCAGAGAATCAGCAATTCACCATAGACACAGCTTTAAAGATTTTTTCTGCATATTTCAAGGTACCAGGTGTGGCTCGTGAACGCTGCAATGCTGGGGCTGATGGAGCATCCCACAGAAGCGCAGCTCCCCCTGCCCCGGCATGCTCAGCGGCAAACCTGGATGTCAATCAGAAGTACTTCTGGGTCCGCCAGGGAGTGCACCAAGGGCCCCCCCCAGTTCAGTGATTGGCTGCAGGGGGACCCTGGGTGCCCCCCAAGACCTAGGAGATGCCAGTTGCCAAACCGGGGGCCCCCCCCATGCGCACCTGGCAGACCTGGAAGTGTACCAGAAGTGCTTCTGGTCCACTTCTGGGTCTCCTGCAGAGCACACTGGGGAGCACCCCCACCCTGTGCTCCCATGGGATGCTCCATCTGCCCCCAACATCACAGCAGTCACGAGCCGCTTGGTACCTTGAGGTATGCAGAAAAAACATTTAAAGCTGTTTCTATGTCTGAATCACTGAATCTTTCCAAATCGATTCAGAGGGTTCCGATTTGATTCGGATTCAGAGATTCGGCCACCAAATTGGCCTGAATCTCTGTCGAACAGAATCAGGGACCAAAGTTTTGCACAGCCTGAATGCTGACATCATCATTCTGTCATGTGTCACTGGCCACAGAAACTGGTCTGTCTTGCTCAGATTAACCCTACAGGCTGCCAGACACGAGAGGACTTTGACTTCTGCATTCAAGAGAGGAGCAAGACAAGAGAGAAAACATATTGATATACAAGCCATGGGAGATTTGAAAGTTTCCAAGCTAGGTGATTCAGTCAAAAACCTGTCATTTTATTAAATAAATTATAGAGCACAAAGAAATTCACTCAGACACTTGATTTTCTTCAAATTATGTGTGCAGATGATATGGCTTACAAGGCAATACTTCAGTCTCACATCTGCCTCCAATGCACCCATTCAGTAACACTGTAAAGTTAATCAAGTTTAGTAGTATGTTTTTACCATCTTTAGCCTTCAGAGCTTTCCCTCTGCTTCTCATCTGTTGTGCTGCTTCCTCAGAAAGATGCCCAAACACTACAGACACATTAACACCTGCCTTCTCAAAGATATCGCCATCCTGAAGCACACAGCTGATGCCACCACCACCTATCAGAGACAAAGTGCATTTCAAGTCTCAGAAGCACACTGTACAGTGTAAAATTCTTGACCACTTACTAGTAGTATAAAAGTGACCATTCAACTAATGAGATTTCTCCTCACTCATTTGCTGGAGCCCTTCCCCACGGCCCCTAATGCAGTTTGCCAGTTCTGTAATGCAACACTGGTAGAGGACAGCGTGGAATGAGGGAGAGGGGGAAGGACAGAAAGAAAAGTACAGTTTTTCATATTCTTATACTGATCACTGTAGCCTCTAAACTGTGGTAAAAAGAAGAATCTTACATTACTGTGAATGACTAACAAGTGTTATTCATAAAATTATCCAGCTTTTAAAAATCCACCTATAGTATTTGGTAGTGATGACTTCCTGAAGCAGTACATTTCACCAGATGACTGCAGACTGTGAACTACTTAGAGAACCAATTTATTCGGTCATTGGAACCACATAGAAAAGAGTTATTAAAAGCTGGTTAGAAAAGCAGCTATACTAGTCACTTGTCATTCACTGTGAGCAAAATATAACAGCCTGTTTTTAACTTCAGAAGCTTTGCTTAAAACCTCCTCAGGACAAAGCTACTGAAAGCAGCATGAAGGGATATCATTGCTCGGGTAGCAATAGTATTGTATTTTGAATCTAAATTAGTTTTACATAGCTCCACACCTTCAAAAGGAAAATGTGGCCCTATTTAGCATGATGCAATACAAAAAACTAGAATATCCCACTTCGTTCTTAATTCATTGTCATCATTTAAGAGAGCTGTTTTACCAAAGCCAGTTGTTTTTAAATACTAAGATTACCCCAAGTCAATCAGAAACCTTGGAAAAGCGTCTCTTCCTTTTGCCAGCAATATGAATGAAGCATCTTACAGTGACAAAGGGTCCTCAGAATATAAGCAGATGGCTGGGCACAATCCCTCCAAATTTACAGAGAGCTCCTATGCTTACACAGCTATTTATAAGTTTGCTAAGGCAGCATTTTTCAACCCATGGGTTGTGACCCAAAAGTGGGCCACAAGATTTCAGAGGGTCGTGAGCCACAGGCTTAGAAACACTGATCCCAGAAAAGTGCTGAGACTGCAGCAGGGCAGAGTGGCGGCAGGAAGGCGCCTGCCCCTTCCATCGAGGGAAGGGACAGGGGAGAGCTGCAAGGCTGGGCTGGGTGCTCACAGGGGCAGGGCAGCTAGAAGACACTGCTGGGGAGGCCGCTGTGACCAGGCTGCCTGGCGTGGTATAGCAGCCCCAGCCCAGGGCAGGGGCTGCCAGGGCTGGACTTGCTCTGCTGCTGCCCGCATGAGCTGGAGCCACCACGACCACCATGCTCTGGCCCAAGCAAGACAGGGACAACTGGGGGCTCCTCTGGCAGGGCTGGTGGGGGAGCGCTGTAGGGGACTGTGGGTTGGGAGTAAGGGACACCAGCAGGGCTGGGGGTGAGTCAGGAGCTGCAGGTCATGAGTGAAGGACACTAGCATGGCCCAGGGAGGCTGGGGATTGTGGTTCACACACTGGCAGAGCCAGGGGAGTGTGGGTCGGGACAGGCCATGAACTTTTGCAAATGGGTCCCGGTATGAAAAAGTTGAGAACTAGTGTGCTAAGGAACGACAGTGTTAAATTAACAAGGCTCCAGCCTGTTTCACTGCTTCTGTGCAGAACCAGGACAGCAACAAGAGAACTGTCACTATCAGGTCAGTATCATGGTGTTGCTTGGGAAAGCAACCTGTCTGCAGACACCAAAGTTGTTCAAGTAAAAGGAGGACCCAAAAGGTGCAGCAGAGATACAAAGTTGGAGACATACAAGGAGGCACAAAGTGGTAGAAATCATTTCCCCCTACTCCTTTCTCCTACTTAGGAAGCTACTGAGGGGAGCAAAGGTTTGGGGTACGGGGACAGGGAGATATGGAAAACAACTAGTTTTCACAGTCAAACAGCAGAGGGATCTTCAAATTTAACCAGATACCTACTAATCATAACAAGGTCCACAGACCAATAGCTAATTCTTTCCAGACCTGGAGAGGTCCTGCAGTAGAACCAGTTTCTATAAACATGTTCCTTGACCTCACTGGTAGGTTCTCTCTTCCTTTACATCGGGCTAACAGCATATTTTTATGGTCAGGCATGGTCTGGTTAAATTATTTCAGCCCTGATTACATAGCACTCTTCTTTTCCAGGTGATTTTAAACAACATCCAGAATTTCTGCCTTGGGGAATATTATGTCACTAAGCAAGCTGAAGCAGAACAGCACCTAGACACTCTGGCCGAAAAATAACAGGGCCATAAGGAATCTCAACCCTCAGTATGAATGAATATGCGCTACTCAGATCATCCCTGACCAACACTTCCCCAACCTCTTCTCCTAAACCTTCAGTGAAAGGAGATTCCACAATTTCCCTGGGACCATCTTTTTTGCGGCCTCCTTGTTCTACCAATAAAGACGTTTTTTCTTTCTGATGTAAATCTACTTTGCTGCAACGTAAAGCCATTGCTTCATCACCTACCCTCTACAACACAGGAGGGAACATCCATTCCCTGGGCTATTGCCCATGACAGGGAACTATCAGCCTTCCTGAATAAAGGAGGCCACTGAGGACACATCAAGTAAATGCATGGGACAAGAAAAAAGAAAAACAGTGAGGTCGCAGATAATAACTAGGGCATTGGAAAGGGACACCAAACAGCGCACACCAGCCAGCACCCACTGCCCCCTGAAGGAGTCAAGGGAGCCTGTGGAGGCCGACCCAGTGAAACACTGTCTGGATATGCAATCGGAGAAGTGCCAGGAAAGCAACCCCACACTCCTCCTGGGATTCTTCCTTGCCAGAGCCTTCTTCCTGGTCTTACAAACCAGTGGTTCTCAACCTGTTTTGTACCAGGACCTGTTTGTAAACGTCGATGATCAGTCCCGACCCAGTGCCCTTCACACCCAACCCGCAGGCTGTGGGGCAGGAAGGCCCCAGGCAGCCCCTCGCAGGCTGGACTCTGCCAGCCTGCAAGAGGAAAAGCCACCATTTCCCCCATTTTCCTCCTTTACAAGAGAAGCAACATTTAAAGTTTGGGGACCCATTCATAAAGCTGGATCATGACCCTTCCATACACTCTTGCACCCCACTGTTGGGGTTGAGAGTCGCTGTGACCCACAGTCCGCTTGGGCAGAACCAGGAGGCGGCTGACCAGGAGAACTTGGTGGGGACACGGACGGGGAAATAAAAAGGTACGGGGAGGGGGAGCAGGAAGACAGGGGATCACCTGATGAGAAGCTGCCCAGGTGGGCTGCTTTGGGGGGGAAGGCAGGCCCCGAGGGGCGGGGGTGATCCTTACCCTCCTGGCGCTCCCAGCTGTCCACGGAGAAGGCGGCGGCGCCGTCCAGCTGCGCCAGCGCGCGGCACACCCGCGCCTGCGTCTCCATGAGCAGCAGCTCCATCCGGCTCCGCATCTCGCCGCGCCGGCTCCGCAGTTCCCACAGGCCGCTCACCGGCGGCGCCATGAAGTCGTTCCGCTCCTCTTCCGCCGCCGCCGCCAGCC